>NC_068986.1:9484440-9491088 GCF_001194135.2 Octopus bimaculoides | reverse complement strand
CCCGGACCGGGCTGCGTGTTGTGTTCTTGAGCAAGACACTTTATTTCACATTGCTCCAGTTCATTCAGCTGTAGAAATGAGTTGTGACGTCACAGGTGCCAAGTTGTATCGGCCTTTGCTCTTCCCTTGGATAATATCGATGGCATGGAGAGGGGAGGCCAGGGTGACTGCTGGTCTTGCATAAACAACCTTGCCTGGACTTGTGCCTTGGAGGGTAACTTTTTAGATGCAATCCCATGGTCATTCGTGACTGAAGGGGGTCTCTGATATCCATTTAATTAGTCCTACATTATTAATAGGGTTTTTAGGAATAATTGTCCATATATAGTTTGTGAGATTTAGTTTGGGCTTGAACTTCGCCTGCAGAGCCAAGCGAGATTGCCACTGCATGATAGGATTAATACATAAGGAGAAGCATATCAACAGAATTTATAAAGTATTGACTAGATGAATTACCTGGTGTTGCCGAGGTTACTGCTGTTCTTATTCAGATTAGTAAACAATAAATATGAGTGCATAATTATTTCAAAATATCTATATTTTATTTTAAAATATCCAAATTGTAATGATAATAGAATTTAGAACTGAAAAGCTGTCAATCTTGAAGCACTTCAGGGTAAACAATAGTCATTGTGTAATCTTTTGTTGGTGTCCAAATGAATAAATTGTTGCTGCTTCCAACTTGTGAGCATGCAACGTGGAGTTGGCCACGGGAGAAGCTTATAGAAGAGAGATCAAGTGCAACTACTTTGAGGGATTGACCCTGAGATTTGTTAACTGAAATACCAAAACTTAGTTTGACTGGAAACTGAACCATCTTAAATTCAAATGGAACATCTGTAGGTATGAGAGGAAATTTTGGAATAAAGACATTTTCTTCTTTGTGACTACCAATTATGATTGTTGCTTGTAGGACATGGGGCTTCATGGAAGTAAAAATTGAGTTCCATTACACAAGCGAGGTGGGTAAGATTCCTAAGTAACATAATGGGAGCATCCAGCTTTAGTGTCAAGTTATGTGGTGGAATCTCAGTGGGTTTAACTGTGTTCAGAAATTCAACAGGGTATTGAATAGCCTGATCTTTATTGACTGTTTTGTGAATTAATGTATGTTAACTTTTGAAGAAGTTCATGATAGAGTTTATCAATCATTTCATTAGCTGGAGCCAGTATAGCTCTTTCACATAACCCAGTTTACATCAGTGTAATTAATAATCACACATACACTCACACACACATACACTCTCACGTACTGACATATACTAATACAGACATATATTTATGTAACGAATGTGCACACACACTCACACACATAAACATATACAAAATGTGTAGTCGTAGTGGTGGTGGTGGTATAAAATGTCCTTTACTATTTCATACATAAGGAAGGCATAAACACACACATACACTCATATACAAAATGTGTTGTGGTGGTATAAAATGTCCTTTACTATGTCGTACATAACGAACATGCAAACACAGACACACACAGACATTTATGTAACAAATGTGCAAACACACACACACTCACAGACACATACACACACATATACAAAATGTGTAGTCATGGTGGTGGTGGTGGTGGTATAAAATGTCCTTTACTATAGTTGACTATAGAAAGATTATTTTAGATAAAATGTTATATTGTTTTAATCCAAATGAAAATAAAAATTACATGTTGACACTCATGGCGTCTAATACTATTGCCTTGTAAAATCTGGTTTGATTTGGTCAAGCTGTTTGGGAATGCGTAGGGAACAGACAGACAGACAGACAAAGAATTTTATATGTATAGAGACTAGCAAATAGAGAGGTTGGCCGTTTAAATGATTTTAATAGCACCAGGTTATATCTGTAGCTTTGACACTCACCTTTCAAATAACTCAAGTCTGCCAAGTTGTAAACATTTCTGTATTGGAATAATTCACTGCTGGAAGTAGAAGCAGCAATTTCAATTTAGTGTAGTTAACAAGTTCCGCTCCTTCTGTGGGTTATGGGCTAGGGTTTGGGTAGGGGAAGGCTCTACCAAGTCAACTCACTCTTACATGAAGATGACTTCTTCAACAAAACAGCCTCTACAAACCATAAGGTTTATGAAACTAGCAAGTTTTGATTGACAACCATGTCTACGGCAACAATTTGTTGTGACATCATTATTGAAGGAGGAGCCATTTTCTATACAAAAATGTTTAGGTCCTCTCTTGTCATCTAGATTTTCTATCATAAATCATCTGTTTTGACTCAGTAATCAGTATATTAACACCTGAGAAAATGTTGAACTTTCAAAATCCCATTTATTGTTATTTATGGTTTACATCATATTTTAAGCATTTTTACCAGATTTCTTTTGGCTTAAAAAACTTCATTTATTGGACTGCAGCTATATGAGGTGGTGTCAAAAGGTTCCCAGGCGAGTTATGTTTAATAAAAAATAACTTATTTACTTAAGTTTTAACATTATCTTCTTCAAAATAGTCACCTTGCGCAGCAATACATCAGTCCCAATGTTCCTGTCACTTTTGGAATTCGGCCTGAAAGTTGTTTTCCATAAGTGAGTTGAGGATCTTTGCAATTTGCTCTTCATTTCAACAACAGTGTGAAAATGGTGACCTTTGAGCTGCCTTTTCATCTTGGGGAAGAAATGGAAGTCTGCAGGTGCTAAATCTGGTGAATAGAGTGAGTGTAGAAGCAATACCATGTTGTTTGGCAACTCACAAGTGAGGGGGCTTAGTGACAGGGTGAGAAGAGCTTGGTGACATGGTGCATTGTCATTGTGAAGAATCCAATTCTTTGCACATCACAGATCCAGTCGCTTTCGTTGAATGTCCTCCTTCAAATGCTTCAAAATGTCATTAATTGTCCTCCGACGATTATCATGCACAAGCTGATGAATTTTTTCCACATTTCCAGGGGCAACACTCATGGCAGATCTTCCAGATCCCTCATTGGCTTCCAGGGACGTTCTTCTTCTTTTGAAGCACCCGTGCCACTCAAAACATTGCATATGCCTCGTCGCCATAAGCTTGCCAAAGCATGCTCAATGTCTCTGTAGAAGACTTCACAAGTTTAAAGCAAAATTTCATGTTGGCTCTTCGTTCCAGCTTCCTGTTCATCACAAAAATTGCAGACTACAGCATATACATGACCACAAAAGCACAAATTTCACAACTTGCAATATAAGCACAGCAAGGTCACTCAGCACACTGCCGAATGAAGATCACTGCTAGCTTCACTGCACACACAACCATATGCTGCCATCTGTTGGCACGCCACAGAACTAGTCTGGGAACTTTTTGGTACCACCTTGAAAGATTTTAGCCAATTACATCACCTCCAAAGTTTCAGTTTGGTCGCCATTTTATTGGTCTCTATTTATTAAAATGGTTAAGGTCATCTAGTGAGTTATGTCCCTTTAGTGATAAATGCCTGAAAGTATTTACACCATGACACATACAAAACCACACACACATACATGCTTACATAATAGGCTTCCATACAGTTTCTGTCAATCAAATTTCCTTATAAGGCATTGGTGACTCTAAGGCTCCCATTGCCTTATAAGATATTTGCTCAACCTGTCACATGGTGGGACTGAACTTGGAATGTCATTGTGAAATGAACTCCTTAAACACACAGCCATAGTTTCCATTCTGACTTGCTCATGATTTTGTGTGGAACCAAAATGGTTTCTAAACAAATTTGTGCAGGGGAAGTTGTTAAGACTGCTCTTAATGGATTTAGTCCGTCAGACTTGTTTCTTAAAGCAGTTCAACTTCCTGAAGTACATCATTTAATTTTATTAAAAGCAATTGTCTGACCAGGTTCCAAGCCCAACAACCGAAAATTGGTGAGCCTGGTCTATTGTGTTCAAACTGGTTCTGAAGTACCAAGGCCAATATTAGAATATTCATTGACAGCCATGGATATCCTAAAACCTATAGATGCATTGAAGTAATTAGAACATTTGTCATGAAGAGTATGTGAAGGCGTGTGATTGTAAGGTCACGAGTGTCATTGCTGGTGACACATTGTGTCCTTGAGGAAGGGCACTTTATTCCAAGTTGCTCCAGTCCACTCAGCTAACAAAACTGAATTGTACTTGTAATTCAAAGAACCAACCTCGACATTCTGTGTCATGCTGAATCTTCCTGAGAACTATGTTAAGGTTATGCGTGTCTGTGGAGTTCTCAGCCACTTGCATGTTAGTTTCATGAGCAGGCTGTTCTGTTGATTGGATCAACTGGAATACTCATTGTTGTAACTGACAGTTTATAAACAGTATACAGAAGACAAAAGTTCTTTGTTTTGTGTGTATAGACAATGTTTGTGTGTTGTGAAATCAAATGAGGCAAAGTTGACCAGGCAGCCTGCATCATTGATCTTGTTATGCACTGGAATATTTGCAGACTAAAAGAATGGCCATACAGTACTCATGTAGTCTATTATGTTGGAATACCTGATCAATCACTAAATCAAATGATCTTGCAGAAGATGTGGCCTTCAACATATTCTCTTCTTACAATGTCTCCTGAAACAGCCAATTCTTATATGCCAAACTAGCACAAAAGTTCAACTCTATGGACTTGTGTCCTGCTAAAAGAACCCTTCGTTGTTTTTATGTTCCTGACAATTGCTTACCTGAAACAAATTAAACATCTTCAAACCAGCATGGCATCATTTTCCACATCACTGAGTCCTGATGAGTCCTTTTATTCTTCCTCAAACTCTTTTAATGAACAAAAACAAGGAAGAATTCCAGAAAAGTTCCAAAGTGGTTAGCATTAGAAATAGCAAAACTCAGCAAGTAACCTTCATCATCATTTAATGTCCATTTTCCATGCTAGCATAGGTTGGACAGTTTCACAGGAGGTGGCCAGCTGAAGAGTTGCCTAGGCTCCATTGTCCATTTTGGAATGGCTTCTACAGCTGGATGTCCTTTCTAAAGCCAACCACTTTACAGAATAGACTGGGTGCTTTTTACATGGCACCAGTGGAGTTATCAGTTGAGACATTACGAAGTGATTAGTAATTATGTTTATGAGATGCTAATGAAATGTCTATTTGTTAGCTAATAATTTAAGGTATTTTACACTTGAATATGATTAGTAACTTTCTCCAGGTGATATCTTTGTTTAGCCTAGGGCTGTGAGCTACCAGAATCATTGGCATACCAAGCAAAATGCTTAACAGCATTTCATCTATCTTTAAGTTCTGAATTCAAATACTGCGAAGGTTGATGGAATCAATAAAAGTACCAGCTGAGCACTATGGTTGATGTAATCGATTTGGCTCTTCCCTCGAAATAACTGACCTTGTGCCAAAATTTGAAAGTAATGTCTTTGTTTAGCCTATGGCTTTACAAGAGGCCACACCAATATCATAAATGCCATACTTTTTTTTCTTTTTCAATTGGTTTAAAGACTATTCAACCAGGTTTATCACTTGCAGTGTTTAAAAATTTAATTTAAAATTATAAATAAAGAAATTAAATTGCTGAAAGTCTGCCCAACCATCCACAGATCTATTTAGAGTTTGTTAGACAAGATTATTGAGTATCATGTCTTGTCTTTACGCATTAGCAAGTCAACCAAGCTTGGAAACAGTTGGATTTGTATTACCATCCATCGTTTAAATAAAACAACCACCCACACAAGCTATGACGTTAGAGCAATCATGTTAAAAATGTTTCTAAAAGAAACTGAGAAACTAAATAAACAGTGATGTAAAACCTGAGATGTGTTTTGAAAACACATCTAAGGGAACTAGTTCCTTGTTTTGGTTTGAAATGGCAAACAACTGTTTCATTATCTTTATCTGTTACAAAGAACAAAGTCCTCTCCAAGAAAGAAATACTGACAAGGAATACATAGAACTCATAAGAAATATAACAAGGAAAGAAAATACAAAATTTTAGACATAGTTCTCTCAGAGAATGCTTTTATTTTCATCTTCATTTTATTTTTTTCTTTGTTGTTGTAATGTCAGATTTACCAAAAATATTCTTGGCAGCAGTATTTTTTTTTTTTTTTTTTTTTTTTTTTTTTTTTTTTTTTTTTTTTTTTGCACAAGCAGAGCAGAGAATTGAAATAATGGATAAAACAGCAGACAGTAGTGGAAGTTGTACAAAGAGAGAGGCAAAATAACAAAAGGACAGTTTCCAAATCAATAAGAACATTTGAGTAACAATATATCAGTTGGTGTAGTGTCTGGTTGCAGAGAAAAATATAGGGGTGGGGGTGGGGGTGAGGCAAGACAAAGTATGCAAGGCAACAACTAAAGTTCCCACTGAACAGCAAAAAGATGGGTTTTGGTTTCCAGGCAAAAGACATCAGCAAACTAAGTTTTGATGAAAACATTTCAAGAATTAAAAAAGAAAAATGTAACTCTTGTATATCAATGAAACCAAGAAGGGTTTTCAAGATGGGAGAGAGAACAAGGGGAAAAACAAACAAACCACTTATGTTGCCTTTCTAGCTCTAACAACATGAATACAGCAGGAGAGAGAGAGAGAGAGAGAGAGAGAGATGAAGGCAGTTGAAAAGTTCTTTTTTATAAAAGTGCAATTTCATACATCATCGTCTAAAATAAATATTATATATTTGTGTGTATACACACACACACGTGTGTGTGTGTGTGTGTGTGTGTGTG
>NC_068986.1:9482587-9484313 GCF_001194135.2 Octopus bimaculoides | reverse complement strand
GTAACTAGTGTTACTGATTGTAATTTTTTTTTATTGAAAACAGAAACAAAAAAAATCTTACAAAGATTTATTTGATTGTAGATTGTTTTAAGATAATCAGCCAACATTAAATTATTGATGATTATCTTAATGTCCGAGGCAAGATTGAGAAGAAATTCTTAAAAATTTTTTTTTTAAATCCATGGTATATCATCAGTAATATATTTAAAATCTCTTTAAAAGATGAATACAAACAGGTTTTCCCCAAAATCTTCAAACTTGGCTTACAGTGGGGAAATAAAATTTTTAAAAAAAAAAAAAGTATTTTTGATAATCCATTTTCATCTTAAAATCCCATGATTTACACTTTATGTATAAGACATCATCATTAGACGTATTTATATTTCAAATAATATTTTGTGGTTCAAAAAGAAACCTCGATTTTCTTTGATTTATGTTATACATAGATTGAGATTAATATTTCATAAATAAAGGGAAAAGTTGGTACTATGAACAGAACTAATATTTCAGTGTAACTAGGATTGTAAACACATACTCAATGGTTTTGTACAGTCAACCTTGTCTTATTGAGTGAAAGAGAATATTAAAAAAAAAAGTGTTTAACTTTGACCAACTATACAAGAGTCACAGAGCATACATTGTGTCAATGCTGCTGAGAAAAACAGTGTTCTTAAAATTGATTTAGAAATCAAAGAGATGACAAGAGAAATATGAACTTTACAAAGGGAATTCTTGGATAGATCAACATTTAGAGATGAGTCAAGATGTTAATGACTTGGTCTCAAAAGGAAATTCCATAGTTTCCACCCAACCCAATTTCTAAAAGAAAAATATCCAAAAATTTGAAATGTTTGGTATGATGCAACATGTTTCAATTCTTTCTTCCAAACTTTAAAGAAAATTGTTGGCACAATACAAGATGAAAGACTTCGCATCAGAAATAATGCATGACCAGTCAATGACATCCATCATAATTTTTAAAATGTTATCTTCTTTTCTCATTTCAATTACAGATGAGTCAGGTTCCCAGACAAGGTTGCTGGTTCTATAGAAAACCTTGTTAAAGTAGGTTTGAAATCCCGGATACTCTACCGAGAGATTAAACTCTACACACTACTGCTACCTCTATAAACATGTATTGAATGCTCTTGGGGTTTTGGATGATAAAATAGACAGACACACACAATAAATATATAACTTTTCGTTTATTTTAGTAAGAATAGAAAATCATTTATCAGTAGCTGAATTTTGTTCCACACACCATTAGACATAAAATGTGTGAAATAATCTACAAGGTATACTTTTGTGATTTAGGCAGATTTCATCACAAGTCTGATAGAATTAGAGAAATCAAACATTTTCAAGATCAGTAAATATAATAGAGTTTGGAATTTCTTAAGTAATTTTGTGCGCTCAAAAAACACTGTTTTGAACAGTAAGATTATTTGATAGAAAGTCGCAATAAAAACTAAGTTCAGTTTTACTTCATGTCCAATATAACTTTACATAACTGACTGATAAAATTTATTGAACAAAATTAAACAGAAGTTCTGAAATTGAAACAAATATTTATTGATGTCTAAATTACTAAAGTGAATCAACTTAGAGACTAAAACAAACGGTGGGTACCACCTGGATAGGATTAGTTCCTTTGTGTCAATCTTTGGCGCAGCTTGCTAAATACATTTCAGAAGATATTGTATAATTCTAAATTGAAAATTTTCTT
>NC_068986.1:9473024-9482246 GCF_001194135.2 Octopus bimaculoides | reverse complement strand
TATATATATATATATATATATATATATATATATATATATATGCACATATATATATTTTTAAAAGCAGTTAAAACTGAGTTTCTTGTCACATTCTTTCACAGCCTATCAGCACATACTTGAAATCTAAAGAGAGACCATTATCACCATCATGATTACAATTTAACTGAATTTTCATTTTAAAAAGGTAAAAAGAAAAAGATTGTATAAATTGAACCAATTTGATATCTTATAATTCATTATCCCAGCAACAAGTTATTTTATATTCACTTTGTCTCCAAGTTGCCATCGTTTAAGATAATCAATAAATTGGAAATTATGAAACCTTTTCCTGGTTTTAGGGCACACAGCATGGAAGACTTATTATAACAAGTGTGAGAGTGTGATGTATTTTAATAGCAATCGAAAATGTCCATTTGCTCAAATACTTTATGATTTTTAGCTGCGCCACAGTTTAAGGAAGAAATTTATAAGTAAAACAACAGACAGCATAAATTAGTTATGCAAAATATATAGGCTTAACAAATAATGATAGGCTTAACGATAATGAAAAATTACTGCATTTCCAAAAATTTTGTCAAACTAACAAAAACAAATATCAATAGTTTTCTTAAATCAATTAAGGTTTTGTGTTAAACTGTTTTTTTTCCTTTGTGGATACAAAGAATTAAAAAATAAGCTCATACCTGGATAAATAAATGGGAAAAATTATTTCAAAAATGAAATTAACTCTTTAATCATAAACTTAGAATGCTTTGATAAATAAACAAAATTGAAAATTATTTAGGAATATTTTAGCAAGATATAAATTATTTCCCAAATTTTATTGAAACAAGCCTGAATTCAATGAAAAAAAAAATCTCGAAAAAATAATATAACTTCAAAAATATTTATTGTATTTTTTTCTCAACACTTTGTTTAAAGAAAATTTAGCACTGCAGACCATAATTATAGGAAAGCTACTTGATTTATTTTGTCAGGTTTTTCCTTAACGTGCTGCATGGATCAGGGAAATTATCAAAGGAGACTTTAGAAAGATGGAATGCATTAAAAAATGAGCATTTTAAAATTAGGAGAAGATTAAAAAGAGTCAGTTGAAAAGGAATCATGCAGACAGAACTAAAAAAAAAGAAAAAGTTTAGAAATCTTCATCTACTAAAGGATTGGATAAGGCCTTTATAATTGTTTTCATGAAAGCAGCAGCAGTAAGAGCAGCATAAGGTTGCCATTCTTTGTTCTTAGAGCCATCAGTATAATCAGATATGCCACGAATAAACATGAAACTGTCTTTCCGATTGCCAATTATTGACTCAAGAACTTGATCAAATTCAGTATCGAAAGCTTTGATATTATATTTTCCAGCAAAATCAAGCCGAATGGCATCGCTTTTGACAACAGGCCGGCCTGAACCAAGGACACCGTAATGAACCCTCGGCTTGTCTGAATCGAAAGTGGAAGCAATCTCCTCTGGTGGTTGTGGGTGTTCAACTTCAATGACGTTATCTTCTCCGATATTCATATAAAGACGGTCAGTAGTGGAAGATGGACGCATAAAGTGAACTTCTTGACCTTGCAATAATTTCTGACCTTCCTCCAGATAGAGTTCCCATGGTTTTGATTCGGGATTACTTGCACTGGTTTCAACAATCTTCCTTGCTGTTTGTTGTAAACTACTATCTTTAGGAGCAAATGTCTTGTGAATATACTGCAAGTCTCCACTTTTATTTTTCATGATTTTTTCACAATAATAATAGATGACATCTCTGTCTTCTCCTCGAGATATCACCACATCCCCTAGACGAACGTGTTTATAATAGTCTGTGTAGTAAGGAACACCACCTGCAACACCGACGACAAACACATGCTCTATGTTCTGGAATGTACCTGAAATAGAGACAAGTCAATAAACACATCTGCATTACATTAAATCTTTTCACAAATTCTAGAAAATACATTCCATGAATTGAAATTTTTTGAAGAAGCTGAAATAATGCAAAGAATTAAGAAAAAAGAAAATTTACACAAAATATTTTTTTTTCTTTTACCCCCCCCCCCCATTAAAATAATGATTGACCATTTCCTATTTTGGTTGGTAGTATTAGAGAGACCAGTAAGTTAAGCACTTGCTCTGCTGTGCCTGGGCTGTGTCCAGAAGCAAGTGCCTAGCCTTGGGTACACTTACCATGTCTCCACTCATGAAAATGCCATAAAAGAATGATAAGTCAATACGTTTGTGGCATCTGCACAGCCTCAGGGGATGCCAGATATTGGTTTAGTATAACCATATCTGCTTTACGGTCCCTTCCCTCCAGATTTTTTGTAGGGGTCTGCTCCCTTAGCCTTTTTTAAAATGCTCAATAAATTACCCGACAAGACAATAGGAAACAAAATAACACAGTATTTTAATTACAAAGTCAGTTTCAATGTTAAGTCAGCTCAATGCTTCAATTCTGCAGATTTGTTAAAAACAGCTGAGAGAAGAGAAGAGAAGAAGAATCCAGATTGTTCTAAGAACATAACTGACCACCATACCCAAGAAAATGTCTGGGTTGAAAGAGTAGTAGACAAGGAAGCAAGAGGGGTTTGTTGGTTCTTGTCCTGACATAAGCACTGACTGGTGTTGAGACACTCTTTTGGTTGCTGTAAATATGTCCTGAAACACAGAATCAATGTTCTGACCTTAAGTTCTGAGTTCAAATTCTGCTGTAATTAAAATTTTCTTTTATCCTTTCAGGGTCAATAAAATAGGCCCTAGTTGAGCACCTGGGGTTGATGTAAACAACTGCTAGTTAGCTGGTACTTATTCTATCAACCCCAAAAAGGATGAAAGTTGAAGTCGACCTCAGCAGCATTTGAACTCAGAACATAAAGATGGATGAAATTTCACTAAGCATTTTGCCTGGCATGCGAATGGATCAGCCAGCTCACCACCTTAACAAATTGAGCAACAAACTCTAATAATAACCCTTTCTACTGAAGACACAAGGCCTGACATTTTCAAGGAGGAGGCAAGTTGATTACATCGACCCCAGTGATATAACTGGTACTTATTTCCTCAATCCCAAATGGATAAAAGGCAAAATCAACCTTGGCAGAATTTGAACTCAGAATGTAGCAGCAGACAAATTACCACTAAGCATTTCGCCCGGCGTGCTAACGATTCTGCCATCTCACTGCCTTAAACTCTCTAATAATAACAACAACAGGAAAGTAGAGTGTTAGACAATCTTCTGTCCACAGATATCTAATATTGAAACGTGTGATATAAAACAACAAGTTTCTGATTGTTAACTACAGGATGTTTGTAAACCGAGAAAATGAAGCACTCCTGTAAATATCTACATCAACAGTACAGACTAACCTCTGTATAACAGCTAAGCTCAATACCAGTAAACCTTACAACAACATTTGATACATGTAACAGTATACAGCAGAAGGGAGATAGCAAAACAAAAGCTAAGCATTCACTTAAAAAGACAGCTTGGAATGATGCCAGGTGTATTGGCTTTAAATGCAGAAAACTGTTGTAAAATAGATCTCACTGCAAATGGGAACAGGTATGACTGTGTTTACATTGTAACCACAGAATTCCAGGTTCAATTCCACTGTAGAACACTTTGAGGAAGTGTCTTCTATAAAACTTGGGACAAACCAATGCCTTATGAGTGGATTCTGGCAGATGGAAACTGTGTGTGTATGTGTGCACACACATATACGATTGACAAAAGAACAGGAGTTACATAATAACTTTCATTAGCTTACAGCTGTTTCTGCTTCAAGAAGCATTGTACTCAGGAGAGTGCAACATCTTTTAGCATCATTTGAGCCATATGTAGCTTGCTTTCCAACCACATGGTCTTAGGTTCAGTCCTACCACACAGCACCTTGGGTAAGTGTCTACTATTTATACCTCTGGGTCAACCAAAGTCTTTGGGAATGAATTTGGTAGAAGGAAACTGAGATAAGTATGTCGTGTTTGTGTGTGTGACTACCACCATCACTTGACAACTGGTATTGGTTTGTTTACATCCCCATAACTGAGTAGATTGGCAGAAGAGATTGATAGAGTATGTACCAGGCTTCAAAAATAAGAACTGGTGTCAATTTGTCTGACTAAAACCCAAGGATTGAAACCAGTCAAATATATATATATACTTTTATTTTTATGTTCATTTTTCTAAGCTAGTATGGGTTAGATGAATCTATTATCGGGGCCTTGTTTTACATCAGGTGTCCTTTTAATATTTGATGATGATCATGCCAGTTACTGTGGATCACTCTCTCCCTATAGCATCTAAGTATCTAACACAAGTCCAACATAGCATATTTCTGACTATCCATTATTGGTTCTGCTGTTTTCCCCGTTTTCACATCCTTAATGCTCAGATAAAGAGTTGAAATTCATATTATTATGGTGCCAGATAGAACACCTTGTGGTATTTGTTTTAGTTAAATGCACTTTGAGTTCAAATCAAATAGAGGTCAACACTATCTTTCATCCAGGGTTGATAACTAAAGTGCCAGTCAAATGCTGGAATCAATTCTTTACTCCTTCTCAGAATTCAGATTTGGCAGCACTCTACTGCAGAAAGACGTGCAAAAAGAACTTGTCACGAACCCTTTCCTGTTTTAAAATCAAGGCATTTTTTAAAAAGTTCCATAACATCTTTGAAGGTGAAAAACAAACAAACAATTTGTTGACAGGGGTAATGACAACAGCATCACCACTTGTAGCTTAGTGATTTTCAAATGTGCAAATGTAAACAAATGCAAACTCAAACACATACATGCATTGTGTGTGTGTGTGTACACACATATATGCATATATACAATGGGCTTCTTTCAGTTTCCAACTACCAAATTCATTCACAAGGTTCAGGCCCAGAAACATAGTAAAAGACACTTGCTTAATATGTCATACAGTGGGACTGAACCTGGAACCATGTGTTTGGGAAGTGAACTTCTTAACCACACAACCAGCCCTGCATATTCAGAGATGTGTGTGTGTGTGTGTGTGTGTGTGTAAGCCAGATAGACTTCATAGTCACCAGGAAATAGGACATACAGTTGCTTATGCACCTTAAGTCTTGTCCTAAATGAAAACTATCACTCTACAAAGATTAGTAATTGATGACCTCTTAGGGTGGGGGAGGCACAAGACAACCTTCAGAAAGATGGTGTGGAAGCTGAAAGATCCCTCAGTCCGATGTAGCTTCTAAGAAATATTAGGTAAGGTAGCGACCTATAAGACAGAAGACAACTGGAACAATCAGTTGTGAACCACAGACCAGGTTAATGGATGGAACAATGTTCTAGATGGATGGAAATGACATGATCACGGAATGGTATAGGAGATGGTGCCATAAAAACTATGAGACTTGCTTGGGAAGAATGGAGGGTAGAGACATTATTTGGTAGCTAAACAAAAAGTTAGATGTGAGGTGTAGTTAATAAGGTACAAACATCACCAGAAAAAAAAAAAAAAATT
Source organism: Octopus bimaculoides (assembly GCF_001194135.2). Taxonomy (NCBI): domain Eukaryota; kingdom Metazoa; phylum Mollusca; class Cephalopoda; order Octopoda; family Octopodidae; genus Octopus; species Octopus bimaculoides. The sequence goes on along the minus strand of NC_068986.1, from coordinate 9,476,761 downwards.
AAAATCCAGTACTTTCAAATATATCCTGTATAGTATTTGTTCTACACTGACTTACAGATACTCCCTTGACACTGTTGTTGTCAGAAATGGATGCAACTAGTAATTGGTCTGGTAGAAAACTTAACAAAATTTGAGCAGAATTTAGGTTAGCTGAAATATGTTTGTCACATATTTCAACTGCTAAAGGCAAATACACATCAGTTACCATGGAGAAAGAAATATCTCTGATGGTAAAAAAGGTGTGAAAACACCCCGTTCATTCAGTGTCACCATCTCTTAGATGAGGTAATAATAATAGAATTAAATAAATACTTTGTGTAGTGCAGTGGTTCGCAGCCCTTTTATTTAAATGAATTTTCCCATGGACCCCTTTTAATATGCTTGTCTTTATATATATATATATATATATATATATGAAATTTTGAATTTAGTTCATGGACCCCACCAGTACTACCTTTGTGGACAACCAGGGATCCACAGACCCCAGGTTGGGTACCACTGGTATAGTGTCAGCTACTTAATAGCACTTGAGGTTTGATTTGTAGTTATACAAATTAATGGAATGATGAAATCTAGAATTTCCTGTCTGATTTGATGGAGGGGAGGGTGGCCCTGCTATAATATAACCTTGTGTCAACAGTTTCAAAAAGAATCTATAATCCTTCTGATACCAGCCCACCTGATATTGCCGATTTTAAAGTGATCTAAATAAAAACCTTTCATCAAAACTCCAGGTTAATTTATGCTCAACACACTCCTTTGTCTTTTTTTTTTTTTTTCAAGGCATCATCCAATCAAGCTAATTGCCTGTCCAGCCTGACTACCCCTCTCCATCCCCCCCAATCTTCCATTAGTGTTTTTAGGTCTTCAACTTGGCATCCAATATCTTCTGCAAGCTGTTATATATATATATATATATGTATATATATATATATATCCTCTATGGTCTTCCAGCTGCTGTGGTACCATGATTTGGTGTCCACAGCAACACATTACTCACAAGTTCTTCTTTACTTCTCCAGCAGTGGCCAGTAAACCTCAATCTCCGCTCTTGGAGTGTTGACAAGAGAGTCAGTACATTCCCATATAACCGTTGTTTTGTTGGGTGCTCCCTCCAAGAGATGTTGAGCACTGCACGTAACATTCTGGTGTAGGCACTGTCCAGCATGCACCTGAGTCTCTAGGTGAGGGTCCAAGTTGGAGATCCATATACAAGCACAGATTACACAACTGCTCTGAAGAACTGTGTCTTCAGTTAGTCTAATAATTTAAAAATTAACTGAAGCAAAAGCTGTGTATTTCAACAGAAATATGGTAACAAAAGGGTTAAAGTGATCTAAATTTAAATCTTCTATCAAAGTTTCATTGAATTGTGTTCCAAATACCAGCTTAGTAACAACAAAAGATATTTTACTAAATTCAGTTCCAAAATTAATTGAAACAAAGGCAGCAGATTTCAAAAGAAAAATGATATCAAATGGGTTAAGGCAGTCAGAATTTACTAGTTTACATTTTTTTTCTGGAACATTATATATCTCAATTCAGTTATACAATTTTAATGTTGGTAGGATCAAGTCTGAGGGATACTTGGTTGCTCTTTCTAGCATTTTGTGTGATTGTATGGATGCTTCCTCATCAATTTGTAGAGTGAGCAGTATCTACCCATGGGTATCTATTTATGGTTAAATGTCCGATCACAGATATAGAGGGCAGCACAAGTGACAAGATATGAAACATTTAACCCTTGATCATTATTCTAACAATGAGTTGATCACTTATAAATTCTCATTAGTGAGCTGAACACAATTACAATTATTTATGTCTTGATTTATAGTCATTCAGGCAATTAAACTGACTAGAAAATCATTCATTTGTTAACAAATAAACAAGATAGTCCTGGTCATCATAAACAAATGGAAGAGAGCTTGATTTCAGTGAACTTCCATTCTTTGTAAAACTACCTTTTTGCTTCATTAAAGAATAATGGAATAAAAGTGTTAATTTATTTTGGAAATGCCATCCTTATATTGCTGAATTCTTCAACATTGTCCTAACAATATCGATAGAGGTATGTTTCTCAAATAGAAAATATGAACAAATCTGTAGTGCAATATGTTTTCATATTTCTCAATGCTGGGCCAATTCCTCAAGGAATCCATAAACAAATAGCTTTGTTTTTGAATCTGCTGTTCTCTGTCTTGGCTAGTGCTACGAGATGGCACTCTTCCAGATAGAATGTGGTAACATAAAAAATATTACCAGTACGTAATACTGTCCAATGTCTTTGGTATGAGGCACTGAGCAATGCCTTCAACATCCATAACCCTTTCAGTATCGTATTTCTGTTGAAAGATATGACCCTTGTTTCAATTAATTTTGAAAATAATGAAGAATTTACAAAAATAATTTTGTCAGTATTAATCTGGTTTTTGGAACAAATTAACATTATTTCAAGGGAAGATTTTAATTTGGATCACTTTAAAACAAGATTGAGTCAAAGAACAAGGGACAGTTTCAGGCAGGTTGGTATATAATGGATTGCACCATGTAAAAAGCAGCTGTGTTGGTGCCATGTAAAAACCAGACATGCTGGCACGACATAAAAAGCACCTGTGCTGGTGCCACATAAAAATGCAGCCAGTACATTCTGGAAAGTGGTTGGCATTAGGAAGGACATCCAGCTGTAGAAATCACACCAAAACAGACAACTGGTGCAGTTGTCCCACTTGTCGGTTTCTGTCAAAATGTTCAATCCATGTCAACATGGAAAATGGATGCTAAATCATGATGAAATTATCTTCCTTTTGAATCAACAATGCACATCCAACAACAGACCGTCATCTTGTTCAATCTGTTCCTCTCCACCTTTTGTAGCTAATGTCTTTTTCATGTTAAACACCATTAACATTATATGGCTTTCATAGAAAGAAACAAAACATGATCGTGCATTGTCACGTATTAAATAAAGCTGCTTCGTTCTTATTATTGAGGGTTTTGTAATTCCTATTACAACTTAGTTTTGCTTCTTATTACATTGGTGCCACCAATAATTCTCAACAGGTAATAATATAAAACAATATAGAAAACAAATACTAAAAGAGGTTTAACACAAAATGTTAGAATTATACTTTTGTAACCAGGATAAATAAATACATTTAACAATTTAAGGATAATTAAAAAAAAAAAGCCAACTTCTTTCCTTACCAAGTAATCTTGTTGTGGTGTTTCCAGAAGAAATCTGAGCAGATCTTGCATGACCAATAGCGGGGAGTTTAGTTGAAACAACTTTGTGTTCTCCAATGAAACCAATTGTGTACACATTGGATTCACCTGAAACAATATAAGGAATGGTAAACTGACTTTGAAATAGTTTCTGAATGGCAACAGAGATACATTATGTATTATCATTCTAGTTCCATCTTTCTATACAGCAGATGACTTAATAGATTCTTCTTCCAAACACTTTTTTGAATTACTCTTTTACTCGTTTCAGTCATTTTGACTGTGGACATGCTGGAGCACCGCCTTTAGTCGAGCAAATCGACCCCAGGACTTATTCTCTGTAAGCCTAGTACTTATTCTATTGGCCTCTTTTGCCGAACCACTATGTTACGGGGACGTAAACACACCAGCATCGGTTGTCAAGCAATGTTTGGGGGGGGACAGACACATAAACATACACACACACACACACATATATACGATGGGCTTCTTTCAGTTTCCGTCTACCAAATACC
>NC_068986.1:9466060-9472501 GCF_001194135.2 Octopus bimaculoides | reverse complement strand
CCTCGTTCCCGATCACCGTTTGTTATCTCCCCCTTTCTTAGCTCTCCTGAAATAAGAATTCCGGTCAGTCATTGTTATGATCGGCCATTATTACGATTGACCGTTGACTGAACACTATTCAATTTTTTTTCTCCGTGTTTTTCTCCTTGTCTCCGTATTCTTTCTGTTGAAGAGCGTAGCTCGAAACGTCAAAGACTTTCCGTATTCCCGAGCGTCATACTAATATATACTTTTGTTATTTACACCACCTGTCCTCGTCTGTTGTTATTATTTGTATATTCTCCCATATATATACATACACACACACACATATATACGATGGGCTTCTTTCAGTTTCCGTCTACCAAATACCAAATCCACTCACAAGGCTTTATTTGGCCTGAGGCTATAGTAGAAGACACTTGCCCAAGGTGCCACACAGTGGGACTGAACCCGAAACCATGTGGGTCGTAAGCAAGCTACTTACCACACAGCCACTCCAATTCATGATTATTAAAATGAAAAAATTTTTTAAATAAAAAAAATGTGAGCCCCATGACATTTTTCTCACATTCAAAATAGTCAAAGCATGGAACAAATTATCCACATGAGTTGTTAGCTGTCAAGATAATGCATCCTTTGAAAATTCCATGCTTCCTGGAATTCAGCAACACTTCATCTGACACGCCTACGACCCCTTTCCTCTTTATGACTTTTACTCATTATTTTTCTCTCTTTCTGGGTTTCATCCTCTGCCCCAAGTGTGTACTTCTGGTTTACAGTGTTGGGTTTCTTTTTTCTTCTTTATTTCACTTATTGCTGCTTTTTCTCCTCTCTTTTAACCTTTTCCAATGAGATGTAGTGCACCTGAGCACTGTATACTATAAGCACAATAGGCAGTGAGCTGTGTTTTAGAATTGTGAGCACACCAGGCAAAATCTTTAGTGTCATTTTATTGGTCTTTACTTTCCGAGTTCAAATTCCACCAAGGTCCACTTTACCTTTCATCCTTTTAGGGTCGATTAAATAAGTACCAGTCAAGCACTGGGATTGATGTAATCAATTTACCCACTTTCCCATAATTGCTGGCCTTGTGCCAAAATCTGAAACCATTATTATTATTTGCTTTTTGTCTTTTGACTATTAAAGACATAAAAAAGAGCTAAGATTATTAAATAATAATTATGATAGAAGATCCAAAGTAATACTGCTAAAGAAATGGCATTTGAGACTTTGGTCACAGCAACTTCTTATGAAGAATATCATGAAAACAGGCCATAACAGACAATATGAAAGAAAATGGTTATAACATACAAGCTGTACACCAGCCCACTCAAAAGTACTTTGGATCATAGGGCGACATGCTGTGCTTGGGGAGACCTATTAAGTCAAGAACATCAACATCAATATCAAAATCAAATCAAATGGAAATTGTAGTTGTGACCCCCGTGCCGGTAGCACGTAAAAAGCACTATCCGAACATGGCTGATGCCAGCCCCCTCACCCCGACTGGCTTATGTGCTGGTAGCATGTAAAAAGCACCATCCGAACATGGTCGATGCCAGTGCCGCTTTGACTGGCTTCCGTGCCGGTGGCACGTAAAAAGCACCCACTACACTCTCAGAGTGGCGTTAGGAAGGGCATCCAGCTGTAGAAACACTGCCAGATCAGATTGGAGCCTGGTGCAGCCACTAGCTCTCTAGACCTCAGTCAAACCGTCCAGCCCATGCCAGCATGGAAAACGGACGTTAAACGATGATGATGAATACCAGTGTTATAGACCTGTTACAGTCAAGGCTGTGTACTTGTGCCAAGACTGCTACCTGTCAGCAGTGCTCATTCCACAAATTCAACTGAAAGTATATGTGTGTGTGGACACGCACACACACATAAAGACAAGACCCTAATGCTAACCATTTTAAATGGTCACACATATCAAAGCTAATATAATAAATACTACATACAGTAATGAACGGAATGCTGTTTTCCAACAACTTTACTCTTATTTCCTCTAGTACAGACAACATGCAGTCTGGTAGCTGTTTCCTGATGGTGCTACCACAAAATTCCAATTGAATTTAGCAGCCAAAACCAGGCGACATCTCTATTCTACTGGATTCCCATTGCAAACAAATGTGTACCACTATGACTTAATGGAAAGTACTAATATAAGTTGTAATTATGTTCTTTAGACTCTAATATCACAATTAGACACCAAACACAGCACCTTAATTTGTTACTATCTTAACTAATTAGTAACTCAATCTAAGTCGACATACATTTGCCACAATTATGTTTATAAAATATTTTACATAATACTTAAAAATTAAAACAATCTATTTTCATATATTATATCAGTGTGTGTATACATACACACACATAAACAGAGAGTGAGAGTGAGAGAGAGAGAGAAATTCTATCAGTGCAAATGGATAACAAATTAGCTGTAACTTAGTTGATTATTTCCCTTTATCTAAAACATTTTTTACTTTTTTAAAAATCTAACCAACAGCCTCCATTTTAAATGTAATTATTTCCTGTGTTTTAGAATAGATGAGATGGTGGGGAGGGTCCTTCAGCTCTTCTCTTTCAGTGTGTATGTATGTATGTATGGGTAAGTGTGTGTGTGTGTGTGTGTAAGGCTGGCCCTAGGGTTGCTGATTCCCTGGACAAGCTGAACTTTGGTATGTACAAGCTGACAGTTGTGGAAATTTTGTCTTTGTCACGCCCTCCTCGGCGCCCCCTAGCGACTGCCCAAGTTATCAGTACCTTCAGCTAGCAGTGTGTGAGCATGCATGTGTACACGGTGTATGTATGTGTAGGTTATCGTGTTGGACAATATGGATGTGTATATTATAACTTATGCCAATATGTGTAAACATCATAAATATGTTATACAGACACATGTGTGCATGTTTGTATTAAAATTCCTAGCTCCTTATGTATGATCTGGTTCCCTTGAGTAGAAGCTCTTCTGACAAATTGTGATACCACACAGAGGAAAGAAAGCTGTGGGCTTGGTGTGGGAAGATATTGTGACAGCTTCCCACAAGAAACCTTGCGGATGTGTTTGCAACAGAGTAGACTGTTCAAGGAATCCAGGAGAAAGTTATTCACAAGTATCTCTGTGTATACACATAAACATACATAGTTGTGTGTGTGTGTGTAGAATAATCATCAGTATCGTTTTAACATCCATTTCCCCATTCCTGCATGAGTTAGATGGAGTTTACCAAAGCAGATTTTTTATGGTGAGACACCTTTCCAGTCACCAGCCCTCATCAGTTTCCAAGCAAAGTAATATCCCCACACACATGCACACACGGCCAGACATGTTTCCATAGAACATTGGAAATGAACGACACTGCTTGCATGGCAGAGGCAATCATAAGTATCATGTCAAAGTTACACACATGCACAGACATACATATATATAAAATAACTGTAAATTATATATCATTTTTTATAATAATAATATAGGCCAATCTTTTTTCAGTCATTTGTTTAGGTTTAGTTGATTTAATTGGAGCCTCTATTATTATTATTATAAAAATATAATATACAATTACAGTTATTATAAAAAGACCTGTGTGGTCACTTTTCTCCAAAATTTACAGCCTTTGGGTGTTATTTACAAATTTATAAAAATCTATATATGATGGGCTTCTTTCAGTTTCTGTCTACCAAGTCTACCCCCAAGGCTTTGATCAGCCAGAAGCTATAGTAGAAGACACTTGCCTATGGTACCACACAGTGGGACTGAACCTGGAACCATGCAATTGAGAAGCACACTTTGTACTACAGAGCCATGCCTCTGCTTAGTCTCTCCCAAGTGTATGTGTGTGTGTGAGAGTGAGAGAGAGAGGTGGTTGTCTATCTTGGGTTCAAACAGAACCACATTCTCATTGCAGGCATCAGACTGTAACACATTTCATAGCATTTCCATCATGGGTCTTCAGCTCTGACGTTTAAAGACATTTTTTGTGATCAAAGTGGGATATAATTTGGTCAAGGATTACTCCAACAGTAGTTTCATCTTTGTGCATTAATCCAAAATGAATTTCTACCCCAGCAGCCAATGAATACAGCTTTGAATGGCAGTGGTTTATTTGTATTGTTGGAGCTCTGTAAATATAAGCATCTCCAGTTGATGCATTCTACCACTGATTTGTGGTCCTTCCAATAACTTGCTTCCTCTTCCTACTAGCAATTCATTCCAGATAAATTAAGATCCAGCAATTTCTGCTGTTATTTATGCCTTGATGTCCAGAAGCTGAGATATTTCCGAGATATTTTCATCAAACCATTCTTTGTTTTTGCATTTCCTGAAACCCAAAATATTCACAGAAATGGCACAAACTGATTTCTCCGAAGCCTGTTCATGAAGCATCAAGCAATCAATTTGCTTAGAGCTTCATGTAAATATTACGATACTAGCCTTGAAGCTGCCCTTTGGGCAGCATTCAGGCTACACTCTTGGAGTGGTGGGTCATTAAGAAGGGCATCCAACTGTAGAAACTTTGCCAGATCAGATTGGAACCTGGTGCAGCCTTCTGGCTTGCCAGTCCTCAGTCAAACCGTCCAATCCATGCCAGCATGGGAAGCAGACATTAAACAACGATGATTTGACCACTAAGTGTTATTTCTTATCTGCTTCTATCTAGAAATCAAAGGAAATGACCACTTATCAGTTGCTTGACCATAGCCACTTGAGCATGTCCCTTAGTGGCTGAAAAGATTTTTTTTTTTTTCACAAACAATTCAGAACATTAAAAAGAATAAAATTGAACTAACAGACCTTCTGTTTTATACTTCATGTATGTTGTCTTGTTTTCCATCATAGCATCAACAGCAAGTTTTTCGTAATACATTGCAGTGATGATAGCAATGGTTGGCTGTTGGTTGGCAGCAATCGTTGGCATCTGTTTTACAAGTTGTACCTCTACAAGAGAATCCATGAAAGCATGGTGTGAGAATTTACAACAAACACAAGAATCTCTTTCCAATGAAAGAATGAATAAATATGACAAAGGTTGTAGAAAGTTAAGGAAATATTGGTACAAGGCCAGCAATTTCAAGGGAGGGGATAAGTTGATAACATGGACCCAGTACTTAACTGGTACTTATTTTATCAATCTCAAAAAGACAAAAGGCAAAGTTGACCTTGGCAGAATTTGAGCTCAAAATGCAAAATTGGAAGAAATGCCACTAAGCATTTTGTCTGGTAAAGTAACAATTCTGCCATCTTGCCACCTAAATTAAGGAAATATTAACTAATAACAATTAGCAAAAAGTGATGAGTGGGAAGCATTATGGTCAGCTAATGCAGCATTCTCACAAACCAATGCATAGTTTATACATTGTCTCTTCAGACTGGTTGATTCTATCTTGTTCTGAAAGTGACACAAGTACAGAGAACATTGACAAGCTGTAACGATAGTGAAATGCACATCTGTCACTCTCATGGTCACTTCTGGGCAAATTTCGTTTTAGCAATGATGTATATAGTGTTGTTTAATACAATATATCTATGAAATGATTATTTGCACACAAAAACTGCGGCTTCTGGTTTCTTAACAATTCACATACATTAATTATGTTATATAGATAAAGATTTTATTCTAGAGATGCTTCTACAGCATAATCTAAATTTTATACTCACACAAACGTGTGTGTGTGTGTGTGCGTGCATGTGTGTGTGTATCATTCAATATTAATAGTGCTGCTGTCACTGATACCTATTTTTAAAGAGCCTGCTCATTATTTGTGACATCAGTGATTGAACAGTCACTATTTTTCAACATCATTGGTGGTGGAATTTTGCTGGCATGTAGTCAGTAAATGCTTGCTCTTGATGAAGCACATGTATGCTGAAATCATGTGATCTAGCAGTTCTCTCACGCATGCAAGACGATTCTCATCTGCTAATGATATACTTTTATTCTTTTACTTGCCTCAGTCATTTGACTGTAGCCATGCTGGAACACTGCCTTTAGTCAAGCAAACTGACCCAAGGACTTATTCTATCAGTATCTTTTGCTGAACTGCTAAGTTATGGGGACATAAACATACCAGCATCGGTTGTCAAGTGATGTTAGGGGGACAAATACAGACACACACATACATATATGACAGGCTTCTTTCAGTTTCAGTCTACTAAATCCACTCACAAGGCTTTGGTCGGCCTGAGGTTGTAGTAGAAGACACTTGCCCAAGGTGCCAGGCAGTGGGACTGAACCCAGAACCATGTGGTTGGTAAGCAAGCTACTTACCACACAGCCATTCCTGTGGTTTTTTATACGAGATAATCAGTAATACAACATTCTAACACTACATCCACATTGAGTATAAAGATTGCCACAGATAAATTGATACGATGGTGATTAGAATGTTTGTATGTGTATTAAACATTGTAAAATGTTGACAATTTATTTTTCACAAATCTCATTATTTTTCTTATCT
>NC_068986.1:9458499-9465688 GCF_001194135.2 Octopus bimaculoides | reverse complement strand
ATAAGATAATTAATTCCAAAAATATTTATCTTACAATTAAAAGGAAAAAGAAAAGTCCTGTAAAGTTGTTGTTTAAAGTTGTATAACATAAAAATCAAATTGTAACCTGATTTCTCGTCTAATACATGTCTCATGAATCCACCCTGCTCCATTTCTGTGACCAAATTGCGTGTATGGAGTTCTTTCAGTTGTTCACGGACCATTACTTCATCAGCAGCAGTAATTCTAGAAATTAACAACAGTTCGTTAGAGACAATATTACATTTTTAGGGCGTGGTGGGGAATGAAACCAACCAAACTCTGGTATATAACTTGTACTTAATTATAGTGAGTCCAGAAGGACTTTTCTTCCACCTGGGCCCAAAATTTGATGGTAGAACTTAAAGTAAAAACTTAGAGCTGATATTTAATATTTGTCAGTATGGTAGTATTTCTGATTTGCTCCTATTCTATTCTATAAAATAATAAACCAGGAAAGTAATGAAAATCACTACACAACACAAAGTTGGTTATTCAACATCTCATTTTTGACAAGCTCTAATTTTGAAGTAGAAAATCCAAGCTTCTGACCCCCAAAAGGGTCATGACATGAAGTGGATCAGACAATGTGGCAAAAGGACATATCGGTTGTGATATTTAAGCCATGAAATACTAGCAGACAAGAAACTTATTTTCATGTGTTTAAGATTATAAATGCATTAAAACTACTGACTAATTTATGTTGCTGATATTTCTATGGAAGGTCAACATCCTCGGCATTATGACAGAGTTCACACAACTTTTAATTACACATCATCTTCATCATTTAACATCTGTTTTCCATGCTGGCATGGGTTGGACAGCTCGACAGGAGCTGCACCAGGTTCCATAGTCTGTTTTGACTTGGTTTCTACAGCCAGATGCCCTTCTTAATGCCACCCACTTTACAGAATGTAATGGGTGCTTTTTATATGGCACTATCACCAATGCCTTTTTATGTGGCACCAGCACAACAGATATCAAACTGTTTTAACATCTCTCTCTCTCTCTCTAACATGTAATGAGCAGATGATGCTGTTTGTATAAAGTTTTATTTATGTGATAGCATACACTAAATACCCTCTCAAGAATTTGTATTTCCAGTTGTGAAGATTTCCAGGGTCCATATTCTGTTGGTTTCCATTTCCTTTGTTTTGCCTTTTTCACAGAAGCACAAATAAATATCAGCCCAAGATGGCCAGTGAACCTGGGTTATTAAACTTGACACTCATGTACGAAGGCATCTAATTGACTGAGTCCATGCAGTGGCTCAGTCATTTACATAGAATACCTTGTGGTATTCTGGGATCAAATCAAACTAAAGATAACTTGTCTTTCATCCTTTAAGGGGTCAATAAAAATGGGGCAAACCCAAGGTTGTGGGAGGAAAAATGATGCCTTGCAGTGTCTCTTCTGGCTGTTTTGTTCTGAGAGTAGTGCCTTTGACATTACTGGTGCCAAACTGAACCTGTTGGCAGCCTTACTCTTAGATAAACATGTGTATCATGAAGAGAGAAAACGTGAATGCAAGCGCAGCTGCCAATCTGGTATTCCACATCTAAGGCCCACATCTTGCTATCGTGCAACACTACACACAAACATCTTACAATCAGACCTTGACCTTGAAGAATAAGCTTTTTGCTGCCAGCAGAGGTAATAGACCCCTAAGCTTTCTAGAGCTTATATTCTAGCTACCACACTTTCAGAACAATTACCTCCACTGCTAATTTGGTCACCTGGATAAAAAATAAAAACCTATTAATTATTTTTAGGGAGTCATCTGGGAATTTAAGAAAATTTATTTCCTGAGCACTTCTAAGGCTTATTGCCTTGGTGCATCAGCTGCATATGAACTCTACCATCTCTGTTAGCCTGCAGGGGATCCTATCACCCCTCTTGTGTGCCCATTGTTTTCATTGGGTACATCTTAGAGCATTTCTATAGAATCCTTTCTGCATACTGAACATGGCCATTTCTTTTATGTTCTCGTGATACTGTCTTCCTCCCTACTTACTAAAAAACACATTAACATGCCGGAAACCACAGGCCCTGACATACACATTAACACTATGGAACATGCATACCTCCACACACACATGCATACACACACACACACACACACACACAAACACATATGAAGGTATATAAAATAAGAGGGCATTCCAAGAAATATAGCAAAGAATCAGTATACCAGAAGAAAATTTTATAATTTTGCAATTTCAGAATTAATAAAACTCATGATAGATACATAGGTTCCAGTCGGGTACCTATCACTGCCAATGGTTACCCAAAAGACTAAAATATTAAGGAAGCTATTTTGGCAAAGTCAAGAATGCAAAAAAAAGGACATCTAAGTAAGGGTTAACCCAAAGTCTTGGTACATTGGCAAGACTTCAGTTGATCTGGAATTCTAAGCATTCCAGTGTCAGGAGTAAGACTGGATTCTATAGCAGTAATACCAAGTCTGTTTTAATGGTGGCAAATGATAAAAGGAAACAAGAATAAGAACTATATTTTGCCAGAGAAGGAATATCTGCTGCCTTTTCTGGTTTTATAAAATATCAATTGAACAGCTGTTAGAATAAATGTGACAATTCAAAGAAGAAAAAAACCAGGAGCTCAGATTGTTTGGTCTTCACACATTGAGACAAGATACCAAAGATAGCATTAAGATGGACACTGATTGGGAAAATCAAAGCTTGGAGAGTAAAAGGAGGAGGGATGGCAGGAGGCACATTTGGCTTGGAATGGTGGAAGGTGAACTGAGAGAAATGTCTTATACATAGAATATGGCACTGTAGAGAGTTGCTAAAGACTGTCAGAATGGTGTTGAAGAAGTCAAGTCTTTATTTTCCAACTGAGAAGATGAGATTTAACTAAATAATCATATGTATTAATACATGTTAAACACTGAACAGGAAACAGTACAACTGTTATTAAAATATCTTGAAACTCATTTTCACTGAATAAATAACATCTGTGAACAATGAAAGACAGAAGTAGCAGTGAGAGGTGGTAGAATAATGAAGGTTGGCTGATTCCATGGCAGTAAGACAGTAATAATTATCATTCACTACATTGATTATTTCTACTGATGGCCCCCAGGTACAATTAATGACTGAGCAAAAGGATTTTGACATCATTGAGGAGATTATCAGAAGAATTGCTGCCTGTTATCAGAGATGGTTGGCAGATGAAATGGCAAGATTTTAAAACTTTTGGAGTTTGAAGATTCAAATCACTTTGATGCAACAAAAACTTCATAAATTATCCAATCAATTAGCCATCTGTCTGTAATTATTGACAGATGACTAATTGTATAAACCTCATAGAAGATTTAAGGTTAGTGACTTTGGAACAAATCAGTCTTAGAAGCAAAACACTAACAGAAAAAAAGTTAAACATCTTTAAACAGCATTTATATATATACTCAGTATGCACACACACACACACACACACACACACACACACACACACACACACAGTGAGGAGCAATAAGGGAGTTGTGTGTATTATTGTATGGTGCTGTATGACACATAGGTGAAATATAGTCGAATAATAAAAGAATTCTAGCAGAGATAAATATTCCTCAACTGCAGAAAAAGCTAAAACAGAGTTGTTGATTCCTGGATAATAAAACGGTTAGAATAATCAGTAAATTAGCAAGACAGACAAGGTTCATTTAAGAATGAACTTGTTATTGATTAATATCAAATGCAAACTTGAGAGTTTGTGGAGAAAGTGATGGTCATTAGTACATTACGAGGTAGGACAGTCCTAGATACATAACAAGTTCTAAGTAACAGTTTCCATTACAAAGATGTGCCAAAGAATATCTGAGATCCTTAGAAAGTTTGGCGAAATAGATTTGAATGATGAATGTGAAAGAGAGAGGAAAATGAACAAATGTTCATTAACCTATGCTAATGAAGCAACAAACTACAACTAATGAAGACTAAATTATGAATTTGGGTCCTGTACTGTATGAAATCAGTTCCATTTTAAAGAAAATATTCCACCTTGCTAAACTAAAAGACATCAGTTGAAAACCAAACTAAATATACATTTGGAATAAACTCACCGGCAGATATCTTCAACTGCCAAAATGTTGGGATAAGCAGATTCCAATATGTGCAACATCTTTTCCCGGAGAATCTCATCCTTAGGTCGATTGTCTATTTTGGGTAAACCTGAAAATAAATTTTCATTCATTAAAAATAGTATAAAATGGACCAACAGAATCAGCTTCATCTGGATTGAAACGTCTGAAAAAACTTCTTTTTCTTTTAAATTATAACAAGAATAATTTTATGTATTTCTATAAAGAAATAGAAAAAAATATTGATTTTTTAAAAAATATAATAATTATTTAAATTTATCAATATCAAATTACATTGAAAAAAAAATAAATAAATTTTAGATTAAATGATATTTGCTGGCTGGCAATAATTTTATTTTTGTCCAATCTGTAAGCTATGTTAGATCTGTTAAAAGGTTTCCATGAGAAGAAAAATTGATTTTATTCCTGAGAATTTGTGACATTCTTTATATCTATAAGCACACAATGGTATAACGTTAACTTCCTCAAAAGAAATCATTATTATTATTATTATTATTAGCAGCAGTAATTGTATTAAATGAAATATATCAATATATTATATAGAATTCCGTAATGTATTATTATTATCATTATTATTAAATAAAAGAAATTAATACATATATTATACATACTTCAGTTGTGCGTATATAGAAAGCAAAATGAAAAGGAAAGATTATGTCTTGAGAATAATTAACATTTTAAATGTATTTGCGTTTCTATATGAACACATACACATGTGGGATCACATGCACATGTAGATTCACATGTGGATGCATAAGCATGCAAACAAATAACTTAGAATGCAATAAAACTGACTTTGTAAAAAAAAAAAAAAAAAAATTGGAGAACATTTTCACATATTTTAAAACGTGTTCAGTTATTTGACATTGAGAGCATTTCTTATGAATAAATTTTGGAAAAGGGTACGAAAGTGCAAAGATTTCTCACAAGAATTTATTCATTGGTTTTGGTACAAGTCTATAATAAAAGAAAATACTGTGGAGAAATAGCCACAAAGTGGATGGAATTGGAGAGTTCAAAGTTTACTTGAGAGAAACAAAGACTAACAAAAGGATTGTCTGAAGGAATTTGAAGAGATTTTTTATTGAGCCATTTCATTGACTCCCCACCTTACCATTCCACTACTAATCATCTAATTAAAACAATCTCTCAATCATGTAGTGTTAAACTAATTAATTCTCTTAAGGAGGGTTTCTAATATCAAACTAATAACAGATTCTAATATTTAAAGATCATAAGAAGATTAGAACCTCCTCTCATCATTCAAAAACAACCAAAGCTATAATCAAAACGTTTGAATGAAGGTTCAGCTCTACTAACAAAGAATATTACTGTTGTTAATGATTACTTCCAAAATAGATTGTTTATTCCATCTAAAGTCATCTCTCTCTCATCTGCCTTCTATGTGTGTACTTCATGCTTATGTAAAATGTAAACCTATTACATATTTTGTGTGTGTGTGTGTGTGTGTGTGTGTGTGAATACTTATCTGAAAATGCATGGCTTAGTGGTTAGGGTATTTGGCTAATGGTTGCAAGGTTGTGAGTTTGATTCCAGGTAACATGTGTCCTTGAGCAAGACACTTTATTTCATGCTGCTCAGCTGGCAAAAACGAGT
The DNA here is from genome assembly GCF_001194135.2 of Octopus bimaculoides. Lineage (NCBI taxonomy): Eukaryota > Metazoa > Mollusca > Cephalopoda > Octopoda > Octopodidae > Octopus > Octopus bimaculoides. The sequence goes on along the minus strand of NC_068986.1, from coordinate 9,459,933 downwards.
AGTACCTGTAATTCAAAGGGACCAGCCTAGTCGCATTCTGTGCCATGTTGTCTCCCCCTGAGAACTATGCTAAGGGTGTGCCTATCTCTGTGGTGTTCATCCATTTGTTTGCACCTGAATTTCACAAGCAGGCTGTTCCACTGATTGGATCAACTGGAACTCTTGTTGTCATTGTAACCAATGGAGCACCAGTTAATCTGAAGAGCCATTTGTTCTTATCATCATCTTTTAATATCCATCCACTTCCATTTAGCATGGGTTGGATGGATACAACAGCTCTAAGAACTGCATAGTGCTCCGATGTCTGTTTTGGCATGGTTTCTATAGCTGGAGGCTCTTCCTAATGCCAATCACTCTACAGAGTGTACTGGGTGCTTTTTACATGACACCATCAGCAGTGCAGTCAGTCACCATGCAACTTGCAAGAATAACACTTCCTTCAAGTGAGTGGGAGTACAGTAGATTGAGGAGGCAGCTCTATGTTAGGAGACGAGAAGAAAGGGGCCAGAACAAAAGGTTTCTGGCTGTATAGGAGTTACATGGCTAATCCCACTATAGAAGAGAGAGAGAGGGTGATTGGGGAGGGTAGGAGGTTAGTTGGAAAGAAATAAAATAGTGGTGATGAGGTATCAGGGTGCCACATGAAAAAATGCACAAGCTGAGTAGGAACGAGTAAGAACAGAAGAACTGGCAGATGGCTATGATTCGTTGGCATTTCTTTTCCCTGTTGTCTTTGGCCTCCATATTTTTAGGTTATTTTAAAATTAGCACCGATTCATTTTATTCAAATCAAATGATAGAACAACAACAATAGTTGTATTAATTCAGATTTAGATCTGGTCAAATATGGGTTTATGAAAAACTGTATATTTAGACGTTTATCTATACTAATCCAGTGACTGTACACCTGATGCAACGTAAATTACAATTTATTGATTGAGGCAAAGTTGTAAACATGATTGTCAAACGGAAATTTTAATTATCATATTCCCACCAAATGAATTATTCCTCAACAGAAGAATTCATAAAGAAACTGGTCATACTAAATATTCAGTATTGTAGATTTCAAAGAATACCATATAATTTTAAAAATATAATTGAAACTTATGGAGACAATATTTACACAACTAGATCACATAATGCAGGGAAACAGTTGCATAATTAAATACCTGCATCTGGAGAATTATATTGCATGGAAACAATTGTAGTGATTGAAAAAGTAAAAAAAAAATGTCTCCAATTTTTGCAATTACCTAGTCACACATGACAGATACCCAAACACAAACCTGGAAGTACGTATAATACAACTACTACTGGATAACACAGGAGGAAATCTGAAGGTGAACGAGCACTTTATATTGAATTCTACTACATTCTTAATAGAATATGCTATAACCATATATATATATATATATATATATATATATATATATA
>NC_068986.1:9454838-9458489 GCF_001194135.2 Octopus bimaculoides | reverse complement strand
TATATATATATATATATATATATATATATATATATATATGGTTATAATCTGGTCAGTACTTTGTCTCCTCCTAAATATGACAAAATCTTCAGAAAATTTTTAATGGAATACTTTTAATGTGTCTGATATAAAGACAACTTGACATTATTCCCCCAAACCAATTTGGATACAATTAATTAGGGAATCGCTTTTTCTCAGATAATTTCAAGACTAAATTGAATGACAGCATTGATTGTCAAACTGAAAATAATAATAATAATAATAATAATGCTAACTCATGCCAAGACATCAAAGAGAATCATTGACAAAAATAAAAACAAAGAATTAAAACAAAACACACATATCTGAAGAATAACACAAGAATGTCATTAAATGGCGCCAAGTGAGAACATCGACAACATTCATGCATAACGAACATTGAGAATAGCAAAACATTAACCATTTTATGCTCTTTCTTTTACACCTACCTATCGTGTGTGTGTGTGATAAGAATGCAGCTACCTATCATGTATGCATGTAAGTGTAGATGCAGCATGGCTTACAAACTACAAAGCCAGCAGTTCAATCCCAGTATTTGGCATCTTGGGCAAATATCATTTTCTAGAGCCTCAGGTCAGCCCAAATCTTGTGAATGAAACTGGGTTGAGGGGAAAGTGTACAGAAGCCTGCTGGGTGGATTAGACATGTAATTCAAAGGGGAGACTGATAACACACTACGTCATGCTGATTTTGTCTCAGAATTACATTCAGAGAGCACATGTCTGAAATAGCCAATTAGACACAAATTCAATCAAGAACAAGTGAACATTCATCATCAAAAGCAACAAATTTCTTTTCCAGATAAAAGTGATGGCCATCTTGGTAACAAAGTTGAATTGCTGAATGAATCAGATGCTGGCACTTAAATTACTGCATTACTTAGCAAATTGATTGCAAGTTTCTATTGTTTAACTTTGTTGTAGTCAGAACTCCGCTTGGCTGGAAATATAAGATTGTTTCAAGCTAGCTACTGACATTTGTTTCCCATCCATTTAATGTTATCAGGAGACATCATGTAGTTTATGGAATCAATATGTGTAAGTCACATCAAAAACGCAATCAATCACCTTTCTACACACACACACACACACACACACACAGAATAAATAGCACAGAACTTAAAACTAGGTTCTTGTAGAGTTGGAAGAATCTCTTCTTTGGTCAGACAAGGAATTACATTTTATATCAAAGACTGGTAGCAGAATATAGTTGAAGAGTGTTTGCTACATAGCATATACTACTATCAAAGACTTATACTACCATATACGTACGTGTGTGTGTGTGTGTGTGTGTGTGTGTGTGTGTGTGTGTGTGTGTGTGTGTGTGTGTGTGTGTGTGTGTGTGTGTGTGTGTGTGTGTGTGTGTGTGTGTGCATACACTGTAAATAGCTATGATTCCATTGTACAATGTTGGTAATCCAATTTTTGAAATGGACATTATTATTAACAAAAGACTAAACACTATTTCACAAAAACTATTAAGATATCATTCAATAATAATAAAGTAACAATATTAAAATAATATTTGATAGCAATGAAGACCTGAACACAACTCAAGTGATGTCAATATAAGAATCCTTTGGTATCCCTAATAAAAATGAAGGGAGATTATGAAGTGAAACCTTATGAAAGTAAGGTTTAGGGTTCGTTTTGAGGAGTTTTAAAAAAATGTTATTCTACTCACTGATAAGCCATTCTGAACACTTAATGTACTCCAAAATGGAAATATTTCCAAGTATACATAACAATGGTTGACTTTTAAATGTTATTCTAAATAGAACTACTCAAATAACATGGTATGGTTTTAATCTTACATAGCATATTAGGGTAAATATGCTTAATTCATATAACAGGCATCACACTAGCATAGTGATTAACAAGTTAATTAGTCACTCAATAATTATTTTGCATCAAATTACTTTATCAATGATTTTGAGTGTAATGAACAAAGAGTTCATAATTATGAAGAATTGTAAATAGTAAACGACATAAATATCATTATCGTTAATAGGAATCTGATTGATAAAAGAAACCGGACTTATTTAACTTATCTTATTTAAAGAAACTGAATTATATCATTGGAAATTCCTGTAGGCATCCTTGAAGTATACGGCTGGTCAAATTGAAGTACACCATTATAATTTACTATTGTTTGTATTTAAACACATCACTGCTTAGTGCTGTCACCCCAATAGTTAAAATAACATACCAGGAAAACTTCCAAAAAGATGGAGTATGGGAAATCTCAAAAACAAATTTGTCCAAGATTATTTTAATTAAAAAAAAAACCTAACAAACCAAGCAATGAGGCACATAGTCCTTATGTATTTTGTAGTGACGTATCAAGTGTATTGTTCTATTTGCCATAAAGTCTAAAGTGGGAAATTAAAACAAGAAATGGAATCAGGTCTGCTTCTTCACAAAAAGTAGGAAAACTACTGTGAGAAAGTCATGAAAAAAATATATTAAAGACTTATTTTGAATGTAAAAATTTTTAAAAAAATATTGAAAAATAGAAGTTAAAAGAAGAGCAATGTTTGTGATTCTGGCTATATAAATAAATCAAGCAATAAAATGGTAAATAAAATAAAATAAATTGAATAAATAAAACAGAATTACAATGACAACATTAACATGCAACAATAGAATATTTGACAACCAGAATATTTAGATATTTTACAATATCAGACTTGAACAGCGACTTTATATGTCAACCCTGATCCTGTGGATAATTCCTTTAATACATAATGAAACAGTTAAGCATTGTGTTAACAATGACTTTTAATAATAAGCAACAATGGAATTGAAACAGATGACAGGAGCAGGGTTAAACAAAACACACAACAACAAATAGCAAGAATAAAAATATCAGGGGCAATAGAAATGGTAAAAAAAGCAATAATGGTAAAGGCGTCATGCAGGAGTCATTTACTCACCGTCTGCAGTCATTCCTGCATGGTAAGTAGAGAATAAAGAGTGTGAATGTTAGCTCAACAGACGCACCACAAATATTCGTATTTTATTTATATAGATATATACATAGATACATATACATACAAACATACACAGACTTCAATTGAAAAAAGTTAAGGTTTCAAAGATAAACTCTTATTGACCAACCACTTCATTTTTTCTATCATCCTTTTTGCTAATATTAACAGTTTTAAATTAGCACTGATCAGAGATAGTCAAAGACAACATCAACAAGGAAATGTTTTTCAATAGCCAGCCCACTGAAAAAACCTCTCTGTGGTAGTTCAGGTGGCTAGAAATAATTGTTAAATACCATGCCCTAACATCTTAGAGGAAGGGAAAAAAAAAAAGGGACATGTTGGATAAGGTGGTCTCCTGGATTCAGTGTACCTAGGAAAAAGATAGGATGCTTTTGATTGTCAACTTGATTAGGACAACCTGAAGCTAAACATCAACAACAACAATGGCATCGTTCAATGATAAAAAAGAAAAATACATAAAAGAATTTTATATTTTCATTATAAATACATCTTGCAAAGATTTTTACATAAATTAAAGAAAGAAAACAAGAATTTTCACTGATTAGTTTTCATTAATATCACTGACTTGCTTTTAAAAATTATTATTCTTTCAATATAAA
>NC_068986.1:9443992-9454417 GCF_001194135.2 Octopus bimaculoides | reverse complement strand
TATATATATATATATATATATATATATATATATATATATATGTATGTATGTATATATATATATTACATAGGTGAAGGTAAAAATAATAAATAACAGCTACTTTATGAAACCATAATGGATAAAAGAAAGCTACCCTCTTTAAGATTTAAATTCAAAAAAGAAAACTCAATGTTGCATGGTATTTAGGCCAGTGCTCTACTGTTTTCCCCTACTCCATTTGTTTAGCATTTCTAAAAAAAAGTGAGAATTTTAACTAAAGAGAAATGTGGAGTGATATTCATGGTGTTTTCTTTAACATCTGTGAAATGACCAGACGTTTAACTAGGTTTTCTGAGATGTTGATACTGCTATTCTTATGGTGCTCACCTCAATAATAATAATTTTTTCTACTATAAGTACAATGCCTGAAAGTTTAGGGGAGGGGTTAATCAATTACACTGATTCCAGAGCTCAATTGGTATTTATTCCATCAACTTTGAAAGGATGAAAGGCAAAGTCAATCATGGTGGAATTTGAGCTCAGATTGTAAAGATGGACAAAATGATGGTAAACATTTTGTACAACATGCTAACTATTCTGCTAGCTTTCTACTTTAATAACAATAATTTTATTAATAGGGGGAGGCAATAATTATATATTCTAACGACTTACAATTTACATAGTTTATGATGTTACAAGAAATTAAAATCAATAGAGAGACAGATCTCTTTGTCAGACTAATATTAATTAATATAATTAAAGAGTTAACAACATCCAAGATAATTTAGTCTGTAATTAAGTATTTGAAATATTTTAATGAGATTGATATGAAACAAGTCCATATAGTCTTTTATCATTTGAATGACTAACATTTTTGTCTTTGTAATAAAAACCAGTCTCTGCGACAGACATTGAAAGTCGCTCACAAAAATATTTCAGTTGACAAAAGTATATTGCAATCAATTAAAAAAATAAACATGTTATATAGATTCTGTGAGAGAAGGTATCTACTTGATATATTTACCTGATGCTCCTGGTATGTTTACCAAGATTATTACCTGGTATATTTACCTGTGTGGTCCTTGCAATTTTCTTTTCATTCCTATTCATATGAAAACCTTTGCTGTTTCCAAATATTTCTTCCTTACAAAAATACCTATAAGGTCCGTACATCTTTGAGTAGTGGTTCTCAACCTTTTTAATATCTGGGCTAGATCCAAAACCTGGATTATTTTGGGGGGTACACCAAAGAAAAATAAAACACAAGTCAGTTAAAGAAAAATCTATTTATAGAGGGAAGACCATCAAGGGCTGCTGGAAGAATGCTTGAGGGCTGCAGTTGAGAACCCCTATCTTTGAGAATTGGGCAATTATGAGTAAAGAAACAAACCCGTTCTTCTCCTTAAACTAAAGTCAAGAAGTAATTTACTTCAGCAAGTCAAATGCTATTTTTCCAAAAAATTTATTCCATTTTACCAACAGAAACATCTGAAGTGCAGCTAGTCTCTTCTGAAACAAAAATATTTAATTCTTTCAAGAATGAAATATATCAAACACCTTTTTCCCAATTTAAAATCTTTGAGATAGCCTTCCTTCATAACAATATTTCCCTCAATACCTACTAAAGGTTCCTGTCAGTATCCAAACATTAATTTGGTTCTTAACAGAATCTTGATGGAATACTAACTGGTGTCTACTCAGCCATTTTTCAAGATGTTACGGAGGTAGCAGGCTTAAGAAATGTTTATTGGAAAACATCTTCCATAGAATTCATTTTTTCCCAAGTGACTAAATTAATGGTGCCAGCCCAACTTTTCTTAGTTCATGGCAGGCACTATCTGCTACAGCTAAATACTTGCTATCTCTGAGACTCCCATGGCTATGCTGATGGAAAATCCCAGTGTTGGATAAAAAAAAATCACCAAAACAGAAAATTGTTATTAACTTTATAAAAAGTATGAGATTGATGTGAAACATTTTCATTTAAAAATGACTGAGTTGATTAAAGTATTATGTTGTCAGCTTTAGAGCCACAAACCTCACTGCTGATATTTCGATTTACCTTGGTTTAATGAGTTTGGCAATATATAGCAGACTTTCTGGTAAAGTTAATCTGGAAAGACTGTTGCCTTGTCTAACGAAATGTTTGTCTTTCATAAATTTAAACAAATTTCTAAATCAAGAAAGAATTAATTCCATCATTGAGTTTTATATTTACTCTCTCCTTGTCTCTACTTCTGCCATGAAGAGTGAGAAGAGTTTAATAATAATAATAATTATACATATATATATATATATACATATATATATATATATATATATAGGGAGCACAAAGCCAACTACTGATAGGAAGAAGTTCCTAACTCTTAGGTCTGATCTGTATATTCTTGAATTACGAAACAAGGATAACTTTTCTTGTTAGCACAACCATTTAAATTACAGGTTTGGTTAATTAAAGACATTAACTACCAGGACAATATTGTTCTATAATATCATCATCATCATCATTTAACGTCTGTTTTTCATGCTGGCATGGGTTAGACAGTTCGACTGGGGACTGGCAAGCCAGGAGGCTGTACCAGACTCCAGTCTGATCTGGCAGTGTTTCTACAACTGGATGCCCTTCCTAATGCCAACCACTCTGAAAGTATAGTAGGTGCTTTTTACGTGCCACCGGCACAGGGGCCAGAGGGGGCTGGCATCAACCATGATCGGATGATGCTTTTTACGTACCACCGGCTCAGAAGCCAGTCAAGGTGGTGCGGGCATCGGCCATGTTCGGATGGTACTTTTTACATGCCACCAGCACAGAATCCAGTCAGGTCGAGGGGGCTGGCATCAACCACGTTCGGATGGTGCTTTTTACGTGCTACTGGCACAGGGAACACAACTACAATTTCCATTTGATTGTGATTTCATTTCATTTTGATGTTGATGTACTTGACTCAATAGGTCTCCTCAAAAAAAAAAAAAAAGATCAGATTTGTAAAGAAATTGAAGTTTAAGCTTTAGGTTCCAATATTCAGTGAAACTAAATAAGAATTGACAAAACCAAAACTGAATTGGTTCTATTGGTCACAAAGTTGTCAAACTGGAGTAAAATAGAAGAATGTACTGTGTTATATTTTGTACCAAAAGGTATACTAGCAAAAAGAATTTTAAAAGATAAACTAAATTATGAAAACTAATTTAGAATTTCAATTAACAGTTTAGTTCTTTTGATACCAACCTGCATGGTGCTGCCCCTGTTTTTATGATAAAAAACTTCCTGTTCAAAACTTGATCTAAATTAAAATCTACAGAAATTTCATGCTAATTCATTTTTCAAACAGCAGCTAAATAATGGCAAAGTCATTTCAATTCTTCATTATTTTCAAAATTAATTGAAACAAAGACAGTGCATTTCAACAGAAACATGGTGACAAAAGTATTAATGAAAATTTTGTTAAAGAAATTCTATCCATCAAAATTGCCACGCAATTTTAGAGAGAAAATATTCACTAACATCTGTGACAGATGTCATACACTACTTTCAGAAAATAATTTCTAAATTTTCCTTTTTGTAAATTGATTTTAGCTGCAATTTGAGTTTATAATACCAAGAATCCAGTTTCTAAATGAAGAGGAATGGTGCAACAAAAGAACAAAAAAATCTGAAATCAGAAAAGGAATATCTTAGAGCAAGGATGCTTAATCCCCTTACAATTGCAAACAGCTGAAGGACTGCCTCAATATCTCTTCTCTCCAAACTGCTTCACCAAAAAGAAATTCTCATCATCATCAGACCTATTTAGATGCCAAAATGACTTTCAAAAGATGCCACAATTTGGTTTCAATTGACAAATGGACAAACACGAATGAAATATTTTGCAGAGTCATAAGAGATATTTTTGCAGGAAAACTGATGAAAAACAATGACAGTAAATGCCAAAATATAAATTGATCAAAAACATTAAACCCAAACTAAACAAAAATACCAGTCATTAACAACTAATTAATTGTAATTATCATCATGCAAAATAAACACGGCATCAGTTACAGAAACCAGTTTGGTAAAACAAACTCTTTAAAGATAATTTTTTTGTATAAACTGTATGGAGCAGCTGCTTTATCCATTTTTTACTACAGAAGCAATAAAAAACACAAAATTGAGGTCAGGAATTGGAAGCAACCCCAGACCCCCTGGACATAGCAGAAGGGAAGTTCTTCCAACGTCTACAGAAGAGTAACAGCATACATTCATTTCCACTTACAAAGAAAATTGAAATAAAATAAGTAAAATATGTGTTTGGATGCAGACATGGCCACTTCCATCGCATGGAATCTTTAACAAGAGTCTACAATGATGGCCTTGGGCTGACCAATACATGACAGGAGCTGGTAAGCCAGAGAACTGCACCAAGTTCCACTGTCTGCCTTGACAGGGTTTCTACAGCCGGATGCCCTTTCTAAAGCCAACCATTTTACAGAGCGGACTGGCACTGGTGAGGTGATCACATAACTTGCAAGACAAAGATCCCTCAGCTGAGATGGGAAAAGTGGTATTAAAGGAAATGGCTTTGTGCCAGGTGAGGAGAGCTTAGGATAGGGGCACAGAAACAGGTCTCTTGCTCTAGAGGAGATATACATGGTTACCCCAGTTGGAGAGAGAGAGAGAGAGAGAGAGAGAGAGATAGGAAGAGTAAGGGGCAGTGAGAGAAATGGTGACAATGTGCCAGGATGTGCTCTCAAGGTAAAAGGATGTAGATATAAAGGATTGCTCAGGGTATGTGAGTAAGGAGCTCATGTAGGTACAAAAGGGTGTGGGGAATGCAGTAAGAGATGAAATCATCATCATCATCGTTTAACATTTGTTTTCCATCATGGCATGGGTTGGATGGTTTGACTGAGGTCTGGAAAGCCAGCGGCTGCACCAGGCTCCAATCTGATCTGGCAGTGTTTCTACAGCTGGATGCCCTTCCTAATGCCAACCACTCCAAGAGTGTAGTGGTTGCTTTTTATGTCCACTGATATGGGGAGCCAGTCAGGCGGCACTGGCATCAACCACACTCGGATGGTGCTTTTTACGTGCCACTGGCACAGGAGCCAATCAGGCAGCCTTGGCATCAATCACATTTGGATAGTGCCTTTTATGTGCCACCGGCACTGGAGCCAGTCAGGGGATACTGGCATCGGCCACTTTCGGATGGTGCTTTTTACATGCCACTGGCACCAGGTATATAAAGATAGAAAAGAAGTGACAGTAATGATACAGTTAGCAGAGGGAGGACAGGAGAGAGGGAGAGAGAATTAAGAGAGCAGTGTTGGGCTGCAGCAGTTGGGAGGGGAGAGGCATACACACACACATTCTGAGTTCAAATTCCACCAAGGTCGACTTTGCCTTTCATCCTTTTGGGGTCAATAAATAGAGTACCAGTTACGCACTGGGATCAATGTAATCAACTTAATCCCTTTGTCTGTCCTTGTTTGTCCCCTTTGTGTTTAGACCCCTGTGGCCAATAAAGAAATATATATCTGCATGTTGACATTGCTTTGTAAAAAACAAATTCTGGTTTTGTTTGTCCTGTAACTTAGCAGTACAACAAACAGAGACTATTAAGCACCAGATTTAGAAATGAGTACTGCTGTTGATATGTTTGAGTAAAACCTTTCACACGTGACTGCAGTGCAATGAAAGCAAAAGAAAAGGCAGATCAACGTTTAGTCTCAGAATGTTGATACTATTGACAAGAAAGTGTAAAAAATAGCAGAAAATTAGTGAAAAACTAGAGAGATACTGTGCAAAAGGTTAAACAACAAAGGGTTCATTTCCACTGTGTGGTACCTTGGGCAAGAGTCTTCTATGATAACCCCAGGCCAACCAAAGTCTTGTGAGAGGATTTGATAGAAGGAAACTGAAAGAAGCCTATCATATATGTGTAGGTTTGTGTTTACATTTGGGCTCTGTGAGTTGTGAGTTATGAAAGGGTGTCAGTTCTTTTGGCCTATTAAACAACGCTTCAATATTATATTCATCTAACCCATGCTAGCATGAAAAAACAGACATAAATAAATAGTGTGAAACTTAGACCAACTTTTACTTAAGCAAATATGCAGCTGTTGCTCTCTGAAGACTGGGTTAGTAAGGAAAATAAGATGTTAATCAAGTGTCACAAATGGGTGCTGATTAAAGACTTATGATTAAAGACTTCATTGATAAAACAGATCACTGTTAACTAACACGAAACATCAGAAATTGATAAAGAAAAAATTATATATGACAGCACAGTAACGATAATGACATCATTACTATAATTAATAAAAGTATTATTATTGCAAACCCACAGAAACATCAATTCTGTTGAATAAGACAAACATTCTTCACAAACATTCTTAGTGGAACAGTCTTAACTACATTTTTTTAAAAAAAGCAGTGAGTGTGTGTGTGTGTGTTCTACTTGTTTGTTTTTTGTTGTTGTTGTAATATTAATATGAAATGTAATTTTAAAGTCATCAAGATTTTAAGTGATTAAAAATATTTGCATGCATAATTAAACTTATGATAAAACCATTTTAAGTTTTCTAAGATTGATAGATAAGCCCAAAATCTTTGACATACAAGAAACAGCTGCAAAATTAATCAGTTTACAAAAAAAAAAAAACTACACAAAATAGTTTTTTAAGTAGGAGAACACCATGCTTGAAGCTTCAACTCAATACCTACCAACAATAATTGGTGCCGAAAATTTGTCTTCTGATAAGAAAAAAAAGATATCTATATATATATGTATAAAAAGTGTCAGCTATTTTATACACAGCACAAATTATTGTGAGCATATTATATATATATATATATATATATATATATAGAAAAACAACTTAGAATTTAGAAATTTATTATAAGATTAAAATTTAATTGTAATGTTAACATTATTCCCTTTTTATGGCAAGTTTTACCATTCTGATACGGGTTGTATTGGTGAGCAAGACTGCATCTTACGATGCTTCTTCATCCTTTATCATCTCACTTGTGATGGTCACCAAAGTTGCCATATCGGATTTCTTTTCTTGTGATCTATCTTTGCAACAGAAACAATTCACCTCCACCTAGCATGCGCAACTTAATTAGGGCAGTCACATGGTTATCAGGAATATATATTCCAGGCCCACCGAATGAACACTGCTCACACACCCAAAATGGTAAATTTTCTTCCTAATAATTGTTCTTGTAGATAGAATGATAGAGTCTTGTTATACTTTGTTTCCAAATGTAACATACACACACCCAGACTGATATTGGAGTGTCAGTATAGAAATAGCTTCAAGTTTATATAATCTATAGTAATGACAATAGTAACAGATTCAACATAACGGACCCCAGTGATAACAACTCCCCCCTCCATACACCATTCTCTCTCCAATAACTGTTGACACCAATAAAACAGGCCTTGCAGAAGCTGCTGTTAGGCAACTGCTGTAGGTTTTTTTATGCCCACTCACTACCACTGTTGTACAGTATAAGATTTATAGAAATCTCAACCAAATGTCAACAAGAATAACACTTCTCTAAACTTTCCCTCTGCAGGTCATAGTCACAGCTGAAATTCTAAGTTTACCATTTAAGTAATAATACTTCACTACATCTAAAGAAATTATTCACTGCATATTATTATGCAGTGAAGTGCACCACTTGGACATTGTTTGCATGAAATGTAAAACAGTACATTCCTGTTTTTCCTTCTTTCTTGCATTCCTAACAAAACCATTTTTTTTTTTTTGGAGATTACACTCTATTGTCCTGGAAACTAACTAATTAGGAACCAACAACACAAGTCTACCCTTCCAAGGATTTTTCATGGTTCTTAACCAATTCTAAAATAAGACACCAGATGATCATCATCCAGTCAGATAAGCAGACCTCTTTTGCAACACTATGAAGTATTAAGATTAAGAAGAAAGGCTTGAAGATGAAGCTATTTCCTAACCTATTTTCCCCCCAGGCTCCACTATAACTTTCCAGGAAAATGTATGCCCCCACCAGTCGTTGGGAAAAAAACAACAACTTTATTTTTGATATTTTACATCAATTATTTACTACAAAAGAATCTATCAACGCTTTTATTAAGTACTGAATACAAACAAAAAAATGTACATTATTGACTAAGAAAAAAAAAAGCGAATCACTTTAATGAGAACCTTGTGCCTGGTGACCACAGCACCATGCCCTGCCACAATTTTCTCAGGCTCCACGTTGGGAACCACTGCATTAGAGGATAATTACAGTAAAACTAATTATTTTAACTCTAAACAACATCCTCTTGAAAACCCCATTCCTGTAATAATGCCATTACAGAACAATAAATTAACAGAGGAAGAGAGTAGAGTCTTCTCCCTTGCATTAGAGAGTTCCTTACTCCCTTCAAAATGAATGTGAACAAGGTTAGTATGAATCTTGTGACATCCTGTGTTTCAGGAGTAGTTGACTGATATAGTCTCCAAATGCTATTAGGTCTTACAGGAAGTTAAGAGTCAATAGACATTTACAATTTGAATAAATAAAACTAGATTATTTTGCATTTTTTTGAATTTATAACAATCCTTGTAAACTACGTCATGATATAATGTTCAACAAAAATTATTACCAAACAGCATTCTATGTAAAAATTGTCAAAAGCTTTCTCAGAAAAATTAAAACTGATAAAAGTGATTGCAATGTATGATAGTTATAAAAAATAATTATCAATATTAATGCAAGCAATCGATATATTTCTGGTATTTTTTTTATCAACTCCAGCCAGATTTAAACTAAAAAAAAGTAACTAAATTATATGATATTTAAAACCACAAGCATATATAAATACATAAATTTTGTAAAATGTTGTTAATTAATAAAGATAAATATTATTGATTTATTGTTTTGGCATCAAAATTTCACTGTCTTTGAATTATATCTAACTATATAAGAAATTTCAATACTTTTCATTGAAAATATATTTGAAGTATTATTATTGCTATAAAAATTTATCAAAAGTTCAGTATGAGAAAATAGTTACATAGATTATTAATTGATGTAAGTATATTTAAGAAAACCTTTAAACAATACAGATAAATTGGACAAAATATGTAAAATGATGTCAATAAATAAAGACAAGATGATATATCACCCTATGTAGATTGTTTAATGCTTTGGTTATATCTCAGAATAGTTTCCTTTAAGAATCACAATACACCAGAATGACGTGCCAATAATTACACTTTTTCTATGAACTACTGGGTTATTTTCTGTCTTGTATTTGCTAAAGAAATGCTTTCCCAAAATATAAAAGAAGCATTCAACATAGAGTGATATAATATCTTGTCCTTTGTCTTTATTCATTGACATCACCTTACATATCTTGTCTAACTTCTCATCTATATTGGTATTTTTTTTATGAATCAAGAATTAATGTCTAATTTAACAGCAACATTGCGAACTGGGGATAACAAAATATTTTAGATTATTGTTTAGGACTATATATATTTGAATATGTAGGTTTATTTATATTTAGAAAATTACTATTTGTAAATCTCACGAGCGATATTCAGCAACAGTATTTTGGAGTAAAGATTGTTTGCCAACATAACATGGCAGTCCTGATTTAGGACAAATGTTGCTGTAATTTAGCCCCAGGAGACATCATCTCCAGCTGGCTATAAGACATGATCTGTGTCCTTATATTTTTGAACAAGGGAATCTAGCACCCCAACTCAGCTCGAAACAATATCTGTGCATCGCGATTTCCAGGTTATTTCCCTTCATCAGCACAGAATAATTGTTTGGCTATTTATACTTAAATTATTTATATTTAAATGAAGATCTTTTGTAAACTGCATTTATAAATTTTGGGGTTGCAAGGTTCAAAGAGGTATTACAGTTGTATTTTTCTACGAGCTAATCAAATAGTATTAATCACTAGAAGCAAGTATGGTTATGAAATGATCAGGACTGTCTAGTTACGTACCATCGATATCAGCATCGCTGATCACTTCTTCAGCTGGAACAGAAATGGTACAGACTTCAGAAAAAATACAAAAATAAAAGACTTTTTTTTAGTTACAAATAAACTATTAATTACCATCAAAGATGATTGTTTTAAACAGAGCAAAGTACAATTGTTTCATCACTAGAAACCTAAGGGAATAGATTTGTTTAAATAATAAACAAAAGTTATGGTTTTTGATGTTTTTTCCTATTTCAGTGTGATAAAGTTATTGGTTTTCTCACAGTTGATACCAGAAAAACAAACCAGAGAAAACTAGAACCTATAAAGGTACTTTGAAAGAGCTTTGGGATTTGTAAGAAAACTTGGATAAGGAAATTCAAGAAAATGAAAGAATTACAGAAAAGGAAGGAAGAAACTTGGATAAGGAAATTCAAGAAAATGAAAGAGTTACAGAAAAGGAAGGAAGAAACTTGGATAAGGAAAT
>NC_068986.1:9428402-9443982 GCF_001194135.2 Octopus bimaculoides | reverse complement strand
CTTGGATAAGAAAATGAAAGAGTTGCAGAAAAGGAAGGAAGAAACTTGGATAAGAAAATGAAAGAGTTACAGAAAAGGAAGGAAGAAACTGAAAATATGAAAAAAGAAAATTTAATGTTTTTAGTGATTGGCAAGATTCTTCAAAAATGAGTTTTGTTTTATAGAGACATTTAAATGAGGATCTCACAACTAATTTCAATCAGTTTTGTTTATGGAACTCTAAGAAAATATTCCAGAAACCAATGTGTACTACATTTTCCTTGTTACTGATCACACTGCCATAAAAATACCCTTTCTTTCAAGCAAAAGTACAATAAAAGACATTGTACAAACCCAGGTTTCAAGGAATCATAAAATGCTAGGCATTGAACATACTCTTGAAGTTTTCCAGATCAAAATTAAAGCTCTTATACAACACCCACCTTAAAAATCATGTGTTCTATGAAAGCTACAGGCTACAAATCCAGTGAAGCCATCAAACCTGTTTTTTTTTTTTCCTATCTATTGAAAGTCAGTCTGAATAATGACATTTCTTTCCAAATACTTCTATAAACCAGTTATGAATGACAAGCTTTCAGAAGTAGGTCAGTGAAAAAGAAATATCTATTTAAAGCATTCTCAGAGAATCTAAGTTTTGTCAGATTCTTGGAGAATTTATATTCTTCAAGTAGCAGTTTGTTCAAATATTTAGTAAATAACTTAACAGAGTTAATTAAAGGAAATGAAAGAATAGACCCATTCCTCTCACGCACACATACAAAGAGAAACTCTCAAACACTAAATTCATAAACCTCTCTCGAAAGTGCTTATCGTTTTCCTTCAAGACAATTTATTACAGTCAGAAATTCTACTGGAAGTAAAACGATATAACCCTTAAAATAGCATCAATATAGTTGTACTATTATAGTTACCTTCAAATTTTACCATAAACGAAAACACTGAGATACAAGGTTTAAAAAAAAGCTACTGTAAAACTTGGCAGCAAGAATAAATATGGTAATTGTAAAATTGGATCACAAGAACAAATACCATAGCAGTTGGAAATAAAGTTGTAGTGAATTTAACATCTAAAGGCAATTGTGTTAGATTATTCTAGAAGAACTTTCAGTGCAGTATCAAAACCAAGTTTTGTTTCATGTGCATACTTACAGAAAAATTTGGTAAAAGAAAGAACTTGGTGGAGCTACAAGACCAATGAGGTTTAAAAAAAGGACTTTGCTACAGAAGGTAAATATGGTAAAGTTCAAAATTATGAATGAGGTTGTTTGTAATAAATGATAGAGATTAGAAGTAAGATATTATCACAATTACATCAACGACAGGAAATAATTGAGATTTAAGTGGGGGAACAAAAAAAATCACCATACATTAATTAAAACATACAAGATTATCAGATAACATCCAGTTACCTACCATCGGGATCAATATCACTGACCACTTCTTCAACTGGAACAAAAACAGGAGATGCGTCAATAAATGGATAAATGAACAAATTTCTGAACACAGCTGATTAGTATCAAACCACAAAAATATTTCTAGATTAGTTTTTGAACAAAGTAAATGTTTGGCAATCATTCCCAATAATTTCATCCATTTATGCAACAGAAATGAAGGGAGATTCTCTACATTTTATAACTTTTTTGAAGACAAAGTTCTATAATCCTAATGAAAGAATCCTTTAAGATTGTACCACAATGGTCACATTTACAATAGAAAACAGTTAATAGGGCCTCTTTTTTTGGTTTTTCTCCAGTCAGACATCATACTCAACAGAAACAAATAGTAATATTTAATTTTGAATATTAATAACTTATACTACAAACAGATATTACCCAAAATGAACTGTTTATGAACAGTGATTGCTGTGAACAATTATAAAGATATTTGAAGGTACTAAAACTTTTCCATAAAAAAATGTTAAATATCAATTTCTCTATATGAAACCTCTGCAAATTTAATAAACGAGAGAGAGAGAGCAGTGTTGAAATAACATGCAAATCAACCAGAAGGTTGGTACCTACCCACTCCAACTGGAGGTGGTAAATCTTCTATTAATGTGAAACAAAAAATAAAAATTAGTAAATAACACTGATATTTTAAAGAATGTATAATATTATTACACAATCAGCATTTGAGTATTGAATTAGACACAGGACCTTGGTTATCCACACAAAAATATTCACCAGGTTAAATCACTTAAAAGCAGCTGTACATACACATACACGCACTAATATATATATATATATATATATATATATATATATATATATATATCAACAATGCTTGCATTATTAGAATGGCAATGAAAAGCTATGAATGTTTCCTGTGGTTATACAAAACTAATCTAATCTTGACAGTTCTGATCTTTTATTAAAAAGTTAAATTGGAATAAATGGCAACAATATGCTGGAATCTCATGTAACAAGAGTTTGCCTTAGAAAAACTTCGATTTCTAAAGAGATTTTAAAAATTATCAGAGATATCAAATAACTAATGTGGCATACTTTGAATAAAAATGGTGAAGAAAGAGAATCAGGAATAACTAGTTACCTACCATCAACATCAATATCACTGACTTCTTCCACTGGAACAGAAACACGATGGAATTCAAACAAAGATACAATGGAATAATACACATTTATGTCAAAGACTTATTAGTCTTTACACCACAGCAATATTTCTAGCTTAATTTTGGACTAACAAAACTTTATAATCTTCAATCCCCTCACCAACAACTATAGAATAAAGTTTGATTTCTTTGACAAATTAAACTTTTATTAAATTTTATCTAAAAAACAAATTTAAAAAAAAAAACAATTAACTAAATTTCATACCATATTTAAAATCTTGTTTAGAGTTTATTCTCATAATAAAAGCTTTCTGCTCAACAGAAATCCATAGATTTTATAAAACTTTGCAAGGTGATTATTAGTTGAATAATTATCACCAAAGAAAAAATAGAAGAAATATTTCACACAGTTTGTGCCTTAAACATCTTCCAAAATGATTGCTCAAAAGAAACTTCAACAAAAGGACATGATACAATAAAATAGATAGGCCACATTATACATTTACACAGTTCTATTTGTAGGTCCTAACTATCTATAAAGAAATCTTTTCTTCAGAAAAATTTAGAGTTTAGCCGAGATTTTATTCTAACTGATGATTCAAGCATTGATGTGATCAATAAGAAATCTTTGCTAATATTTTGGTTGATGTAACTAAGGGACCAGAGGATTGAACTGAGATTTGTGAATTGATAGGATTTTGTACATTTTCAATGCACAATAATTCTTAAAAATGTCACTAGTAACATTAACAAGAAAATATCAGTTTATTTCCTGACATGAAATCTTAACTATGCTGCTCATTATTATAATAATGCATTAAAAGAGAGTGCCTCCAAAGATAGGACTCAACAACACAAATAATCATAAACTCGGTAGGAAAGAAACTATATAGTATAATCCAACCTATAGTTTAAATATTAATCTAATGATGCCAAAAGTTTCATAAATTTTATAAATTAACATTTCCCCATAAACTGTAGATATTATAACATTAAAAATAAGGTGAGCTCCAGTTGCATTAAAACTTGGGCTGCTCCCATAGCTACTATATAACTGAGAAAGCCTTGAAACATTAATGCACCAAAGAACAATACTCTATGTGTGCTCTATCTGTAAGCTAATTTGGGAGGGGACTTTTTTTAAAGCTGTTTTTTATTAGTAAAACCTTCCACAGTTAATCTCTATAGAATGGTGATGCCAGCCAGCAGCAAATGTTTTTTTTTCTTCTGTTTCATGTATTGTGTTGCATTGGGTTCTAGTTGTAAATGCAGGATCAACCAATGAGAAAGTGCCATTCCTGTTAAGTCTGACACAACAGTTGATGTAATGAAGTTTACAACTCACATGTTTACACTGAAATTCCTATATTGCACTGGTCGTCTGTTCTGCAAATCTTTAGTTTCATGTTGACCAGAAAGATTTTCATTCCAGTATTTTTGTAATTTACTCTGACAGTGAGTTTATGGGGAGGTATGATACATGTTCTGTTTTAAGACATATTCATCCACTCTGTAACTCAGGTGCACTTGGTTCTTCTAGTGTGTGTGTGTGTGTGTGTGTGTGTGGTAGTAGTATACTACATAAGCTATATATGTGTTGGTTTTTGTTTTTTACTGAGTGCTCTATTGGTTGTATCAATGTAGGTGAATGTGTTGTATGGTCAACTAATATATATTAATCTATAGAATAATCTACTAATCTCTTCAAGGCATCCATTATTAATTAATGTTTGTTTCACTTGTAACATTTCTTTATCACCATCATCATCATCTGTCTGCTTTCCATGCTGGCATGGATTGGACTGGTTGTCACAGTCTGAGTTATTTACAGTTATTTTGCACAATCCATTTTGAGCACAATTTCTGTGTATGGATGTTTTTTTTAACACCTACCACTTTACAGAATCTTTTGAATGTATTTTACTGTAGCACAAACATGAGTGAAGTCACCAATTCAATGTTTGTTTCACTCCACAGGTCGACAGTCTTACTCCAGTGCTGTGTGTCATCAATGGTTGCAGTCATTTATTTATGGGTGGGGACGATCACTTTCAGCAGGTATGTAAAGGCATTTATGATTTTGGTGTATACTGAAGTCTTTTATGTGTCATTCCTTATCCTACACTTATTTCCCAAAAGAGAGTGCTGTTATGCTAGACCTGTGTGTGATTGTAAATTTAAGAATGGAATTATTTTCAAGGTCAACTTAAAAGACTATAACCCTGTTCTTCCATATTTCTCTCTATATAAATATATCATTGACACATCTGCTGTAAATGATGAAGTTCTGTTTAGGAATACTACAAATAAGGGCCTAGGGGCAGACTTCATGGAGCCACCATCCCCTAGGAGTACAGATCATTATGAAGTAAAATATAAATCTAAAATCAATTCTTAAAGATGGCATACACAAACTATGAACACCACCAGGGGCAAACCTTTCAATTATAAGCTGACATTTGCTGTTTTGTCACTTCTAAGCAGTATTCCCAGAATCCATTGAAGCCTATCGCAAACTGTGGAAACAACACGCCACTACCAGGAACCTTTCATTCAGATGACAAAACAGAGAAGGTATGGAAATGTTTAAAGAGTCATAGATTTAGGAATGCTACCATTCCAAACTATACATAACTGACTAAACTTGAACATAGCTCTATCTAGACTATATATATATATATTCATTCTTTGTTGTTTATAATTGCATACAATATTTAGAGAAAAAAAAAAAATTTTAAATTCCTCTTCAAATGTATTGTTTTATCCTCTGGGAGTGTGCAAGGTGACCAGTGGATATTCTTTCAGAAAACTACAATATATATTTTGAATTGAGAAATCACAAGCTGAGTCAAGTGCTGACGAATATAATAGGCCTTAAATCGAAAAGGTTTTTTTTAGGTAAAACTCGTCATAAAACTAATAAGCTGTCTTAATGTTACTTACAAAACAATTTACAAACAGAAAATCTTAAATACTAATCAAAGTTTTATTTGAGACTAGCAGAAATACCCGGCTTTGCCCGGGTTAAAGAGAATAATGAAATCTAAAAACGCTGTCTAGACTACGCAACCCTCAACTGTTAGTAGCTACGATACCATATTTCTACATTAATAACTCTCCAATCCATGCCAGCATGGAACATAGACATTAAGTGGAATGCCAGTCTCTCATCTAGGAGGGCCTTGAAATCAATGTTACCAACTGGGGACTATGTGTGTCGTAGTGATAATATTGTGGCTATAAAAACAAGTTCATTATGTTTTGCTAATGGTCTGTCAGTCAATAAATATCACAAGTAAACTACAAGAGATATACTCTCTAGCTGTCCCTAAAATAAGAAAATGGTGAAATATACCAAAATTCATTTTCAAGATAAAGGAACTTAAAAATAAAAGAAGTACATTTGTTAAAAGTAATTTAAGTTCCTTGGTTTTTAATATGATTTTATTTGATTATACATAAGTGAGACATGGGTTGCTACAAAGAGGATAGAACATCGATTGGCTATGATGCAAAGGGCCATGGAGGAATATCCATGCTAGGAATATCATTACAAGAATATATTCAAAATGAGATAATTTAAAATTGGAGCAAAGATTACAATGTGATTGCAGAATACCAAAAGCACAAGTTCCGCTGGGCAGGACATGTTGCAGGGTTTCCAGACAAAAGGTGGACCTGTGCAGATGCTAAGTGGTATCCATGAGATCAAAAAAAAGCCACCTGGAAGGCTACCACAATGGTGAGAAGACAATCTAGTTAAGCAATATGGTTCAAGATAGAAAAGAATGGCACAATCAAGACAGAATTGGAAGTGCATTGTGACCAGCGGTGTTTAACAGCATCTGGAGATCTGGTCAATACTGTAAATTATTAAAACGGCAAAGTGAGTTTGAATTTGAATAAAATTAAAATTGAGCAGATTTGTAGTGAGTATGTATTAACAGGGAACACACTGTAGTCACCAGATAGTCATATCTGGGGTATATGATATTCATTCTTAACAGTGATTCGTTTTAATGTGATAGAAAAGTCAATTTAATCCATCTTTTTGTAGTCATAACAAATTTATCTGAATCTATCAAAGTTGTTGGATATTTCTAAGAGTGCCAGACGATGTATGAAAGAAAGCTGAAGCATGTGCAGTCACACACAAACACAATTTTGCAAGTAAACTCACATGTAGCAAATATTACAAACAGAAATAATTTCTAAAAAATATGCCTCAAACAAAAATCCAAAATTAACCATTTATGAATTGCTACAAAGATTGTCAAAAGTATTAAGAATTTTCTATTTAAATTGCAAAGAATTTTTATATATAAAGCTCTTGAAAAGAGAATAAAGTGAAAACAGCATGCAAATCAACCAGAAGGTTGGTACCTACCCACTCCAACTGGAGGTGGTAAATCTTCTATTAATGTAAAACAAAAATTAAAAATCAATAATATTAATATATTAAAGAATGTAATAATATATTGTGATTACATTATCATATATGTAATATATTACATTGTCAGATATATGATATTATTATTATTTTATTACATTGTCAACATTTGAGTAGTGAAATACAGTCAAGACTTTAGATTGTGTTCAACCTTTAGAAGTGCATAAAAGTATATTTTATCAACTGCATATCAATTAATAAAGTACAATGGTATAGTGAAAAGTATAGAATATATTTCAATTACAAAGATGATTTCAAAAGCACAATTATTGATATTAAAAAAAAAAAGAAACTAAAAGATTTAAATGCATTAAAGCTTTCATCATTTTCTCCTGGCAGTTTTAATGTTCTTTAAACATGGACCCTAAAGATAAGGATGGACTAAAGGTGGCTGACACCAGACCACAGATGGCATTTAAGATGACAAGCTACAAGGGAGCACTGTGGATCAGTTGATTGGCCTGTAGAACAGGGAATTCAGTCTTAAAGATTGGAGCAAATCAAATATTGGTAACCACAGTTAGATGGCAGTAATTGTAATTTTTTAGTCATATTATCAGGACCCAGAAGTTGTGTGCCCGCATCCTCAGTGATCAGAGGGACAGAAAACAGCTTCATGGGCAACAAAGATAAAACTGGAATGATGCTATCAAGGACTAAATAGGGAATAAGTGCCTGGCAGAATACTGAGACCTCACATGAATGGATACATCCCTCCCAGCCAGGTCTTCTCTCTAAAAATTCAAGTTGAACTTCACTCCTGGTGGGTTTGAAAGAAAAAAAAATCCATGGGCACTGAAAATCCTTTGAATATTTATTTTATTTTTAAGCAGAAAGATATTCGCAATAATGTCTACTCTACACCTGAGTTTCAAAGAGATTTCAGATTAACAAGAAAAACCAGGTTTATAATTTGTCATATATTGAAGTGAGGAATATCTAAGGGACCTCAAACTTTCAGACAAGAATCCAACAAATTCTTTTGTCTAAACTGAACAACATTCATTAAAGAACACTGTAAGGGATAAACTAATCCCTAATCCACCAAGATCTACAATAAGCAAACTTGTATACAAAAATTAGCAACAAACGGTAGTTCTCTCTAATAGTATTGATAGTGAAGTTCTCCTTAATACAAAACTATTGGGTCATACCATAAATAATGTGGGTTTTTTTGTACTTTTATTTTTCAAAATGAAGATAAATTTTTAAAAATCTAAAATATACTCTCCTTCATTTTCTACAATGCTCTTCCATCTATCTAGTAGATTTGCAAGGCCCCTTTTCCAAAATTTACTTGTCCATGACAAAATATACTCCTCCAGTACTGTTCTGACCTCATCTACAAAATTCATACTTTTTCCGTCCAAACGATTTTGTGATTGTGGAATAAATAATAATCAAATGGGGGCAATGTCTGGCAAATGGGGTGTGTGGGGCATTGTTTCCCATTCAAACTGCTCCAGCCTTTGGAGTGTCATTCTCACTGTGTGGCTGAGCATTATCTTAATGGAAGAACACCTTTCGTCTTGAAACCAAAGATGGTCATTTATTTTTCTAACTGCTCACAGTAGATCTCTGTATCATTTGGTTTAGGCTTAAAAGTTCAAAGTGGACTAAACCTTTTGTATCCCACCAAACAGATAACAAAACCTTATGTGGGTGAAGACCTTCTTTAGTCTGGGGTGCTGGAGTTTCTCCTTTCCCTACCCACTGTCTTTGGCACTTGACATTTTTATAGAGAAACCATTTCTTGTCAACAATCACTAATCGGTCCAAAAAAGGTTCATTCACTCTCTGCGTGCAATTAGACTGGGAAAGTTTGTGAAGAACCCATTGACTCAATTTGCTGACTTTTCCAATGGTACGCCAGGTGGCAATGAATGGTTGAATGACCAAATTCAAGCTTCACTGCTAGTTTCTCAACAGTTATGATGGGATCTTATTCCACCAGGGTTTCCAGGGTGTCCTCATCGAGCTTTACAGATCTTCCAGAATGAAGATCATCTTCTAAGGCTGTAGTTTCTGGTTCAGAATTTCTGGAACTACTGTTGACACTGGCTTACGCTTATTGTTCCATCTCCATATACTGCATTAATATTCCTCACAGCTTCTGTTGCCTTTATTGAACTCATAAAGCAAAATATGCTTTGTCACTTCCATTATGGCTTTGAAAAAAAATAACTGTTAAAATCAATCTGCACTCTTCAAAACTTGCACTAAGAATAAGGGCAAGGTAAAATTACCACTTGCTTTTATAGCAAGTTGATGCAGGTAGTTTAACCCGTCCTCCTCCGACTTTTAGTTCATGCAATTGAAAAAACTGCATTATTTATGGGACGACCCGATATAATTAATTCTCTCTAATAATATTCACAATGAAGTAGCATTTATTGATATTATCAAACAACATATGGATCTGCTGAATTAAATTCAATAGCAGTGTAATTTTATATTACTTTGCCAATTTGTGTGTGAATGTAATTATACACACATTCACACACACACACACACACACACACAATTATACAAAGAGAAAGGATTCTTTGACTTCACAAGAGCCTGTAGTACCCCCACCCACCTGCTAACAATGAATAAAATGGTAAAAGACTGGGTCTGACCAGAACTAATACATAGCATCATCTGGTTTACCTACCCTCAATGTCAGCATCATTGACCACTTCTTCAACTGGAACAGAAATAGGATAGAATTCAACAAAAATATAAAATGAAGGTGTATATCCACTGAAAGACTTAACAGGTTTAATCATAAACCACTGCAGTAGTTATTGATTAATATTAAAGATTAAAAACAACACTCAGGAATCCAACAATTGATTGATTATTAGATGTTATCTAAAGATATTGCATTCTGGTCATCTGGGGGAAATAAATTTAGTAGATTAAATATCTGACACGTTTTCAAATCTATTCATTCCTTTTAGTATTGTAGATAGAACTACAACATCTGATACATTTGTAGAATGTCTTCTCAACAATAAACCAATTAGTGTTTAAGATGAGAGTAAAAGACAAAGCAGGGGGGGGGAGCCTTAATGAGAAGTGTTACGTCAAAGTGAACAATGGCTGAACATAATATAAAGTGTGAAAGAAGAAAACATGAACAGCCATGTATTGACAGTTTCAGAACTGATAGAGATATTAATGGAAGAAGCAAAATTCAATCAGGATACTCAGTAATGATATCAGTTCAATAATCTAGAATTACAGCCATACTTCTACTACATATGGCCTGCTGGATAAGAATGGTATTATCTTTAGT
This sequence comes from Octopus bimaculoides, assembly GCF_001194135.2. Taxonomy (NCBI): domain Eukaryota; kingdom Metazoa; phylum Mollusca; class Cephalopoda; order Octopoda; family Octopodidae; genus Octopus; species Octopus bimaculoides. The sequence continues at coordinate 9,433,680 of NC_068986.1, read as the reverse complement.
TTACAAATAAAAGGTTTCAGTCAGAATCTATTGTAAGACTACATTCACAGACAGTGAGAGAGAGACACTAACTCTAGCAATCAGGGATCACACAACTGTGTAAATATAAACATTGGAAATATAGAGACAAGGTTGATAATGTTAATGTAAATTTGTTAGCAATGAAACTTAACTTTATCCAAATTAAAATAACATAGGAAAATAATTAATATATTAGTTGGAAACTCATTTAAAACTAAAGTAAATGAAGGAGGAATACACAGACGGAATTTAATTGAACAGACAAATTCTGGTTCTTTATAAAATGATTTACTTTGCAGAACCTCAAATGTGTTTAGTTGTCAACTGCTGAAGACTAATTTAAAAGCATAAAAGAAAAGCTGAACAAGTTTGTGTACACTTAAATATGAACGGACCTTTCTTGCAGTAACTATCTCAAAAAAGAAATTCTCCCTCCTACACAACTATGCAACATTTTATTAATTCAGTTCTATATTTAAGAAATGAGGAATTATGTACATTATTTGTCCTCATCTTGTTTGTTGTTAACACAATGTTTCGGCTGATATACCCTCCACAGCCTTCATTAAGTGTCTTGGGGAAATTTTGAACTTAGGTGCTCATTCCTAAGGTTAGTGTTGTTAGTGCCTACACACACACACACACACACACACACACACACACACACACACACACACACACACACACACACACACACACAAAGTGGGGCAAACAGTTGCTCAAGAAATATTTAAGTATTACAGCCATTTTATTCAAGAGGACCAACAGACTGAATTAACCCTTATTCTTTAATATATATTTTTGTTGTGATTTTTCTTTGTTTTTTGTTTTTTTGTTTTTTTTTTACTGATGAGGTTTGCAGCTAATAATGAAATTGTTGTTCCATCTCAAATGTAGTAACAATCATCATCACCATTGATGTAATGTGAAATTAAAGTGAGTGGAACAAATATTACAGGACCGAAGTATTTGCAGCAAACTCTTCTCCTTGACGCCAACCAAAAAATGGTTTTCGTTTAGAGTATGTCTGATATAACAATACATAACTTTCTTAAAGTATACTTCTGCTATATCTTAACAACACATTTCAAGATTTAATTGTCTTTATAAGGAAGGTAATTAAATGAATTAAATTGAACCAATACAACAGCTAGATATCAAGATAACTAAAATTATGACTTTAGAAGTTTTAGTAAGTGGAATTCTTCTATGACTACAGGAAAACTCCAGGAAACATCATGCAAACCAGACAACTGATACCTACCCATAAAACTAGGAGGCGGCAAATTCTCAGCTTTATAAGACAAAAGATAGAACAAAATAAATACTGACAGGTTCGGGACAAAAATCAGGATGTCAGAAGTAAAAATTAAAATATCTCTTAGTAAAAAAAAAAATAATAATAATAATAATTAAAAATAAAATTTATAGGTTTATTATAATTAAGTTGTGTTGAAAAACTTGCCATGATACTTTCAAGACAAGAGTTTGACTGATTTTACAAAATAATGCCATTTGAATAGTAGAAAGACATTTCTCAGCGCAATGGTTCAACAGTAATTTAGGGATAATCCACAAATTCAATGCAAATTAACTGGAACTAATCCCTTGTTATGTGACAATTATAAATGAAATTCTGATAGAGTTGGCCCATGGTAGAAAGGGAGCTAATCTCTGTGGTACAATCAACCTCAGGGTTGGCCAAATGAGACGGGGGGGGGGAGACAGAGAGATGTAACAAGTTGTAGGAATTTAAAACCTATTCTAAAGAGGTTATTGATATTTGATGATAGAGTGAGTTGGTTGAGCAACAACAGGTGACAATGTTTCAGAAGAAACTGTTATGAAGAGACTCGTCTCTGCATGACTCAGCATTGAGACTCACAGTAAAAGACAGAAGAAAAGAAAAAAAAAAACTGTACGAATACCAGGTGATATCACATATTGATATCTAATCAGTATTATAATAAAAATGTTTCAAATTTTGGTACAAAGGGGGAAGGGGTTAACTGATTATACTGATCCCAGTACATAACTGGTACTTTATTTGATCAACCCTCAAAAAGATGAGAGCAAAATTAGCCTTGGTAGGATTTAAACTCAGAACTTAAAAGAGCCAAACGAAATGCTAATAACAATCGTTTTTACTGGAAGGAGAAGGCCTGAAATTTGGGGAGAAGGGATTAAGTCGATTACATCGACCCAGTATGCAACTGGTACTTAATTTATCGACCCCGAAAGGATGAAAGGCAAAGTTGACCCCAGTGGAATTTGAACTCAAAACGTAGCAGCAGATGAAATACCGCTAAGCATTTCGCCCGGCGTGCTAATGATTCTGCCAGCTCGCCACCTTCATAATGATAATAATAATAATAATAGAATATTGTACAATACCTACCCTTACGATAAGTAGTTTGTATTTCTTCCTCTGAACGAAAAATAAAATCAATATCAATACACTGTCACTGAAGTTTCAGAAACAAACAGAGATATAGACAGACGGACACACACACACACACACACACAAAATAGAAGTGATTTTCCTGGTCTAAAATCGAACAAATTTGTTCCAAAAACAATGCACAATTCTGTTTGGCTTTCATTAATTAATAGTTAAATCAAATTTACTTCATTAAAAATATATACTTTGATGCAAAAGACAAATGAAAATTGAAAACAATTTTTGAAATTTCAATAATTTTTACATCAGATTGTTTCCAGTGCTAATTTTGTAAGTCTGGTACTTGCTCTGTTGGTTTCTTTGTTGAACTGCTAAGTTACAGGGACATAGACAAACCAACATCTGTTGTTAAGCAATAAGAAACGAACACACACACACACCTGATTTTTCGTTTGTTATTTTGGTGATAATCGTTAAGAACCACAGCAAACTATGGACTTGAACAGAGTAAAAGGGATCAGGGGGAACACCAGCTTGGAATAAATATATCACTCAGAGTTACTGGACAAATAAACTTTAAAGAAACCAACAGATTAAAAGATTAACAAACAGCATTGGTGGATTAAGCTTTCACATAAAGAATAAGTGGAAAGCTTATTGGAAAGAAATTAGTCAGGTCAAAGAAATCTCGAGATGCAATTTCAGAGAATTAAAACAACTCATGAAAATATATTAGGTAATTAAAGTTGAACCAAAAGCCAAGAATTATTCACACGATTCTGGAATAGTAATACCATTATTATTACTCTGAAGATAGTGACAATGGAAGTCAGTCAAAATTATTTCTTTTTTACAGTGAGACAACAACAACAATAGTAGTAGTAGTAATAATAATAATAATAATGGTTTCAAATTTTGGTACCAGACCAGCAATCATAAGGGAGGAGGAAAGTGGATTACATTGATTCCAGTGTTCAAAAGGGATATTTTTACTGACCCTGAAAGGCAAAGTGAAATCTGGTAGAATTTGAGCTCAGAATATAAAGACAGACGAAATGTCACTCGGCATTTTGTATGGCATGGCAATGATTCTGCCAGCTTGCTGTCTTCATATTGGGATGGAATTGGCCTGGCTTATGCTGTTGCATAATCAATAGGCATACTTCACTTGTGACAATTTTTAAGGGCACAGTGTTCAGAAACACTGTGCCCTTAAAAGATGGTAGAAAAGATGGGCTACAGTAAATATTCTGCTCAATACTACAGATTTGATTGTCAGATGCTTGACCATAACCAGTTCGTGATGTCCCTTGGTGGCTGACAATATGTGCATCTCTGATCATGAGCAGAATAGCTATGTGTTGAGAGGAATTCTTTGGGGTTTGGATAATTCACCTCTAGATACATGGATGTTTCATTTAGCATTCTCAAACAACACTTATTCAAGGACCTTTTGAGTGGGATGGTTACTCAACCTGAAGAAAATTTTAAATAGGCTCGACCTGCAAGATCATGCACTGTTAATCTTGATATAAGATCACCATGTCGTGCACATATGGTTGTGATGCATGTGCCTGGTGTACCCTTATCAGACGGGCAGTCATGATGGGTATACTGGGCTTTGTATATTTGTACCCCAAGTGTCACTTTGATGGCATACGCTGCTCTCTCACTCAAGAATGATAATAAACCCTACTTTGATATATTCATTTAATGGTTTCAGTCGTTGGACTGTGACCATTCTGGGGCTTTACCTTTCAGGGTTTAACATTGACTCGGTATTTATTTTGTCAACATAGGAGGATGAAACACAAAGTTGTCAAGGGCAGGATTTGAACTCAGAATGGAAACAGTTGTAATGAAATGCCACAAAGGTGCTCTGCACATTCTACCACACACACACACACACACACACATACAGGCACACAGGTTACTGGGAACATGGTCACTTTGGTTAATAGGAACACAACTATATATAAATCTTAAATACAAAACTGAATTAAACAATCTGATATTTATGACATTTAAAAGCATTGAAGAACAATCATTTTTCTTTAACAATCTATTATCTAAGTGGGTAAAAGATTGGAAAAATAAGATTATTAAATGTAAAAATCGGGCAACACACACAAAACCAAAAAAAAAAAAACTACTAAATTAAGAAACTGAGAAAATATTTGTGTTAAAAGCAAAAAAAAAAAACTTGAATATTTTATCTAACTTCAAACTTTATAGTCAACTGAAAGACAGTTTTGCAACTAGAAAATATAGTTATGGTAGAGATTCTAGGTTTATATTGGAACTGTATGTTCTTTGTTTATTGGTTATTTCTTGAATATTTAACCAATTCTGTACATTCTATCAAACTATAAAGACTAACACCTTAAAAAGAATCTTCCAAAATTCTATAATATACACGGCACAGAGATCTGGACATATATTCTTATGCACAAAGATACATACATATCCTCTGGTGATATATGTATTACAAGCATACATGCGTAACTACATATGTACATACGTATATATCCACACCATCTGATTATAAGAATCATATACATTGCTGCTTTGACTGGCTTCCGTACCAGTGGCACATAAAAAGCATCATCCGATTGTGGTCGATGCCAGCTCTGTGCTGGTGGCATGTAAAAAGGACCCACTACACTCTCGGAGTGGTTGGCGTTAGAAAGGGCATCCAGCTGTAGAAGCACTGCCAGATCAGATTGGGGCCTGGTGCAGCCTTCTGGCTTCCCAGACCTCGGTTGAACTGTCCAACCCATGCCAGCATGGAAAACGGACGCTAAACGATGATGATGTAATATATATATATATGTATATATATATATATATATATAT
>NC_068986.1:9417945-9428073 GCF_001194135.2 Octopus bimaculoides | reverse complement strand
TTTTTTTTTTTTTTTCGTGTGTATACTTGTAAGAAAAATCTTTTTTGTCATTTAAGCAACCAATAAAAACACAGATTTCTCAATTTGAAAACGGTTATTTGAAGCTTGAAACTCATCTTAGAGTACCTCGCTGTAAACATTATTATTGAAATGAAAAATTAACCCCCACAAAAAGCCATCTCTACTCATTTTTTCAAATATACACACACACCTATATCACCTGATATAGGTATTATATATATACATACATGTGTGTTTGTGTGTGTGTGTGTGTGTACACTCACCCTCATATCATCTGATATAAGTCTTATTACTCATTGAATAAAAATAAACATCTGTAGGTATTTTGTTGATACAATTACAATTAGTCATTGTTTCCAGAATATCTCAAATTAGTCTCACTACCAACAGACGGAACCTTCTAGAAACACAACTCTGACTATAAACATGCAGTGTTAAGCAATGTTTAAATAAAGAGATCAAACTTATTCAAATTGAGTGCAGAAATAATGAAAGGGAGAAACTGTTTCAGACGAGAAATTTAGTAAAACACAAAGCAATATCTTTAACGGTGTCCGACATAGTTTGGAATGGCAATCTAAGAAATGGAATGTCTTGAAAAGTTTAACCATTTCATTACAATATTTCTGTTGAAGTACACTGCTATTTTATTTTTAACCTTAGACTGTGGCCATGCTGTAGCACAACCTTCAAGAATTTTTAGTAAAATAAATCAACCCCAGTACATATTCTTTTAAGCCTGGTATTTATTCTATCAGTTAATTTTTCAGAATCACTAAGTTACAGGGATGTAAACAAACCAACATCAGTTAAGTGGTGACGGGAAACAAACAGACATAAAGACACACACATACATATATACACACACAACAAGCTTCTTTCAGTTTCCATCTACTAAATCCACTCACAAGGCCCAAAGCTATAGTAGAAGATACTTGCTCAAGGTGTCACATAGTGGGACTGAACCTGGAACTATGTGGGTGGGAAGCAAGCTTCTTACCACACAGCCATGCCTGCACCTATTTCCAATAAATTATGAAAATAATGAAGGATTTACTAAAATAACTTTGGAAAATTACTATTTTTAAATCTCACGAGAGATATTCAGAAACAGTACTTTGGAGTAAAGATTGTTTGCCAACATAACATGGCAGTCCTAGTTTAGGACAAATGTTGCTGTAATTTAGCCCCAGGAGACATCGTCTCCAGCTGGCTATATGACACGATCTGTATCCTTATATTGTTTTGAGCTGAGTGGGGGTGCTAGATTCCCTTGTTTGAAAATATGAGGACACAGATCGTGTCATATAGCCAGCTGGAGACGATGTCTCATGGGGCTAAATTACAGCAACATTTGTCCTAAACTTTGTCATTATGGAGTTGGTGCTTAGAACATAACATGAAATTTCTATGGGAAGTTTTAACTTCAATCATTTTAAAACAGGAAGCTGTTATAGAACCAAGGGCGATCTTGAGTGGATTGGTATTAAAAAGGTTAACTTTTAATATTGATAGCAATTTCAGTTAAACTGAGTTTTTAATGTGAATTCCATCATTATATTTTTGGTAAAGCTACTTTTTATACTGCTGCTCACTTTACACAGGAGCATAAATTAAGAGACACAATTCATAATATTTGCCAGAAGATTTTTATGATTTACCACCATTTCATTAGTCCATAGTTTTTTGTGGATAAAGCTTTTGATAGACTGGCATCCTATCTAGAAAAGGATATGTCTTTCAGTGACTAAAATCTAAGAAATCTCTAAACAGAACCACACCTTCCAATTTGAGACAGTGAGATAAACAGGGAAAATATAAGTATGAAAATACACTGCATGCAATAAGCAGTTTCCGAGAGTGAAAGTACGCACCAATGACATCAGGGAGTGGACGTTCATCTTCTTCTTTTCGTTAAGGTAAAGGAAAGTAAAAAAAATCCAGAGATAGTTTTTTGCATATTTCTTTTTGTTAATAAAAAGTTTAAAGATGTTTATTTAACTGAAAAATTTTCAGTATTCAATTTAATTTTACGGATAATTATTTTTTAAACCAATTAAATATTGTCGAAATGTTAAATTATAAGAAATGGTCATTGAATGAAATGTATCTAACTTTGAGAAAAAAAATCTCCCAAGCAAAAAAAAAAAACCTAATTTGGAAGAAATTTTAATCACTGAAATTAGAAAAAGTCCGGAATCTTAAAATACATACCAATAATATCAGGGAGAGGACACTCCTCTGCTATACAAAGGAAAAACAAAAAAAAAGTTTTAAAAAAATTTAGATTTTTTCTTTTAAACTGGTGTGTGTGTGTGTGTGTGCGTGTGCGCGCGTTTGTGTTTAAAACTACAAAGTTAGCAATGACTAAACTCTTTAACATTCTGTCAAATGTTAATGCTCATTTATTCACATTGTTTTTAATTAATCATGCATTATCTCAAAGCATCAAGGTTATGATGATAGGATTGTTTATTTTTAGAATGACATTGTAGGGTAGGAGTGAGAGGCAGAATCTGGTTGGTTTGAACATCAAACAAAATATCTGAGCTAGATATGGCCAGTTTAAATGCTAAAGGGTGAAAGGGAAAAAAAGAAAGTCTTTAACTCCATAATATTGTTTGCCTTAACACTATTGTTATGAAGACACATTGCCATTAGCTGCTAATTCACAATATCTAAGTGATTGATTCCTATTTATCAAACTGAGAAAACAAAAAACAATTTAAGCCAACAATAAACTGCTGAAATTTTTAGAAGTATAAGAAAAGGACCCCCATCCACCCACACCTCTTCCTCACAATTTTTGAGGACAACCAGTTTAAGCCAACATTATGCTGAACCTATTTTCTTATAAAATATAAATTGAAGTTATAGTTCTATATTTAAGAGATGAGGAATTATGTACATTATTTACATTTGACAGATATTTGTCCTGATCTTGTTTATTAAAACGTTTCGGCTGATATACCCTCCAGCCTTCATCTTGGGGAAATTTCAAACCTGGGTTCTCATTCCTAAAGTACTTTTCGTTATTATTATTATTCAGGTCACTGCCTGGAATCGAACTCAGAATCTTGGGGTTAGTAGCCCATGCTCTTAACCAGTACGCCATATGCCCGTGAGCAATTATGGAGTGAATTTTAGAGCTTATAAATCTAATATTTTCCTATCCTTCCTTAATACAGGCCCCCATATGCTATTCATATCTGCACTTAGTCTGCTTAGAAGGTTGTTGTGTCCTAACATATGTGCTGCTTCTTTTAGTTTTTGTATTTTCCAGTGATGTTCTCTGTCCTTTATCAGCCAAAACGTTGTGTTAACAACAAACAAGATGAGGACAAATATCCATCAAATGTAAATAATGTAAATGTAAATTAAGGTTGTTTTTCTTTTTTTATATCCAAAGAAATACCAGGAATTGTCTGGACATAGTTTTAACATTTGCCATGTTCTTTCACAGCAGCACTAAGAAATACTTCTACACCAAATTAGTTGCAGTTATTTAGAAGTCTTTAAAAAACACAACACTCTCACTCTCACAATAAACAACAACTTTGTGAAAGGTGTTCATTCATCTAAATGCCCCGATTAGATGAATGAATGAATACAGCTTTCAGATGCCCTTTGCCAACAAAATCATTTTCAGAGATAAGTTGGGCAGAGTGTGTATTATGAATAGTTGCTACCAGAAGTAGTGACTTAACAGTCAGGGTTGCTATGTGAACGTGTGTGCATTAACAACAGTTAATGATAACTTCTTTTGCTTTTTGTTTTTTTAACTTGAGGACTTCACATTGAACTTGACCTTTTGTTGATCTCATCAGAGACAAAAGTAACTTGGCTGGGTATAAGGGGAGGCAACCAGCATGGAATTTAATTTCACAGGTTATTTTTGTTCAACACACCAATTCTGCCATCTAATTCTTGTCATACATATATGTGAATACACACACACACACACACATACACACACACACACACACATACACACACAATTTTTGGGATGCAGGTTTTCTTTTAGACATATATTGAAAACACAAAGATTTCTCGAGGTTTTTAAAACAATTTTGTGGGAACATTATCCTCAGTAACAATTGAATATTTTTATTGGTAACATTAGTATTTTTAAATACATTATCAATGTTTCTAGACCCTCAGTGCGAAGGTAAGACTAATGTTATTGGTGGAGATATTAAAACTGCAATCTGCATTTTAATCCTTACTTTTATATGTCATTAGTCAGCTGTTCTTGTTTGTGAATAATGTATGTTGTCTGCATATTTTAGTGTTGTGTTAAGGGCACTGCTTCCATCATTAATCTTTTATAAGCATCACAATTTCATCGTGTGCGTGTGGAGATTTTGTAGTGCACAACTGTGTTGTCAACTGATAAGTTCCTGTCTAGTTTTATGATTTTAATATTTCTAATTTTATAAAAGAGAAAAATTTTGAAAAAGCAAATAAAAAAACTACTTTAACAAATTAGAAGTACATACCAGAAGTGATTTGAACTGCTTCAATTTTCTCTTCTACCAAGAGAGGTAAAATTTATGAAATTAACAAAATTATTATGAATAAGTAGATTACATAAATACAATTTTTCCTTTTCATTTTGGAATATTTATAAAACAATCCATTAAGAAGTAGGAAGCCATGGTAAATATCATGTTTATATTTTTTTCTTAACCCTTTCGTTACTGTATTTTAGATGTTCTGTGTTTCTTTCAATTACTTTAAATATAACAAAGAATTTAGTTATCATTCAGCTAGTGTTAGAAACATAAATTGTAACTAAGGAAGATTTTAATTGAAAACTTATGGAAACAAGACATTTGTATTCAGAGCCAGAGCTGATTTCAGCCGGGTTGGTAACAAAAGGGTTAAACCTATTTTTTCCAGAGACAGTTTTAAAGGATTTAAATGTTATTCGCAGTATACTTCTACAAGTAAATATTATTTTCAGTTATCTCTACTAGATATTTCTTTTCTTTCCACTCTTCAATAGATGAAGAGTCATCTTTCTAAAGTTTAGTTCTGCTCATGATTCTAATCATAGAATATGTGGCAGGTCACCTTGTTTGAATGCCTGACATGCAACACCCCCAAGAGACTGTTTTTCAGTAAACTAGCAGAAGGCATGTGTACGCAAAGTGGACAGAAAAAGTGCTTCAAGGATACACTCAAGGCCTCACTGAAGAGCTTTAAGATCAACCCGGACGCCTGCGAAATGCAAACATAAAACTACCCAGCATGGTGAAGCTGCCCTAGCAGAGGTGTGATCCCCTATGAACAGAACAGGATTGCTGAGGCCCAAAGAAAACACTAACTGCACAAGTCCAAAGCCAATTCTTTGCCTTGGGCCCTAACAGACCACCAGTGCTCTTTCAAAATATCCAAACTGTCTCAGCTGCTAAGCTTTTGGTTTGTTGATGTATGTTGAAATGGGTTTGAGAGTAGGGAGAGGAGCATGCAGACAGCATCAAAGAGTAATTGATTCTGGGAATATTTCTATCTTTCTCTGGCAACAAATGCATATTTGCAGTTACAAAACGATTACCTTATTACTTCATTAATTACAGTGAAATCTCTGCTTGGCTGAGGACATCTAATGTGACAGAAACTTCTCCATGGTTATCTCCCATTTTTACCAAAAGTCTCGAAATAATATTAATCAGTATCTAATAATTTCTAGTTAGATTTTTAGGTTTCTTAAATTAGTTAACACTAAGTTTATACCAGATGATTGGTTGCAACATTTGCTCAGGGGTTGCAGACGGTAAGTCTAGCACCAATAATTGGTGGACTTCATACCCTGCAAGTTCAGAAGAGCTTATACAGCAATGAAATCTCTCACAACAGATTCTTAACAGAAGAAATGAAATCATTAGGCTTCATCTATGTACAGAATACTTCAAATGAGAATACTCCACAATGAGGAGGTCAGTCCAGTAGAGATCTTAACAAATAGCTTGAAAATACAACAGCAGAGACCATGATATTGTATTAATTTCTCCAATCAACACAACTTAGTGGCAAAAGATTACAAGCCCTACTATATATTTTCCACTGACTAAAACTGTTTGATAACATCAAATGACACGAAAACATTTGATCTGCAATCTATGCTAATAATCACAAAGACAGAATAAGAGTTACTTGTAATAAGGAGACTTTCCACCAACAACACAATCTCACATCTTCCTTAGCAAAATACATGAGAGAAATTTAGAAAAATCCCATACTACATGGCTCAACCAAATATGCAACTGTGACACCAGAGCATAACATGGTCCCTTAACCCATTGGATCTTGTCCAACTGTCCAACCTATACCATCATGGAAGGCAGACATAAAATGATGAGGAGATAAAATCTAATCATCAACGAGTCCACCAAAATCAATATACTACTATCATTGGCTATTTATACCAACTCAAGACAATAAAAACTAGATAAGATTACAACCATATTAAAGCTTAACAAATATTCCACTCCTACAATCTTTAAAACAATTATCAGTTATTTTCAATATCCTACGTTTCACTACACATATGGTATCTAGCTACTGTGCTGAATCCTTACATTTTCCTACTATAAATTAGATGCAGTCAATACAAAATCTACCATCATAATAATCTAACCACAATTGATATCAATAAAGCTTTGCACTTCATTTCTTTAAAATAATGCAAAGAGTCTACAACCTGACAAGGGGCTTCAATAAGGAGTCTTTTAATAAAAAGAATTGCTTCCATCTTTCAGCCCAGAAATATAGTCTATCATATATATGACATTTTACTCTTAAAGAATTTCAAGAATTTAAAACTTGATAAGTAGCCTGCCAATGCCATTGCTGAGGAAGTGGTGCATTGCTAAATGGAGGCAGTTTGTGAAATTACAGGGTACCAGAAATTGGGTACCAGTGACAGGGATCTTGCTAATTCCTTCTCAGGAAAGTTCATCTAACAAAAACAACAAAAGCAACACCATTGAAACCATTCAGAATTTTCAGTGAGATCTTTAGATTCTGATTTTAACCATTCACCATTGCCAAATGTAATGCTTAGTTATTTACATGGTTTAAAGTGAATTCTGCATTATCTTGTAGCTTTGAAACTTCAAAGATGTGATTGTCTATCTTCAGAATGACATTGCAGGGTAGGTGTGAGAGGCTGGATCTGGCCAGTTTAAATGCTAAAGGGTTAAAGAGTCCAACATGTGCCATCAGTTTTCTTTCTCTTTGAGCTTTCTTACACATCTTAGGCATCAACTCACATAATATAATTACTTAGTCGCAAATCATTCCTGCATCTCAACTCAACCACCTCCATTGTATGACTAGACCCAATCATTTTTATTTCTTGCTTATTTCCAGTTGCAAAGCTGCCACACAGTAGAAACCATCCATTTCTTTATGCAACTATTTATACTCCTTATTACAGTAACTAGCTTGTTAACAACTAAATAATCATCAAAATAATTAGCTTTCCTCTCTGTTTTCAAGTAAATTATTGTATAAATTTAGAAATCTTTAGTAGCATCTTTCTTTCACTTTAAAAATTCCTGATCAGTAATGGTGCCTGCCAAACAAGATTCACAAAACTACATTCATCTAAGATTCTTAACAGCCTCCATGAATAACATACGTTGCAGCAGAGAGAAGATTCTAAATTAAAATACAAATTTCATTATGATATGAAAAACTCTAGACATTTTGCTTATTGTTCAGAAAGTTTTTATCAATGAAGAAGTTAGAAAGACCACGTAACACTTAAGATAAACATCCAGAAGAAGAGATAAAAATATTTGCATCTCAAAACTGGAGCTGAACCTAATAAAATGGCTCCTTTCTATATTAACGAATTCCCTGACAATTATCTAAGTTGTTTGGTTCTGTTTACAAATATTCTAAAGATGAAGACATGATGCTAAAAGAGTCTCGGATCAGAAATTTCTTCACCAACCTAATAGGGATACAACTTTATAACTGTGGTTGTAAATAAAAAAAATAAAAAAACACAGATAGAAAGAGACAAAAATATAAAGAAAAAGAAATGAAACCAGGAAGCTAAAAACAGAATGCTTTAAAGTAAATTCTTAAATAGTAAATAAATATGAGTAAATATTTTAAATTCACAAGAGAGAGCAGAAAAGCTCCTTCTGAAAGGAAACCAAGGAAAACATGGGAAGAAGTCGTGAAGGCTGAGCTCAAAATAGTAAACCTTATGAAGGAGTTGATGAGGAATCACAAGTGGGGATAAGGTGGGTTGGAAAAAGAACATCTAACCCAGGCAAACAGGGGGGGGGAGTCAGGGTGAGTAGACATGTAATGATGGTGGTGATGATGATCACAATTTAAATCCCTATTCAACCTGCTTGAAATGACAACCAAATTCCATTAACTCACATTTTACAGTCTTAAAACAGTAAAGCATACAAAAAAGATGAGGTGGTCAAAGCTGAAATGTCATCAGAGCTTGAGTTGTAACTAAACAACATCTATATAAGTATCAATCAACTGATAATCACATTTTCTTTTAATCCTAATCCTACACAAATTTGAAGATATCAGCAACCAACAAGACAAGGTTATTATTATCTAATAACATCTCCCCTCATTTATCTCCCCTACCTTTCTTTACCAGAATTATTAATACTATATTGATGTCATTTCTCCTCATTGAAGGTTTAATCTTAATTGAAATTTACTATTCAATTACATTAGGTTAATGTTCACTTTGCTGTTTGTAATTAGCTAATTTTACAAATAAAAATGTCCTTGGCAACAGAAATCTTGTATAAACTTCTCTGTTGCATGCATGGAATAATATCTCTTCATGTTAGAAGCATATCTTGGGAAACAAATGTTGCTTAAATCAAAGATAAAAGACAATTACTCAAATTTATAAATCTTTGGATGCTACCAGAATAGTGCTGGAAATTCTTAGATTAAATAAAGTGAATCCAGAACGAAAAAGGATAAAGGAAAAGGACAGGAACTTCATATTTCAGGAACAGATGAAGATTTAGCCTTAAGCTCAATTGCTTTTGGTTACCATAGGAACGCAGTTATAAAAAGAGAAAAATTGGCAGCTGTTTTAGGTTAGTTAATTTGTATAAAACTCACTTGTTAGCTGCTCTGACGCAACGTGCGAATGAGAAAGTGAATTGACTTGACCTTAATTCATTATTCATTAGTTTGTTTATCAAGGTGGGGAAATATCAGAAACATCAGACAGGGTTACAAATTGATATCAGAAATATTAGCTACGTATTAGAAATGAACTTCGCTGGCATATAACCCTCTCGATCATCTAGCGTTACAATGAAGAATATTGCCTTCAAGTGAGACAAAAAGTTTAAATAGGATCAAGAATAAAAACAATGAAGTTTTCATTGGAACTGTGATAGATATAAACCACAATAATTTTACTCAACAAAAATATTGGTTTCAAGCCTTGACACAAAGAGGTAATTTCAGGGGAAGGAGTAAGTCAATTACATCAACCCCAGTACGCAACTGGTACTTATTATATCGACTCTGAAAGGATGAAAGGCAAAGTCGACCTCAGTAGAATCTGAACATGGAACATAAAGACGGTCAAAATGCCGCTAAGCATTTTGCCCAACATGCTAATGATTCTGCTAGCTTGCCACTTTATTCAACAGAAATATTAAGAAATTTGGTTTCTTACTATTTGGGATAAGTATAGTTTCTTAATATTAAGTCTTGGAGAATTTTAATGACGCAGCAAATGAATATGGATAATAATAAATGGGGTCTTTAATGAATACAAATTAATTAAAACACCATGCATAGCAGCAGTATACTACTACCTACCCTCGGTTACTGGTGGTGGTGGTGGTGGTAGTTTGCTTTCTGGTGGTGGTGGTGGTGGTGGTGGTGGTTACATGATCAAAGTAACCAAGACATGAAGAGGAGATTATTAAAATGATGTTTAATAAAAAGAACAAGGAAAACAAAAAAAAAAATATTCACTAAGAAAATAATCATTTGGTCAAATCAATAGTTTTCCATTAAGACAAGAAGATACATTCTTATATAATAATATTCTAACTATTATCATTTACTACAAAATATTTC
>NC_068986.1:9414834-9416808 GCF_001194135.2 Octopus bimaculoides | reverse complement strand
AAAAAAAAAAAAAAAAAAAAAAAAAACTAAACTGAAAATGGAATTTTTCTTTTTATGAAATAGCTGGGGAACAAAAATTTTGATTAGGGTTATAAAAAAAGAATGACTAAAATATTTGTTTCTAACAAAAATAAAATAAATAAACAAAACAAATTATATAAGACACTCAAAAGAAAAGGGACAATATTGATGCCATTTTGGAAGCCCTTTAAGGCTGAAGTAAAGTAGAAAGAACAGAGCAATTTAAATAAAAAATACAAAGAAAAAACAGCTGAAATGAAGTCTTTGGTAATTCTGTAACTTCCCCAATGGAATCCAATACCACTACCACATAGTTCTTCACATAACTGATTGATGTCACTCAATTTCTTATATAATTCCAACTTAATTATCAATCACCAACAATCAAGAGATTCAGTTTCATAAACTACTTCTGAAACATTTCCATTCTATATTTTACAAAACAATTCTCTGGATCAGTTTGAGAAGAACTAAACCAATACTGCCCAACAGCAACAACAGACCAATAAGTCTTTTTTTGTTTTTTTTTATTCCATACATAATTTTCAACACTTCCTCTCAACAAACCTTTTCAGAAGTTCATTAACAGCTGGTAAGAACACTATTTCAAACAAATACTTATCTTTAATAACACTACATTCTCATGATATTTGCAATTATAATTTATGAAGTCAAACCCATTTGTTAAGACATAAAACTAAACCTTCCCTTAACTCCCATTCAAGCTCTGGTTGGTTTACACCAACACTTTTTGCAGTTTCTTAGGATCCATTTATTCCAACTGACCACACAACACTTGCACAAACTCTTTCTCATTGGCACTGAATGCCAAAGAAACCCAATTCCTACACTTAATACAAAAAACAAAACAAAAAAAAACAAGTTTTCACATTAAATTTATCTTTTGAAATATAAATGCACTAAATTATCAAGAAAGAAACTAAAATTACAAACATTGAAAAACATTGTCAACATTTGATTGACAGGTTTATCAACATTTCCAGCAAATATTAAAAAAAAAAAGTAATGTCACTAATTTTTTATGTTTTTATTAAACTCCATTATTTAAAAAACACATGCCAAATGATAAAAAAAAGCAGTTGTTCAATTCTGTTATTGAAAGTGTAGAGAGAGAATGTGCATTAAATAATAGATTTGTATAAAATGTGGCTGCTTCTAATTAATGTGAATTAAGGGAAATTTAATTATTAAATAATAACTCATTGTGTCTAATTGAAAGTAAATCTAAAAGAGAGTATAATATCTATTTATTGTAGGACACAAATGGGTAGCTAGTGCCATGTGTATAATTAAAATACAGTGGACAAAATGGGAAACAAACGCCTGTAAAATCTGTTTGGAGGCAGAAAAAACTAGATCCCACTCCCTCTCTTTGTCTGCCTGTGAGGAAGATGGGCAGACATCTGCCTACATCTGTCCAATGTACTCAGTTACACACACACACAACACTGGCCTAAAATTAGTACTGCTACAAGAAACTATGACACACACACAGACACACTCTCTCTCCAGAATAAATATTAGCATAACAATAATTAATTGAAAGAACTTTCATTGTGAGAACATAAAATATTGATAAGCAGCTAGAAGTGTTCAGAAAAATAGTTTTAAAAAGTAACTCGATAAAAACAATGGCTGCTATTGTAAAAACAAAGAAACACACAAAAAAATCTATTTCAAGGTAAAAATATTAGCAATATTTTACATTTGCAAATAACAAGAAAAAAAAAAGATATTATTTAAACTACTTTTGTGCATTACTACAGGAACACTTCTCCCCCACCCACCCTCTCTTGCCAATCTAATTAAATTTCATGACAATAATTATAATAAAATTTCAACAGGAACTACAAAAAATTAACATTAATATAGTTCTTTAATGTTATGATCTCCAAGACAAAGGAATGTTTTTGTTTACCATATTTGGTTGAA
>NC_068986.1:9413677-9414689 GCF_001194135.2 Octopus bimaculoides | reverse complement strand
TATATATATATATATATATATATATGGGTACACATAAGCACGCAAGTGTGTTTAGGACGTGTGTACATACTTTACGTAAAACAACAAAGCAGATACTGTTTGTGTTTGCATATTCTTTTATATATTTCAGCCGAAAGGTTGTGGCCATGCTGTTACCATCACTTGCAAACATGTATGAGCTGGAAGCTGGTCCCATGTTTTCACTAATTGTTTTAGATGCCTGAGGAATCAAGACACCTTTTTGGGACTCACACTCTTTGACTCAATGCAACATCAAGGATTGACAGCTGGAGGAAGAAAGGGATGGTACTCATTTACAGCTAAACAGACTGGGGTAATGTGAAATGAAGTGCCTTGATCAAGGATACAACATAATGCCTGCTACAGAAAATGAACCTACAACCTTATGATCATAAGCCACACCTCCTAGAGAGAGAGAGATGGGATGAGGTGGTGAGACATGGCCTTCAAACATTGGGCCTCACAGAGGCAATGACAGGAGACTGAGACCTTTGGAGACATGCTGTGATTGAGAAGACCCAGCAACTAAAGTGAGATCACAGTCAGGTTAAGAGTATCCCTGATGCATTGTGTGATATGATAAGCTTGAGAAGACCTGTTGAGTCAAGTAAAACCAATATCATAGCTGTGGCCAGTGCACCCTGATGGCACATAAAAGACACTATCCGAATGTGGTCAATGCCAGTGCTGCCCGACTGGCTCCTGTGCTGGTGACACATAAAAAGCACCGTCTGAAAGTGGTTGATGCCAGGTTTGCCTGACTGGCTCCTGTGCCAGTGACACGTAAAAAGCACCAACTGAACATGACCAATGCCATACCCCCTGACTGGCCCCCATGTCGGTGACACATAAAAAGCACTATCCAAATGTGATCGATGCCAGACCCGTCTGACTGACTTCTGTGCCAGTGGCACATAAAAAGCACCCACTACACTCTCAGAGTGGTTGGCATTAGGAAGGGCATCCAGCTGTAGAAACATTGCCAGACCAG
>NC_068986.1:9396825-9413667 GCF_001194135.2 Octopus bimaculoides | reverse complement strand
TCAGAGTGGTTGGCATTAGGAAGGGCATCCAGCTGTAGAAACATTGCCAGACCAGATTGGAGCCTGGTGCAGCCAGCCTACTGGCTTTCCAGACCTCAGTCAAACCGTCCAACCCATGCCAGCATGGAAAACGGACGCTAAACGATAATGATGATATTGTTGCTATTATCAATGCTCATTATTTGCAATGTATTAACCATGAACGTCAGCTTCATTCTTGAAAGCTGGAATCTGCTTATTAAAAGAATTTTTTTTTCTTTGTTGTTTTATTTTCTTATTTTCCTTTGTGTAGTTAGTTTGCCAACAGCAAAATTATTTTATTATTTCCTAACTGGAGCATAACTAATTAGAAATCCAAAGGCCACATTTCAATAAAACCTCAATTCTTCTCCATGACAGTATTTACAGGAACTTTATCATCATCACTAAGTATGTATCTCTATCTCTTAGAACAAAGAAATACTTCATTCCACAGCATTCATCTATTTGAAGACCCTACTGGCCAAAAGAATGTAAGCCTCATGGGTTTTCATCAAAATACTTTTTGAACTGGGGGGTCTTCATTTGATCTATAATATGTTTTATAAATTTATGAGAATTAACGATGATTGCTAAATAATAGCAAAAGCTAAGAATATCTTCCCGATAACCATAATCTTGTGTCTAGATTTTAATTTGGTTGTTTACAGCAAATGTTAAGTTCTTTCAAGTGGAATGCTTTTGAGGAGGAAAAAGGGCATGAATGCTACAAATTCCAAAATAATCAAAACCTTCACCCTCAATGTGCTGTCATTCAGTAAAACGAGTTTGTGCTGGACCTAATTATTTTATACATCATTTAATGCTAATTACACTTAAATTCTCTTGAATTCATTTCAATATTTATTGATTGATTTCCATAATCTTCATTTAGCAATGTCTAATTTTTCATCAGAATATCTCATTACATAAGTTAGTTCGTTACTTCATTCATTACAGAGAAAAAGTTTGATTACTTAAAGAGGAGGATACACACTAAAAAAAAAAAACTACTTGCTGAAATGAAATTCATAAATCAAATTTTTAAGATAATTTTTGTCTTTAATATCTGTTCTTCCTAATATCCATATGCTGTTCCCTAAGTTGTAAAGTGCTAAATTCCGATGAATTTATTCCTGGTTAGCTTTGAAAATAATGTCATCAAGCGCTAGTAAGAACAGAAAGAAAAACACTACAAGCTGGCTTTGTGCACAGTGAATTTATGAGATGTGATGACATGATATTAATTCTAGTTCTCGATAGAATCCAATCAGTTTATTTGAAATATGCCATCAAAATTAATCAATTAGAGTTAAAAAAAAAAAAAAAAAAAAAAAAAAAAGGAAATGGCAATTTTTTTTTCAGAGCCTTAAACTTCCAAATAATGATTTGGGTAAACTAATGAAACAAAGAAAAGCAACAACTGCCATAATGCTTGAAAGTTCAATATAGATCGTTTCTAAGTCCTTTGTAGATGACCACGTGTGTGTGGAGGCACGATGCAGCAACAAGATAGAGGACTGTCCCATCTGACAATGCAACTGGCTCAGACCATGACAACAGATGCCAAAATAAACAGCTGATTTAAGATCGAAAGAGATTATATATATATATATCTATATATATATATCGTTTCATTTGCTCCTGCTCAGCTAATTATGCTTTCAAACACCAATAAGAAAACAAACAAACAAAAAAAAAAAAACAAAGATAGAAAAACAAAAAATATTGTTTTTGCTGAACCAAAGTTTCAAGAATCTTGTAGCAAATGGTATTCTTAAACTAACAATGCTGGTGCTGCTGCTATTGGAACCTCTTTGGACTAGGTTACAGAACTCTAATGACAATATGTCATATTGTAGACCATCTGTCCATATATATATATATATATATATATATGGCGTTAGGAAGGGCATGCAGCTGTAGAAACTCTGCCAAATTAGATTGGAGCCTGGTGTTGCCATCCGGTTCCACCAGTCCTCAGTCAAATCGTCCAACCCATGCTAGCATGGAAAGCGGACGTTAAACGATGATGATGATATATGCACTGTTCAGATTATTGTTATTATAGAACATTAGAGTAGAGATCACTATATAATCAGTATGTCTGTTTAATTATTTTAATCTCACAAAGTTAATATTTGATCAAGTTAGTCAGGACAATTGCCTTGGAGATAAAATCTTGTTGCTATCAGGTTGATTGTGAATTTAGACAAACATGACTGAAGGTTAATCTAACCAAGAGTCTGTGAAAAAAATCAGGTTCTCACATTCAGTGTAAGTTGAAAGGTTTCTACTGAGAACACTGAAATTGGACGACCAATTTAAGTTTGAATGAAGACACCAAAGCGAAGACTTTGTAGGCAAAAAATATTATATCCCAAGTGAACAACAGAAATCCCAAAACAGTTTGTAAATGTAAACTGGAAAGTCATAAGGAAAACCCAACATGGAATAATAGTGATGACTAAAAGAGCATAGTTTGCTAAGAACCATTATATGAGAGAAATAGAAGATAAAATTATAATAAAACCTAGTATTAGAAGTTTTGATAATTCTAATGTCTCTTTTGACCTCATTCTGAACTTTGAAAAAGCAACGTTAAAAGAAAAATGTTGGTTTTTAGCTCAGAAGTTAGCAGATTAGACTCTCACTGACAAGGTTATTAGTAAATATTTGAACAAGAATCCAATTTTCACAGAAATATCATATTGTCCAAATATTATCACAACAGAATGCAAAAATTTATCTTAAAACTTATACGTCAGACATAATTAACTACATTATAATGCATGGCTATCTTGTAAATTGGAATATTTCCTTAACATGAATGCACGAAAAGAGGAAACTGTTGTCAGTAAGGAAAATAACAAATATAAAATATTCATTTCTCTCATACATAAATTTATACTTAAAGACACATTTATATAACAAAATATCTAGAAATTTTTATATAAAATACAGAAGAATGTACAAAACTCATACTTGCTGAACTGGTTTAGCCAAAATATCAATAGAAATGAACAGACATATTTCACCATATAAATAGCTTAGAGATAGGTTTACTTCTGAATAAAAAGAAAATGAAATGATAAAGCTATAAAAAGAGCCAAGAATAACTCAATTGACAAAAAATTAAAAGTATTTAAAACAGCAAACAGATTAATAGTTACTGAGAGATTTACAAGAAATACTATAACAAGAATATTGATGACTAAGCCAGCCATGTTAGTTTGTGATGATTGAGGTTAGAGTAAAAGAGCTGATTGATGGAACTAAAACCTAAAATGGTTTGATGTTAGTTCCAATGAAGAATGAATTGTTGATGGTGTTGATAGTCAAATCTGTTTAAAAAAAAAAACAACTAAATGAAATGAATTGTATTTTTTTTTATATCTGAAAAAATGATGTGATTGAGAAGAGGCAGTAAATCAAAACCAAAATGTCATGCAGGTTGTCATAGACAGAGAATACCTACCACGCATCACAGTGGTTTCCACTTTGACTTCTAGAGTAAGAAAAGTAATATTATAGGTAAGTTTGGAAACACTGAAAATGAAATTTTGGCTTTTAAAACAAAAACAAACAAACAAAAAAAACTTTAAAAATCATAATTTAAATATCATTCATTTTCTGAAAATGTTCAGGTTTCTTTGTACAAACATTTGAGTTGGTCCAGTATTTTACTTGTAACTTATTCTATCAATTCATCAGAAGATGAAAATAAAATAGACAGCAACCAAAGTGAAAACATTAAAACAGCTGCAATTATTAACAAAAACATTTATAAGGTTTCATCATTGGAAGAATATATACTGACTTATTATAACAATTATTAACATGAACATTTATAAAGTTTCTTTAATTCAGCAAATATACTGAATTATTATATAAATAGCAATTATTTACACAAAACATTTAAAGTTCCATTAATTGAAAAAAATATATTGAGTTTATTATATGACAACATTTAGTTTAATTCTGCACCTAAAGAGAAAAAAAAAACACACAAACAAGAAAAAAATATTCAAGATTACCATAAGAGAATGAAATGTTTGGCACTATTTATATAAAAGTTGATATTATCTTTAAAAGGTAACTCTAAGCCATTGATTCAAAGAAGAAATAACAACTGAAACCAACGGGATTAATAATTCCAATGGCTTTATAACTCTTGCTGCGATCAAATGATCAATTTCTGATCAATTATTTATGAGCAAGCAGATGTCAATCTTTCTGCTACAAACCAATCAAGTTAGGAACCAAAGAGAGCAGTCTCAAAGTAACTGTTTGACTTTTTAAAAATAACAGTCAAATCTCCTTTAAATTAAACATGCAGAACAAATAGCTTAATGTAGTCCTAAATTTAGTATGTGTAATAAGACTGAATGGTCATAAGCGGAAGGCTTTTAATCCAATGTCAGTTCAAATGGAACTGAAATGGGACTAAACAAAAAGTCAGTTTTGTATAAAGCTTAAAGCCAAACTACATTTCTTTTCATTATATTGAACTTACCACAGATTCTTGTTAATTTTGACTCCAGGCTCAGATATTATAAGGAATAAAAATAGAATATCTCTATGGCAACTAACAGCTCTAAGAAGTTTAAAACATAGAGGAAACAATCCAAGTCATTGAATTTAGTTAACCCTTTTCATAGCAACCCACCTGAGACCACCACCCTTGATTCTATGATACAAACTTGTTTTAAAGTGATCTAAAAACCTACCTCAAAAATTGCATGTTAATTTATGTCCCCAACAACAGCTTAAACACTACAAAGTTATTTTACTAAATTTTCTTTCTAGGCACACAGCCCTCCCCTTTCATTTGTTGTCTCAGGATTTTTACAATATCTCATTATTATTAGACTATAATGAGAGTATTTATATAAATAGGAGTAGTAATAAGAGTCTTGGACTCAAGACCTGTTAATGTTAGTATCTTCACAATATTTAAAGCAATGAGCTGCCAATACATTACACCTTATTCACAATGAGGTAACCATGCACTCAAGTTTTGTACCTCAAATACAGCTCACCTTTCACGGAGCTAATTTATGATTTAAAAGGTATTCTAACTATGATCATCCAATCTTTTGTTGGGTATTGCATATCTGGGACTACATTAGAAAATGTTTCCTTTCCTTTTCATGGGAAAAACGTTTGCCATTTGAAGAAGATTTAGCTGCTCTTTCTAGGAAGTACTGATTAACCTAGTTTAGCGGAATGTGACGTCATGTCAGCTGATGCACTTAACAGGTGCTGTTGCTCCAGTGATAAAGTACAACGTCTATGGTACGCATGGTCTCACATTACACATATCTTAGTATTCTGAACTTGTGGATAGCAATGTCTAGACATGGAGATCGGATTACATTCATTGAATGGCCTGGTCAGTTCTTAAATATCCAAAGGCTTACACATTGACTGCTACTAATAATACACTTACTATCTACAACAGTGCTCAGGTGCACCACTGTAACTCTATGTCAGATATTTCAGCTGTCATTCATAGATCTTCTATAAATGGAATTTGGTGACTTATACTATTATAAGAGTAAGGGAAAGACATGAGGTGGGGAAGAGAAAAAGACCATCTCCCAGAATTAGAGGTCCAATATTCTTAAAATATCAAAGGAAGATTAAACACATTTCAGGCGTGAAAATATCATTGTCAGATATTTATAACTTGGTTCATTAATAATTATAATAAATCTCTGAAAATTTAGAAGCAACACCAGAAACTATTGAAAAGTTAAAGCAAGATAAATGGGAAAATATGCAATTTGAGACATTTGTTACAAGAAAAAGAAAATCTTTTTTTTTTTATCATTTATTGTTGAAATTAATCACAACAGTTAAAGCCATTTTCTTATATTTCTGAGAAACTGAAATTGGATACAATAAATATTGACAGAGAATTAGATATAATAATTACAGATGAGTTAATTAGATAATTGTGATTACCTGGACTCAATGGTGCTTCACTTTGATCAAGTTGCTGCATAGACAATTCAACTCTTCTTATCTGAGTATAAGTGGGTCCCTGCATCTGTTTCATGCATTTCTTAATAAAACCAACATAATCTGAAAGAGAATGTTGGAACAGTTCAATGGCCAGAAGAGCTGCATCAACATGATCCTCCATAAATCATCTCCACACATCAATGATTTAATAACAGTTTGGTGGGGGGGGGGTTCCATTGTGGAGTTGGGTCCATAGCCATCTTTTAATCTTTTACTCATTTCAGTTATTAGTCAGTGGCCATGCTGGGGCACTGCCTTTAAGAATTTTTAATTGAATGAATTGACCCCAATACTTCTTTTTTTTTAAGCCCAGTACTTATTCTATTGGTCGCTTTTGCTGAACTGCTAAGTTATGGAGACATAAACACACAAACACCAGTCATCAAATAGGGGTGGGGGACAAACATAGACACAAAAACACAATAAGTATTTGTCCTCCACAGCAGAAGTGTTAAGGCTGCTCCCCCTGGTGGAGAGGATTGGTCTGCAAGAGTCCAGTGCTGGTGCCACGTAAAAAGCACTCATGCTGGTGCCACAAAGAAGTGATTGTGCAATGCCACACAAAAGCCCCCAGTACACTCTGTAAAGTGGTTGGCATTGGGAAGGGCATCCAGCCATAGAAACCAAATCAGACTGGAGTCTAGTACAGCCTTCCAGCTTGCTAGCTTTGGTCAAACCATCCAACCCATGTCAGCAGAGGTTAAATAATGATGATGATGATGGGTCTGTATCCATCTACATAACCATCTCCACACATCACCATCTTGTATGGCCTCAAAGCCTAACCTTCTTAGATTAGATAATTTCCAGTATTTTCTGAGCAATGGGTTGCCAATGCTATGGTGGATTTTCCCTTTGGCAAGCAACCAAATTAAGCTCTTAATATCCTGCACAGCATACTTGAATTCTTTTGTAACCCCTTCCATAGTAATCCACCTGAAACTGCCCCTCATTCTTAGACACAAATTCTCAATTTCAAAATGAAAAACCTTCCACCACAGTTTTGTGCTAATTTTTGTTCTAAATACAAGAATAATAATAACAAAACTATTTTACTAAATTCTTTAGTACTTTGAAATGGACTGAAATAGAGGCAATGTATTTCATGATGAATATGGTAACAAAAAGGTTAAATGTACTCCAAGCATTCTCTTATCTTTTCAGAAAACTAACTCCAAGTGCCATAAAAAAAAAAGTTATGTATCAAAATGATAAACAGATAATATTAAATGTCAATAATTTGAATGACAATTGAAAATACTGACATTTACTAGTTTGTGATGGAGAAAGCAATTCTGGATCAAACTTCAAATCAATTGTTTTGATCATTTACCTTTTTTTTTTTTTTTTTTTTTAAAGAATTTGAAAGAAAGTTCTTTCTATGGTTAATCTTTTAATTAGAAAAAGTGTTATAGTAAAGCTTTTAAAACTATCGTTATCATATTTCAGTCAAGATCACGCTGCTTTTATTTTAATTAACTTTGAAGATAATGAAGGCGGTGAGCTGGCAGAAATGTTAGCACACCAGGCGAAATGCTTAGCGGTATTTCGTCTGTCTTTATGTTCTGAGTTCAAATTCCACCGAGGTCGACTTTGCCTTTCATCCTTTCAGGGTCGATAAATTAAGTACCAGTTGCATACTGGAGTTGATCTAATTAACTGCCCACCCCCTCCCCAAAAATTTCGAGCCTTGTGCCTAGAGTAGAAAAGAAAATTAACTTTGAAAATAATGAAGAATTTATCAAAATAACTTGATCCTTATTAAGCTGGTATTGAAAATATTAACATGAAATGTCATTGGAAAGTTTTTAATTTAGATTACTTTAAACCCTTAAGCACTTAAACTGACCATATTCAGCCCAAGTTTTCTACCAGTTTTACATTCAAAGTGGTCAGATCCAGCTTCTCACACCTATCCTACATCATCAAACTCTCTCAAAGTTACAAGATAATATAAGATTAAATTCAAAACAGTTTGAATAAATAAGCATTACATTTGACAGAATAATCCAAACGCTAAGGGGTAAAAATGATAAAGTTCCTTAGAACCAGTGGCTGCTTCAGGTGGGTTGCTACCAGACAGATTAAAAATGTTATCAGCTGAATAGAGCCATGTTGCATGTGATAAGAGGAGATTCAATAATCTCCTTAAATCTTTTTAAATTCTAATTCTCACATCTTTGCCATTTTCCAATATATTTCTTTCTTTGTAGTCAACATCATTGTCCATGAGTCAACAAAGCTCAATCTGCTAGAAATAGCAAGTAAACCTCCCTTAAATCAACACCTACAGCCATAAGTAAAGCAGGACACCTTTTAAAATATCTTTGATAATTACTGTTGAGAGAAAAATAAGGCTAGGAAATCATGGCTAAGGCAGTTTTGTTCCTAGATCAGCCTGCTTAGGACTGACCTAGGGTTAAATGACAACAACAAAAACATCACTTTCTATTGTTCCTCTTTCTTCTAACCAACACTCGACATCAGAAATTCTGGAAACCTGTGTTAGGTTTCTCTCTCACCCACACCTTTTCTACAACCCTCTGTCATGGGTCTGTAACAGAATGCAATAAACTGTTCCCTTGATGATCCATTTTGGTTAGGCACCAAAATGCACTTGGAATATCCAATGCTAAGTTCCAATTAACTACAATGGAGAAACATACGTAGGAACATCTGTACTGGTTTTAATCTTGATTTTTCTCCCCTTGTATATGCTCTGCGTATCATAACTAGCAACACTGCTAAGTAACTAGTAACAGTGCTAAGTAAAGTGACCAACTAACCACTCTACTGAAAGCCAAAAAGGGGAATAGTCTATGTGGACCTCAAACTCACACAGTTGTCTTGCTTGGTCTGTGAGAGTCAGGTGTTCTTTAACACTTGGCACCATGTAGAAAGTCTTCCCCAGACCTTATGCCATAAATCAAATGTTGTTGTTGTTGTTGTTGTTGTTGTTAGCAGTGAACATTATGTGTGTGTGTGAGCTATTTTGTGATGACAAACCATTCAGCTGACTTGAGGTATGATGTTCGGTTGAGGCCATTTCATTTCACCTCTGTGAAGAGAGCTTTCTTCAGCAACAAATTTAGAGTCAGAACAAGACACATTGCCCATGTACAACTGATAATGTTAATATATTCAGTGACAGCATTTCCATTTAGAGATGTGGCAAGTTATCTCACCTTTACAAACGATTGAAAAATATTCCCTAATAGGAAGGAGTTTGAAACTTCATATTTAGAGCGAAAGAGAGAGCAGGGATCTCATTACACACAGGTGAAATGAAATGGCCTCAACCGAACATCAAACCTCAAGTCAGCTGAGTGGTTTGTCATCACAGAATAACACACACACAGAATGCTCACTGCTAACAACAACAACAACAACATTTGATTTATGGCACAAGGTCGGAAATTCTGAGGGAAAGGGAAATCAATGTCATCACCTCCAATATTTGACTGGTACTTTTATTTTATGGACTCCCTAGAGGATGAAAGGTAAAGGTGACCTCAGTGAGATTTGAACTCAGAATGTAAAAGATCAGAACAAATACAGCAAAACAATTTTTATGAGGCCATAACAATTCTGCCAACCCACCACCCTCATTGCAATAACAACAACAATAATAATAATAATAATAATAATAATAATAATAATAAGCCAAATATAGTTGTTAGAGATCAACAAGAAAAAAATGCTTTCTAATTTATGTATCAATACCAGCAGATGACAACATTTCTCTAAAAGAAATGGAGAAACTTTCAAAATACAAAGACCTGGAAATAGAGGTAACTCAAATGTGGAGTCTAAAAAAAAGAAACAATTCCTATCAAAGTGGGTGCATTAGGTATGATTAAAAACTATTCAGACAAATACATAACAAAAACACCAGGACTAACAAATATATATAACATACAGAAAACAGCACTACTAGGCACCGCACACATCCTACGTAAAGAACTTTCAATACAGTAACCATATGAGCATCACAGCAAACCACAGCACATACCCAAGGCACACAGAGCTGCGCTCGGTAGTGAAGTGAAAGCACGTTATAAAAATAAGACTACTGAATAATAATAATGATAAGATAAAGACCCCCTACCATCATGAATGACCATGGGACTGCACCTAGAAAGTTACCCTCCCAGGCAGAAGTTGGGACAAGGTTGTTTATGGAAGACCAGCAATCGCCCATGCATACCAGCCTCCCTCTCCACACCAGTGATGTTATCCAAGGGAAAGGCAAAGGCCGATACATCTTGGCACCAGTGATGCCACATCTCATTTCTACAGCTGAGTGAACTGGAGCAACGTGAAATAAAGTGTCTTGCTCAAGAACACAACACACAGCCTGGTCCAGGATTCGAACTCACTGTCTCATGATTGTGAGTCTGACACTAACCACTGACTATAAGAACAAGGCCCAAAATTTTGGGGAAGGGGCCAAATTGATTACATCAACCTCAGTGTGCAACTGGTACTCATTTTATTGACCCCGAAAGGAAGAAAGGCCAAGTTGACCTCAGTGGAATTTGAACTCAGAATGTAAAGATGGACAAAATACCACTAAGCATTTTGCCTGGCATGCTAATGGTTCTGCTAGCTCAGAAGATGATGATGATGATGATGATGATGGATATTGTATATCATGGAAAAAACAGTGCAACATTTGTAATGGAAACAGTAAATAGTGTCAGTCAGTCAGTCATCATTTTCAGGAAGAGGAGGAGGAGGAAACATAATCAGCAGATTAGAGGGGAAATTTTAAGGTTCAGATGAATTAAACCACCACCACCACCACCACCACCACCACCACCACAACCCCACCTGGTAAAAATGGGAAAGGTCAAGAAGTGATTAACCATTTAGAGTCAAAAGACAAACAGAAGTCTGGAACAGGAAGTAGTTAATAGGCTTCAAAGGGATGCCACAACCAGTGGTGGTGGTGGGGGGGTTAGACAAACAGACAGACAAATGAGAGAGAGAAAGAGTTTATTTTTGCTGCATTCCAGTTCACAGAGTTTCTAGGTTATTCACAAATATTTCAAAAATGTTTCATTTATCAAGAAGATAGGACAAACTAAAAGCAAAGAAACAAGCTGACCTCTGCCTCGATGTAATACGAGGTTATTAAATATATATTATTTAACTTCAACTGTCAAAAATGGGGCTAAAGTAGATATATAAACTAATTTAATTACTACGAGGTCATGTAACACATGTAATATAGAGTGTTGGAAAGGCTGGGACTATCCATGCAATTAAGAGAGAAAAACTCCCTCAAGAAATGTTAAAAATTTAAAAACAATAAGCAAAGAACATAAAACTACAACAAAATCAGTTGATCAAAAGTTTCGGACAACAGAAACAATGGAGATTGGAGTGGTACCTATCTGGTGGCACTAGTCTGCTGAAAGCTCCGATATATTTACTTGTGCGCAGAAGGTGTTACTGTCTTTGAATGCAGGAGCTGGTGTCTCACCAGGCAGTGAAGATGCTCTGTAGGTGTTTTAGCTCCTTTCAGTTACAACACCAAAGCTACTCGGAGCCACCCACCAATATCCATACTGAAACTGAACACTCTGGACCAAATATTTCTATCATCCTCAATGCTCATTCTTACATTCTGCTCATTTATCCACTTTCTGAAACCAGACTTAATGACTGGCTTTTTCAGCAACTTCCTCTAATTTTCTGGCAGCATCTTTTCTCTCCTTCATAGCTCATCCAAGATGCCTAAACATCAACTGAAACAAATTCTTTAACACCTACCCCCACAGGATGACATATTGCCTCCCATTCATTGTTTTCACAGAGTTCAACCAACTCACCATAAAGACTTCTTCACTTGGTTGACAACAGTAAAAGGACAGGCATCCAACAACAGCAGAACATGTTTGTTGCTGTTTTTTAGGACGAAATCCATTCCACTTTCCATTGTTTATAACTTCAATCAACTGATCTTGTTGGAATTATTTCCCCTGTATGTCATTTTGAGATTTAAACACCTTCAGGGGGAGATTTTGTCTACAAATGCCTGGATTAATCTCAGCTGATGTATCTTTTCCACCTCGCTTCATCATAAATGTGGGACCCCAGTCTGCAGAAAGATCCCCTCAAGTAATGCCCTTCAGCCATATTGGCTGGTAAACAATCTCAGGTTTCAAATAAACAAACAACTGAAAGGGAGAAATGATGAAGCCTCTACAAGGTTAGACTGCTATGGGTTAGACTGGAGCTGATGCACTGGAGAGCTGCACCAGATTCCAGTCTGATTTGGTATGGTTTCTGCAGATGGATGCCCTTCCTAACACCAGCCACCACTCAGAGTGGACTGAATGTCTTTTATGTGGCACCAGCACCAGTGAGGTTATCAACTACCTTGCAAGATAAGATCCCCCAACTGAGATGGGAGTAGTATTGTGTTTGTAAAGTTCATAAGCTCACTAGATATGTAAGACAGACACATAAATGCATCACATTTATAGAATCTCAGAGTGGACACTAAAAGAGGGGCCAATAGGATAAAGCTATTTCAACTATTCTTATAGGTTCATCAGTAAATTGTTGCCTTACATTCTACTGCCATCACCAAACTAACTATTGGAATATTTTTCATAGAAAGTTTTATTACCTGAAATATTTAATTTCAAGAAGGATTTTGTATTTAATCACAATATCTCCAAGTTTTAAAGGAAAGAAAAAAAACAGGAAACTTCAAGTTTAAAATGCTGGCATAATTTTTTCCTTCTTATTCCCCACCTCACCAATTTTTCTTTTTTAGTAGCAACTCCAGAGTGGTTCCTGCTTATTTTCATGGAGGTATATTAAATTAAATAATCTTTGTAAAGCAGTTAACGTTCCTAAATAAAATGACAACATGGAAATTTTTTAAAAAACCAGCTTGCAAACAAAAGAATGATCAAACAGAATGTTTTGTTCTGCAAACAGCACAATATTATATAACGAAATTACAACGTACCTCTTGGAAAGTCTTCTGGTCTTATGAGTTCTTTAAAGAAGTCATATGCCCGTGTAACTTGGTCAAGATACTCAGTTCCATCAACATACCAAAATTTCAACTTCCGTGTTTCCTAAAAATAATTTGCCAAGAATAATTATCATTTGAAATATTAAAAACTCAATAAATAATAAATGTTCTTATTTATTGGAATGTCTTGAGGGAAGGTTATTTTGACTCAAGTTCAGAACTGAAAGTAAATGACTTCTCTTTCGTTTTTATTAAAATGTTACAGGTAAGAGAGGCTTCTGATATTTTTCAATCAATTTTATCCATGCTGAAGCACATGGGATGAAATAAATGATGATTAAGTAATTAAAATGTTTTATTGATATTCTTTCCCTTGTGGCTGATATCAATAATTTAACGTTACCCTTTGAATCAAATAAATACTTTTATATCCAATGTTTATAAGTGCTGTATATAATGTAATAGGAAATAATTTTACAAGTGCTGTACATAAGTACTGCCTCTCTGTCGGTTACAACGATGAGGGTTCCAGTTGATCCATTCAACAGAACAGTCTGTGCATGAAATTAACATGCAAGTGGCTGAATACTCCACAGACACGCTTACCCTTAACATAGTTCTCAAGGAGATTTGGTGCGATACAAACTGTGACAAGGCTGGCCCCTTTGAATTACAGGGATGGTTTTAACTGATATCCCTTCAAAAAAAAAAGTGTGTATCACTGAACTAGGGTCTGTCACAGGTGGATTGATACCAAAAGGGTTCGTTTCACTAATGTCCTTGAGAAAGACATGAATTTGTCTTTCCCAGTCATTCAGTTATTAAAAACAGATAGGTTTTACTGTAAAATAACAAGAAATTGCTCCAATGTAGACTTCTTTTTGAACTATGATGGCATTATAACTTTGTAAATGAGAAAGAAGATGTGAAAAAGGTTTGGAATATCCACTGAACCAGCAAAAGATTTATATTCAAGATATTGAAACACTACAAAGTAAATATCAGAAATATTGATAACACTTCACCCCCACCCAATAATATATTTAATAATACTTCACCCCCATCCAAGTGTCTGCTATGTTACTCTCTAATTAGAAATTATTGATTCCTTTTGATGAGGTGTACAAGGCCAATTTTTATAAACAAGATATAAGTGATCTACTCAGTAGATTATTTTACTTGGAATATTTTCAATGAGGTTCGAGGAGGGGGACAGGGGGGAGGGAATGTTGACTTGGGTGGAATTTAAAAGAATACTGACAGGAATAACTTAAGACTCTTAAACTGTCAAATTCATTCTTTAACATTTGTGCCAAATTGTTAACCTAATAAAAATAATTCATTGTTATCTTTGCCTTATCAAATATTAACAGTTAATAATGGTAATAATTCATTAATTATCATTATTATTATTTTATCATTATCATTATTTTATTAATGCCAATATATATCTAGAAAACAATTTGGTCTTATAAATTTTATAAATTTTATATAAAATATTCAATACAGACAAAAAAAGATGTAAAAGAATGATAATGAGAAGAAGGAAGACTCAAATGTGTCTGCCAAAATCCTTACAAATGGAGAGAGGGGAGGGGGAGTGTGGGGGGGGGGTTCTCCTCCTAAACAGCTCAGAATCACAGCTTTTTCCGCCTCTTTGAAACATACTCGTCATCATTTAATGTCCGTCTTCCATGCTCTGTGCAGAGTTTGATGCATCCAACACAGTCCTTTGGTGCATCTGATATATTTCTGACATAGTTTTCACACCTGGATGCTCTTTCTAACTCTAACCATTTTACAAAGTGGACTGAGTACTTTTCTTGTGACACCAACATTAGTGAGGTCACAATATAATTTGCAAGACAAAATAGCCTCCTTCAGGGAAGAAGATGGCATTGTGTTATGTGTTAAGAAGTTAAAGCATCATAGAGGGATAAGAAATGGTTTTGCTACTATAGAAGAAATACATGGCTGCCCTACCTTATTTAAGGGTGGGTAGGAGTAATTGAGAGGGAGCTAGAACAAGGGATAAAAGTGGTGGAGAGGAAGTGTCAGAGCATATTTCAAGGTACAAAAATGGTGAATAGGAGAGAGAGAGAGAGAGAGAGAGAGAGAGAGAGAGAGAGAGAGAGGGGGGGAGAGAGAGAGAGAGAGAGTAGGGGCAGAAGATCAGGAAGTGTGGGTGGGTAAAGGTAGCAAAAGAATGAGAAGAACAAGAGGGGGGAGAGAGAGAGAGAGCTAAGATATGGCAGGAAAAGCAAAGGTAAGGAAACAATGCAAAATTAATCATTTTTTTTTTTTACATGCTATATTATTAATTTAATCTCAATGAACAGAATTATTATCATTATTATTATGCAACTAGACCTTACAAACTAATGAATCTTTTCAAATAAGAAAAAAAAACTAGGTTAATTATCTCTCTATTCTTATTCACTTCATTAAGAATTCTCAGTATCATTAAAAATGCCTTACTTTATACAGCAATTATTAATAATTGCCCAGACATAATTAGGCTAACAATTCTCATAGAAAAAAGACATCTAAAATAGTTTTGCCATTCAACACTGTGAGGTAGAAGAGTATAAAACAATAAGACAGACAATAACATTGAGGTGGAGTAGGTTTCATATATCATGAAAGCCATTGCTCTTTCAATAATCTCAGCCATGTTTCAACTAATAATTTATGACAAAAGGCAGATAAAGACCAAACCTCTGCTATTTGGTACTCCATGGTCTGGCACATTTTGAATTTGTAGCCAGTGCTTTGTTGATCTGCCATCAAGGGAGCCCTTCTGTTGGTAATACTAAATTTAGTTGACAACAGTAAAATGTGGTGGTGCAATCCTGCCCATTTCTGATATTTAACCCTTCAAGATGTCATACAAGAGATTAAGATGGTACAAATAATGGTTCTAGTGCTAATAAGCATAAATCATTATCTATACTTGAAAATATGGAATTGTTGAAGGAATTAGAGAAAAATATTAGGTAAGTCTTTGTCTAAACTGTGGCACTGGATCATCAACTGTGACCAGCTTCAAGAAAGATTTTCAGATTTTCCTGAAAATGAAAATCAAAAAAGTTTGATAACTTGGAAAACATTGAAAGGTGCCAAGAGTACTGAATTAGACAAAACACTTGTAGGGTGGCTTAAGACATCAAAGGTTTGACCATTTCCAAGAGCAAGACAGAGTTCTCCATAGAGAACTAAACTTTAAAACAGTGTGACTAATAGCAAGGTTATTTGTACATAAGAAAACATGGTATTTTGGTAAATAATACATGGTAAATATCTTAGAGCAGACATTGAAACTGCAACAAAGTTTGTGGGAAAATTTGTATAATTTGTGACAATCTTAACTCCAGAACCAGGATAAAATAATAAGAAATCTGGCTTATTTTGGTGTTGTATGACAATTCGATCAAGAAGTAAAGATTCTAATAACAGTTAACAATTCTTGGCTATGACTCTTTAAAACAAACTGATGCCATCTGGTAAGAGTTTTAACTCAAGAGTTCTTGAATGGGTAAGAATTCTTCTGCCATTTACTGTGAAAATAAAAAAAAGATTGGATAACAACTAAACTTTTTCATCAATTCTTTGAAAATTCCTTCATGTGTGAAGCAAAAACACACCAGAACCAATGGCCTTCTTCCAAAGTGTAAAATGTTTTGAATATTCAATAATTGTTTGGCAGAACCTTTAATAAAAGAATGATTTTTGCTGTTAACTTCCTATTCAGTCCATCTCTTCAATGCAGCACTGTAACCAAGACATATTACATTCAC
>NC_068986.1:9391737-9393483 GCF_001194135.2 Octopus bimaculoides | reverse complement strand
TATATATATATATAAAGAACAATTGTGGTTGACTGATTAAGAAATTTGCTTCCCGACCATATGGTTTCAGGTTCAGTCCCACTGTGTGGCACCTTGGACAAGTGTCTTCTATTACCCAGGACCACCAAAGCTTTGAGCAGATTTGGTAGGTGGAAACTGAAAGAAGCCTATTACATATGTATGTCTGGGTGTGCGCTTGTGTCTCCTTGTCTCGACATCATATGATGGTTGTAAACCAGCAGCAGACAAGTAGTGTCCTTTACTTCCAATCTTCCATGAAAACATGTCCTACCATGCAGGAATATTATACCTCACTCAGAAACAAATGAAGGTTAGAAACAGGAAAGGCATCCAACTGTAGAAAAGCTGCACAATGAATTCCACCTAAATCATGCAAGCACAGAGAAGTGAACTTCAAATGATGATGATATACTTCTTTTAAAATCAGTATTTTTTCAATAAAATACA
This sequence comes from Octopus bimaculoides, assembly GCF_001194135.2. Classification (NCBI taxonomy): domain Eukaryota; kingdom Metazoa; phylum Mollusca; class Cephalopoda; order Octopoda; family Octopodidae; genus Octopus; species Octopus bimaculoides. The sequence continues at coordinate 9,393,015 of NC_068986.1, read as the reverse complement.
AAACTGAAAATAAAAGGGTTTTTTTTTTTTTTTTTTTTTCCTTTAATGGAAGACATGTGAAAAACTATGATTGCAGTTGTTTCAAAGATTGCTAAGAGTGAAAAAGTTAATCTATGACAAAGTCGATGGGTGCAGGAAAAACATCTTTTATTTTTTAGTTGTTTGTCACTAGACTGTGGCCATGCTGGGGCACTGCCTTGAAGAATTTTAGTCAAATGAACTGATCCCAGTACTTTTTTAAGCCTGGTACTTATTCTATCAGTCTCTTTTACCGAACCACTAGGTTACTGACAGGGCTGTGGCATCGAAACAAAAAACTTTGACTCCGACTTACCCCTGTACTATTGGCACCTCTGACTCCTCTATGTAATTAAGTGATTGTGGTCTACATATCTCATAAAGCATATGCATAAGTTTGTACTTTGAGTCAGCCTAGATGTTATAACTGGTTTATATTAAAGAATAAAGATATTGTGAGTCGGAGTCAGTATCATTTTACCGACTCCGACTCCAGCTACCCCTTAATTGTTTCCGACTCCAACTTGACTCCACAACTCCAACTCCGACTCTACAGCCCTGGTTATTGGGATATAAACACACCAACACCAGTTGTCAAGCAGTGGTGGAACATACACACACACAAGAGGCTTCTATCAGTTTCCATCTGCGAAATCTACTCACAAGGATTTGGTTGGCCCAAAACACTTGATGAATGTGCTATGCAGTGGGACTGAACCTGGAACCATGTGGTTGGGAAGTAATCTTCTTACCACACAGCCACACCTGCACCTATAGACAGGGAAATTCCAGAAAGCAGGAAGACTGGCAAGCCAGAAGTCTGCACCAGGCTCCAATCCGATCTGGCAAAGTTTCTACAGCTGGATGCCTTTCCTAACACCAACCACTCCAAGAGTGTAGTGACTGCTTTTTAAGTGCCACCGGCATGAGGGCCAGTCAGGCAGTTCTGGCATCGACCATGCTTGAATGGTGCTTTTTACAAGGTACAGGAAACTTATAATATATACACCATTCTGCTTAAATAATAGAACTTCAGATACAATTACCTTACGTATTTCACGTCTGTTTTCATTCCTCCACTTCACTCTATATTTCATATCTTCTCTATAATAACTATTACTTAAACATTTTCTCACACCGTCTCTGATGAAGGGAAATATAAAATATCCTGAAAACAGCTGTAAGACTTTCTCTTTATAAATATTCTGAAAACTATTTACAGACTTTTATCTCATTCTGTTAATTTATATATATATATAT
>NC_068986.1:9387919-9391583 GCF_001194135.2 Octopus bimaculoides | reverse complement strand
ATATACATACACACACGACAGTCTTCCTTCAGTTTCTGTCTACCAAATCCACTCACAAGGCTTTGGTTGGCCCAAGGCTATAGTAGAAGACAGTTGTCCAAGGTGTCATGCAGTGGGACTGAACCCAGAACCATGTGGTTGGGAAGCAAGCTTCTTACCACACAGCCATGCCTGCACCTGTTGGGAAGGAAACTTAACCTCACAACCATAAACAATATATTAAAAAAAAAGTAACCTCATAAACACAATTTGTAGAAATAAGAGGAATTTAATGCTGTTATCTCCAAATTCTGAAGAGCAAGGGAAGCCTTGTTGTAAAATAAACCAAATGACAGCAACTTGTAAAAAGAGCAGCAGCAGCAGCAAGTTGTCAAAGCTGACAACAAAGACATGAATGGGACAGATTTTGCAACATTTTTAGGTCAAACTATAAAGTAGCAAAATATCTCTGAAATTATGTGTGAAACAAGAAGGGCACACTGTGTGTCCTATATGGACTGTGCCAAGGACAAAGACAGGATAGTCATAGCCGGAATGCTTCCGATCATGAATGCTAATTGACAGCTTAAAAATTGATTATTTCGAACCAAATTACACTTCCTTCATATATTAGTTCAAATTTACTGAAAACAAAAGACGAAGACAGGTGTGGGAACAACAAGCAGGTGTATTAGTTTGACACTCGGGAAGAATGTTGTTTGTATTTGTAATTGTGTACCATTTCTCTGTTTTTTCTTTTTCTTCCTTGTTTTCATATACATTCAAGGAGGGAAAAAGAAAAAGGAGAAAAAAGGGTAAGGCAAAGAGTGAGAGAGAAAGAGGGAGAGAGAAAAAGTGGGAAGGAGAAGCATCCATGACATGAGGTAGGGGGAACGTAGTATTTATTACATGGTTAAAAAAAGTTAGTTAAAGGTAGTGATATAGAGGAGAATTAGAAATGTGATTTTAGCAGAGGGGTGGTGTTCTGATGGCAAGGTTAAAGAAATGCACAGAGAGAGACTAGGGGAGAGGGGAAGAGAGAAGGGAGAGAGAAAGAGAGAGAGAGGATGATGGTGGTGGTGGTGGTGATGAGTGAATAGTGAAAAGCGTAATTTATTTTTTTTAATTGAACTAAGTTGTTTTGTATCACCTATCGCTTATCGCATGCACATTAGTGCAATTATTGATTGTCTGCTTGCTTGAAAATTGATATTTGTTTATAAAATATGGACGACAGACAATGTAAGCTAACAACAGAAACAATGAAATCCAAAGAGGCAAGGACACTAAGATAAACCAGGGGACCTCATCTCAAATTTAAGTTTTGATCTGGTTTCAGTGGCTGGATGCCCTCCCTGACATTAGTCAGTTTACAGATAACTGGACTGGTTGCTTCTTTCTTCAGGACACCAGTAATCGCATTGAGGACATGGCTAAAAGGACCTCATAACCCAACAACTCTGATGGCTGACCAACTTTATTACAGAATGAGAAGCAGCAGTAATAATGGCATGGGTGATTGTAATAGAAAGACAACAATTATAAACTCTTGCCATGACAGTCTGAACAATTTACAACATTTCATAAAAATTATTTTCTAAGTGAAGTATATTTGCCACTTAAATGTGGCTGAGCCCTAGGGGTGGATGTTACTGTTGCTTTTAGCCCCAGGAGGACATCTCCTCCAGCTGGCTTATCGACACACTTCTGTGTCCTGTCTATTTTTGCCAAGGGAAGTTATCCCTCTCATCGTGGCAAAAATAGACAGGACACAGAAGTGTGTCGATAAGCCAGCTGGAGGAGATGTCCTCCTGGGGCTAAAAGCAACAGTAACATCCACCCCTAGGGGTCAGCCACATTTAAGTGGCAAATATACTTCACTTTATCGTGCAGTTACTGTTAATACCTCGTTTAGAGATTTAACATTGCTTATTTTCTAAGTCTTTTCTCCCTAGATTTCTAATCAATCACACACTGTCCAAATTTCAATTTGCTTCAAACAGGAATCAATATTTACAGAAATAACCAAATTTCATTATTAATCAGGTGTTTGGAGCATAAAGTTATGATGATGGACTTTTTATTTGAAAATGAACGCTTTATCACTTTTGTTATGATATTTGCTTTGGTTTCAATTGTGAAATATTGAATTTATTAAAATATATCCATTGTCATTTAGCTGGTGTTTAGAATATAAATTAACATGGAATTTATATGGAAGGATTTTAATTTAGATCTCTTTAAAGCAAAGAATTTGTAACATAGAAGCTGGGGTGGTTTCAGGCGAACTGGTATCAAAAGGGTTAAAACAGGAAGCTTTTGCATGATAGAAGCCGAGGTAGATTTAGGCAGGTTGATATCAAAAGCACTGAAGAGAACAGAGAGATAAAAAAGATATTTGATACAACAAAAATTAATGCTGCAAATTAAATATAAACATCTGAGATATTTTCACATAAATTACATATTGACAGGACACAGAATTAAAACACATTAACCTATATCCAGCCATTATATATTTAAACTGATCAATTTCAGTCTGTCATACCTACCCCCTATATCATCCTGGTGACTCCATGGGTGCTGGTGCCACATTAAAAGCAGCCAGTACACTCTGTAAATTAGTTGGTATTAAGGAGGACGTCCAGCCATAGAAACCTTGCCAGAACAGACAACTGGAGCCTGGTGCAACTCTCTGGTTTGCCAGCCCCTCCAACCCATGCCAGCATGGAAATCAGACGTGAAATGATGATAATGATGACATCATTGAGATCATGAAGCTTTAAAATAATGCATGCTTAATAAGAAACAAAAATGTGAATATATAAACTTAACATTTGACAGAGTGGTCAGAAATGCTAAAGAACTAAACTAGATTTTTAAGAATGGCTTCATAAAAAAACTTTTAAAATTTTTTAAAAACTCACCACAAGGTGATCTCCAGTCTTCTGATCCACCAAAAAGCAAGCGAATCCAAGTTGCAATTGAGGCTTTCCCAGGTTGTCATCATCATCTGAGAAAAAAAAACAAAAATTATATTCTTGGGTTTTTTGTTTGTTTTTTAATAGAAAATAACCGATCATTTGTAAGGAAAACGTTTGACTGAATAAAAGAGCAATAATGGTAAAATAAATTTACCATTTTGGGATTCCATGAAATTAATTTTCAAAATAGAAGAATTTTAGTGTAAGAGTTAGATATTTTTCTTTATATTTTATTTTATTTTATTTTTTATTTGTTTCAGTTATTTGACTGTGGCCATACTGGAGCACCGCCTTTAGTTGAGCAAATCGACCCCAGGACTTATTCTTTGTAAGCCTAGTACTTATTCTATCGGTCTCTTTTGCAGAACTGCTAAGTAACGCGGGCGTAAACACACCAGCATTGGTTGTCAAGCAATGTTGGGGGACAAACAAAGACACACAAACATATATATATATATATATATATATATATATATATATACACACATACATACATACATACATACACACACAGCGAGCTTCTTTCAGTTTCCGTCTACCAAATCCACTCATAAGACTTTGGTCGGCCTGAGGCTATAGTAGAAGACACTTGCCCAAAGTGCCACACAGTGAGACTGAACCTGGAACCATGTGGTTGGTAAGCAAGCTATTTACCACACAGCCACTCCTGCACCTATATATATATATATATATATATATAT
>NC_068986.1:9385556-9387295 GCF_001194135.2 Octopus bimaculoides | reverse complement strand
ATATATATCATCATCATCGTTTAACATCCATGCTAGCATGGGTGGGATATATATATATATTTGTGGGCTAATAAGGCTACCAATGGTTTCATCCAAGATGGTGACAAATACCAATATTTCCGTGTGGTTTGATAACTGTTCAGAGATTTCTGTCTACATGAAACCATTGATAGGCTTGTTAAGCCACAAATAAAGAATATTTATCCACCAATGCAGCATTTTGTACTCATTCTCAATGCTTGATATCTGTGTGTGTGTGTGTGTGTGTGTGCATGCATGCACACACACTTCATTTTTGTATCTGGTTTGCAAGATACCTTATGTGAATTTGTGTATTGAAACAAATTTTGTTGTGTCTGGGGGAGAGTCATTATTCCAGTGTTATTAACACAGATACTGATTCAATTCCACTCCGCTATTATTAGTCAATTGGTAACATATATCCAACTAATTAATCGATTGTTTTTTTATTTATTTGGTTTAAGGAAAGTCATTGAAAAGGTTGCCAGTAGCAATGAAAGAGATTTGACAAACGAAAGCGAAACAAACGACTAACTATTTAACCAAATTTAATAAACAATTAGTTAGTTAGTTAGTTGGGTATTTATAATAGACTAATTATAAAAGTGTGGAATTGAACCAGTACACGTACTAATATTATTGAGTTAATGACTCTCCCTAGACACAATATATAAAACTAATATACAAGCAGTGTCTTTGTTTCCAATCATTCAGGAAAAACATGGTCTAACCATGGGTAAATCTTACTTAGCTTGGAAACAGGTGAAGCTTGACAACAAGAAGAGCACCCAGTCATATAAATTCTTTTCTATTCTAGGCATAAGGCGTTGATTAGATTGACCCCAGTACACAACTGGTACTTAATTTAGCAACCCCCAAAAGGATGAAAGGTAAAGTTGACCTTGGCGGAATTTGAACTCAGAACGTAAAGATAGACGAAATAGCACTAAGCATTTCGCCCGGGGTGCTAATGTTTCTGCCAGCTCACCGCCTTCAGCCATATAAATTCTGACTCAATTCTGTCAGGCCCATGCAAGCATAGAAAAGGGAGCAGTAAAATAATGACGATCATGATGATTGCCCATTTAATAATTCGTGACTCTTTCACTTCATCAATATCAGAACTACTGTAAGCATAGAGTCAAAAAAGCTGCAAATTTACAAAGGAGTAAAGTTGACTTAGTTGGTCCCAGTATATGAGTGGCATTTATTTTATGAACCCTAAAAATAGGGGCCCAGAGAGCTTAAAAATCCAAATATAAAACACACTCAATAATTTAGCAAAACAGTCAACCATTTCTGCTTGTATGTTAATAATAGCAATTTGACTTTGGCACCAAGCCACAGGTCTTTAAATTACAATTAGCTTTAATTGAATTGACCTTTGACTCTCATTTGTAATTACTTCCAATTATTTTCTCAACCTAGAACGATTCAAAGTTGGACACAAGAAAAGGGACAAAGGGAGTAAATACCACAAGGTATTTAATCTGACAACCATTTCTGCCACTCAACTCCAATCTTAATGATTGTCTCTAATTAAAGCACAAGACCAGCAGTTTTGAGGGGAGGGGTTAGTCAAACCAATTGTTCCAAGGATTTCACTGGTACTTTTATCAACCTCATTGCCAACTGGTATTACATGTGTTATAGGTGTGTGTGTGTGTGTGTGTGTGTGTGTGTGTGTGTATATATATATATATATATATATATATATA
>NC_068986.1:9383281-9384898 GCF_001194135.2 Octopus bimaculoides | reverse complement strand
GAGAGAGAGAGAGAGAGAGAGAGAGAGAGAGAGAGAGAGAGAGAGAGAGAGAGAGAGAGAGAGAGGGAGAGAGAGAGAGGGAGAGAGAGAGAGGGAGAGAGATAGAGATAACTTTCTTTATTAGCCACAGAGGACTGAACACAGATGGGACAAATACAATGAAGAGTTTTTTTTTCTTTTCAAGGGGGATGAAACCAAAGTAAAAAAACAAAAGTAGGAACAACGATCAAAAGGAATCGAAATCGTTTCGGATATATACAAAAACAAAATCAAAATAATACAAAAAGTTCCCAAGAAACAGGGAGGTTTATCCGTGGAAAGAAAAACCTACAAAAAAACCACGGTAACCTCAGGCAATAATGCTACATGTTAACACATTTATTTACAAAAAGTAAGTAACTCTCTGCTTTAAATTTTTCTCCCGTTTCATAGGATCATGCTCAAGGTGACTTCGTCATTTATATGTGCCATCCTTGCTACATTCACCCATCTTTTTTGGAAACATTCACAAGACAACACTTGCTTCTCTTCTCACTTTCCTTTTCAAGTGATACTTGAAAAAGCTGATGAGAGATTGACCAGAGAGGAAAGTGTTTGTCTCTAATCCTTTCCCACGCGTCCACCAGAATCATTCTTTCGCCATAGCCACAAGTATGGACGGACGGACGGACGGACAGACAGACATAGTGAGAGAGAGAGATAGTGAGAGAGAGATAGTGAGAGAGAGATAGTGAGAGAGAGATAGTGAGAGAGAGATAGTGAGAGAGAGATAGACAGATGCTTACAAAGTCACAAGCAGACATGAGCATCCTGCCTTTTAACCCTTTAGTGTTCAGATTAATCTGTTAAATGTAATGCTTTTTTCACTCAAATTGTTTTGAATTAATCGTACATTATCTTACAGCTTTGAAGTTTCGATGGTGTGATAGTTTATTCTTAGAATGTCAATGTAGGTTAGGTGTGAGAGGCTAGATATGGCCAGTTTGAATGTAAATCATGTAGGATATTGGGCCGGATATGGCTGGCTTAAACACCAAAGGGTTGAAGTTATGTCTTCAGATATGCTACAGAAATTAGAAAGAGGACATCATAACAAATCAGTGCCGGCCTCTAATTTCTTTAGACTATCTGTAGGGATCACTTCAAAAAGTGAATTGACACAGGTGTGGCGCACAGTGTTGACTTAGAACCCTTTAACACGTCGGCTCCCACACGTCCTGCAGGTGGGTTGTGGTGGTATATTAGCGAGTCCCTCCAGACCCACCAGCAGGTCATTTTTTAAAATTCTTTCCTATGGGCTTTCTGAGAGGTATGGTATAGTGTAAAAATATTATGCCACTCCTGTCAAAATTAATTAAGATATCATATTGGGACCCTGGGATAAAACATAAAATGAGGCTCAGGAGTCAATCATCATCATCATCGTCGTTTAACGTCTGCTTTCCATGCTGGCATGGGTTGGACGGTTCACTTGGTCGTATGTTATGGTTGCAAAATGAAATATGGTGTCCCTACTAGCAATTAAGATCCAATGGCATATCCAAGATATGACAGCTGGGGGGAGGGAGAACAGCACCAGCACTTGGATAGTACTCGTTTACAGCTGAGTAGACTGGG
>NC_068986.1:9375965-9383271 GCF_001194135.2 Octopus bimaculoides | reverse complement strand
GGGGGGGGTAATGTGGAATGAAGTGTCTTAACAATGTGCCATCTCGTCCAAGAAGGAATTGATCTCATGACATTATGATCCAGAATCAAACACTCTAACCACGCCACCATTTGCTTTCACAACATTGTATGCACATACTAAGAAGAAATGCTAGGACTTAATGAAGTTGAAGGAATATGGAATGGCAATTAGTTAACAAAGATAAGTTCCTTACAAGAGTTGATTTAAGTCTTTAGCAGTTAAACTGGCCGTATCTATCCCAAATCTTTTAAGCAATCATAATTTTTCTGAACCTCTTGAAAAGAAAGTGTTAAAAGCTTTGTTTTTTTTATTTTTCCATTTCTAAAAATATGGACTATTTTTCTTAGGATTCAATGGTTTGTAATGGGAGAAATAGGCAGAGAAAAGATACAATTTGCCTGTGAGTTAGTGGTTGTAGATGTTGGTGAGCAAATCTTTACCATAAAAGCCAGATGTATAGATAGGTAGGTATATTACATGTTGAGATATTCCATAGGAGTGACAGCACTGTTGTAAGCAATCCTCTTGACAGTGGCAATGGAATCCTGAAGAGGGTTGTTAAATCATTAAAACTGATATATTTTCTGGCCCAAAATAAAACCTTAGTCTCTGCAAAGCTGCTTTGCTAATGCTATAATACATGTGGGTTTTACCATTAAAGACAGAAACTGAGAGACACGGCAGCACTTGAGTTTCAGCTATGTGCTGCTGGTGCTGCTGCTGCTGCTTTATATGTAAAGGGAACCCAAATATATATAAGGAAGGTGGAATGCAAGACTGTTTCTGTGATATGCAGTGTGCATACTTTGGCACTGTGAGAGGATATTATTGAGGCGTCTGCTCATGGAAGCAGTGGGAAGTTAAGGAGTGAAAGGTGGTAATCATTTGCACGAAAGTAGGTGTCGTTAGCACTAACAACAATTAGGTAATTAATATACAAAAGGAAAAATGTAGAAAACAAGTTACAACAGAATGTCAGTAAGAGTCTAGAATGGAGCCAATTCAAAAGGTAACTTCTGTAATAATGAGACATGTAGAGAGTCTTTGGGCCAGCAACTTTGTTAGCAAGTTCCCAGACCAAAAAGCATTGCACTAAACAACATTAATTGAAATATAGATAGGTATAATTATAATTAATACGTTTGCATAGGCTCAAACATAGAGAGAGATCTTTACTGCAGAAATTTTCCCCCATAGACAATGTGTGCCAAAAACATGTCACAGGGCTATGAATGATGTCAACAGACACTAGAACACATGTTTCTGTATCATTAAGCTTCATCAACTACAGACGCCAAATCTATTGTTACATTCTACTAAGAACTGCTGTTTTTTTTATTTAAACAACTGTAAATTTTGTTGTGTCTGGGGAGAGTCAACTGTAAATTTGCTGATATGTAAACACATGTTAAATACAATTGTGTGTGCATGCACACATATACACACATCTATGAAGTTAATAAGACTGCTTTACTGAGGTTAGAAAGGACAGTATTAAGCACCTACTTCACTACCTCAGATCAGTCAGAAGTGAAGCTCATTTGCTGCCAAAGGTTAACCAGTGTAAAATTGGTAGAATTGTTGGAACTAATTAGCTAAGGTAAGATAACAAACAGTTTAACAAACTTAGATTAGGCAGAAAATTTCAGGCAGGACATTATCATTTGTTAATTTTCAATTTAGCACCAATATTGCAAGGAATTATCTGTGAATGCTGAAGTTTAGATCTTAAAAGGGTTTACAAAAAAAATCTAAGATTATACCAATTCTTTAAGGATCACCCATTTAAGTACTAACTAGGCTCAATGTTGTTTAACTTCAGTAATAAGACAAAAACTGGTGCATTCAATGTGGTGCTGGTGCCATGTAAAAAGCACCCAGTACACCCCCTATGAAGTGTTTGGCATTAGGAAGGGCATCCAGCCATAAAAACCATGCCAAAACAGACAATGGAACTTGGTGCAGCTCCTGTCCGACTGGCCAACCTAGGACAGCATGGAAACCAGATGTTAAATGATGAGATCAGAAATTATTGATTTGTTTTGAATGATCGATTTTAAGGAAGTGTTGATATAATTGATTAGACATCGCTTTATAAAAGATTTAAAGTCAAAACAGTGAAGACAAACTAACGACGGAAATCATATCATGTCCACCTCATAACTTTCTCAGGGACCCTGCTCCTTAGGGCCAGCACTACAGGGCATATACAGAATTACTACAGACTCCTTGATGGTATCAGCATCATCGTTTATGTCCACTTTTTCCAAACAGGTATGGGTGGAATGGGATTTATTAGGGCAATATTGAGGATTCCCTTCCTTGTCATCTACCCATACCCGTTTTTCATGTATGGGTATCCCAAATCAATGTAAATATGTTTTATGTTAAAAAGATTGTATAACATCCACTCTTTTCAAGTTATTTTGTATCACCTTCTTTAGTAACATAGTGTTGACAGTTGCGTAAAAATTATGTTAGAAATGAATAAGTTTTGACTCAACATATTAACAGTGAGATTTCTTAAGCAAACAAATGGTTATTTCATTACTTTCATAAGCCACTTCCATTTAAAATGTAGAAGGGTTAAGATACAACACATCTGAACCATCTGAATTAAAAATGTTAAATGAAAAGTGCCAAGAGTTGCCAAATGAAATTAAGCCTGTTGCTAACAAACTTATACCATTTCAACCTCTTCAAAAATTTAATTGCATTAAATAAAATATAAGTATTACTGACATAATTCAAGACCTCAGGTGGTGATGACAGGTCTCTGTCTACAGGAGAGAACATTAGCTCAAACAAGAACTGATTACAACAAGATACTACTAAATGTCATAACAAGAATGAAACGGGGGGGGGGGAGTGAAAAAAGGTTAAGTTTTAAGCTTCAGGCAGTTGCTTGTTGGATTAATTCAAATAAGTCATTTGAGTATCAACAAAAGGGAAAAGAAGGAAATGTTTTGAGGCAGAAGAACTGTGGGTAAAATGCAAAATCTAGAAACTGAATTAACCCTTTAAGTGTGAAATTAAATTTCATGATTATTCCAGTAAATGATGATAAATATCTACCAAAAAATAGAACTGGTATTTTTCTGCAAGTCATATTACTGCAATAAAATTGACATATCAACAAAAAAAGTTTCAAACACAACAAAACAAAAGATAGACTGGAATGTGAAACTGCTTTCCACAGTTAAAGAGAATAAAATTTTGAGTGGATATATCTGATTTCCACAGTAAAAGGGTCAAAGGTTATCAGAAACAAAACTCTGAAGAGAAGCCAAGGTTGACGTCTAAGAGATACATGTTATAAGAGCAATATATTTGTAATGTCGATTGAGTTTACTATTGCCAAATGTGACAATCACTACTGATCTACAGTAGTGAAACCATATTTTAGATAACATCTGTTAAGGTTGGGTGCTGTTAAATAAATTATATGGCCACAGAAAGTCAACTTTAAATTTGGAAGAGGACAAAATCTCCAGTTAATTATTGTCTCGGAAAATGTTATTAACTAAAAAAAAAAGTAATAAATCAATTATAAATGAAAAGAGAATTAATGTTACTGGTAAATAAAATAAAAAGATATTCCAGGCAATAACATAATAGATTCTATCATATAACCACCAATTGTTGGCATAGTTACAGTGGTGGGGGGATATATTGATCTGTATGAACTATACAGACATTGCTATGAAGTTCACTGAAATAATTGGCAATGCTTGATGATGGGAAAACGGAAGGGAGTCTGTGAGAGAGAGAGAGAGAGAGAGTGAACGAGTGTATGAGAGAGAGTGAGAGAGTGAGAGAGAGAGAGAGAGAGTGTATGATGAGGATTGCTGAGCCTGCGTCAATGATACAAATAGACACAAGTGCAGGAAATTATGGTGTATGCACAACAAATTGGCAACATGTGCATACCTCTGTACTAAACCATGACTTTAGAAGTCAGTCACACGCGCGCGCGCGCGCGCGCGCGCAGTATTTAGTAATTTCACACCCATACCAACCCATCAACAAAGAGATCCTCTGTTCATCTCTATTGTTATAAACAGGCAGTAAACCTTACAGTTAGATGGGGGAAGAGGGGTACAGGAGTTTCTATAACTGTAGCTGTTGTCAGAGTGAAACAAACCGTTGTTATTATGTTAAACTGTCGTATGTCCAAATTTGGCCAAATGCAGTTATTTTTTTTTTTTTTCAAAATTTATTTTTACTTGCAGTAGCCAGTTCTTTCGGTCAAGCTATCATATCTCCATCTGCTTCAGATGCCAAAATATTAAAAAGTGTCAAAGTGTAGTAGAATTGTTTTGCTATGGAATGATGAAACTACTTTTTCTTGTTCTGAAAAAGCAATATTTTGGACTTACGACACTTTTGCATAAAAGCAACGAAATGAATGTTGGAAGAAATCTTAGATGACCAAAAATAATGATTTTATCTAGTCATCTTGTATTTTTTACTTGTTTCAATCATTATACTGTGGCCATGCTTGGGCACCGCCTTGAAGAATTTCTTGTTGAATGAATAGACTCCAGAACTTTTTTTGTTTTTTGTTTTTTTAAGCCTGGCACTTAATTGGTCTCTTTTGCTGAACTGCTAGGTTACAGTGATGTAAACGCACCAACACCAGTTATCAAATGGTGTGGGAGGGGAAGAGCAAACATAGACAAACACAGACACACACACACACAATGGGATTCTTTTAGTTTCCATCTACCAAATCCACTTACAAGGCTTTGATTGGCCTGAGGCTATAAATGACGGTTGCCCAACGTGCCACACATGGAACTGAACCCAGAGCCATGTGGTTGGGAAGCATGCTTCTTACTACACAGCTATGATGTCATGATGATGATATTGATGACAACAATGATTAAAACACTTATGAGGAACAAATGTTTTTCCTCCACGTCCATCTCTATAATTTGGCAGAAGAGTTTAGAATACAACAAGTGGCAGTTGTTTCGCTTTGCCATGCTACAAGATATCAGACCAAATAGTCTAGATAAGTTAATAACCCTAGTTGTGACCTTGGACAGGTTAAATAAAAAGTCAACTATTCAACATGGTTGACCTTTCAATATGAAAACTCTTGCGGGTGGGGGAGAAACACAAAAACCAAACACAATTAAATCTCTTGTATTTTTACTATTGTTGACTTCCTCAATTGATGTCATTTAAAAAAAAAATATTATAAAATGTTGAGATTAAAACCTTTGAGTTTACTTGGAACATTCCCATTGAAATAAAAGCAGAGGTTACTGGGGGGTGGACAAACAAAGTATTGCAATGAAAAAGTAAAAGCAAAATATATTTAAGGTTTCCTTTTTTAATATCGTTTTTGTTTTATTTCAGTCATGGGATTGTGGCCATGCTGGGGTACAGCCTTGAATGATTGGATGTGACCAAATCAACCTCAGGAATTAGTTCTAAATCTGGTACTTATTCTATCTGGCTTTTTGCTGGACAACTAAGTTATGGGGATGTAAGCAAACCAACACCTATTGTCAAGCAGTGGTAGGGGACAACCACAACACAGACATACATATATGTCGGGCTTCCACACAATATCTGTCGACCAAATTCACTCAAGGTATTGGTCAGACCAGAACTATAGAAGACTCTTGTCCAAAGTGCTGTGCAGTGGGACTGAACCCAAAGCCACATAGTTGCAAAGCAAATTTCTTTACCACACAGCCATGCTTATGCATACAAAATGCAACTGCATCAGTTTTGTCATCCAGTATAACACTGAAACATTCAGGGACTTTGGTAAATCTATTTTGAAAAAATTTGTTTTAAATGGCACTGAACCAGGATTCTTACTTTCATGGATGATCAGTTGGTTCCATGGTAGAATCAATACTGAACTTGTCTAAAAGATTAAGTCCTTATTGATTCTGGCTAAAGACAAAGAATGTTAAATGAAATGACTCCTTGATTTTAAATCTTCTTACAAAAAAATAAATCTTTTAAATTCTATTTCTAAAATCTACAATAGCATAAATCTTTTACTCATTTTCATAGTCTTAACACTAAAAATTCATTTCAGGTGTCATTTCAATTTCCAACTGGGCCTCACGAAGGCAAAGTGGCTGAGTTCCTTTCGAGCATTGGGCCTCACGGAGGCAAAGTGGCTGAGTTCCCTTTGAGTGTCAGGCCTCATGGAGGCAAAGTGGCTGAGTTCCTTTCGAGTAACAGGCCTCACGGAGGCAATGACGAAGACCTTTGGCATTATGTCATGCTTGAGAAGAAGACCCATCAAGCTCAGCAAAATCGCAGTCATGGCAGATACTGGTGTCACACAAAATGGCACATGAATGCACCCCAGTTTCATGCAAATGGCACCCATGCCAGTGGAACGTAAAAGCACCCATTACATTCTCGGAGTGGTTGGCATTAGGAAGGGTAGGTATCCAGCCATAGAAAATCATGCCAAATCAGACTGGAATCTGGTGCAGCCTTGCAGCATGCCAGCCCAGTGAAACCGTCCAACCCATGCCAGCATGGACAACAGATGTTAAATGATGATGATGATGATGATGAATTACATGAAACGCATTTAGTTTTCAAGACTTTTCATAAATTTTACTGAATTCTATTATTTGATATTTTATGTAGTAGTCTTCTTAAAATGCTTACTTCTACCAAGAAAGACAGTAAAAACATTTTCTGGTGTTGAAGTCAAAATTAATAAAGAACTCACCAGCAGCTTGATTGTTAATAACAAGGCCTTTGTGCTCTCCACCACCAACGTGAGCTACTTTTTTATCCTCAAATGATAACCGTTTTTTCCTTTCAATTTTTATATGAGTGGCTTCTCCTTTCTTGGTTGGAGTCATAACAATATCTAAAAGGAAAATGAAAAAAAATACTCTTTAAATTTCTTGAATTCTAACAGTCAGGATATAACAATCAAAAATTAAAATTAAAAAATGTGGCTCAAATAAGTCCATATCGATAACAAGAAACCTTTTTTTTTCTTTTTAAAGAAACAATACAGATAATGATTAATTCAGAACATTTAAAGGAAGTCTGTGAAATTTGAATAAATATTGATAGGGACCGCTGAAATACAAAATAACGTTATGTCCCTATTCCCCGAGCTGGGTTTGAAACCGTATTCTAGTTGTTGAGGACAATGGTATTGCTTTTGTCCTGTCAACAAGCACAGTTATTTTTAGCATAGGAGTGAACGCTGAGCCTTTCCGGTCACCGAAAGTTTAGAAAAGCAAGTTAGGGACTGTACTAAACTGACCCAGCTTTGGAGGGG
>NC_068986.1:9374205-9375950 GCF_001194135.2 Octopus bimaculoides | reverse complement strand
GGGGGGGGGGGGTAACGTAGGACTGTTGGCTACGGTATTTGTCATAAATACAGTAGGATAGTTGGGGACAAGCAGTTGGTATCAGATAGTTGGCATACAGCAGTTGGCGTAAGCGGTCAGCCAGTGAAGATGGGCAGAGCAGTCGATGTACCAGCGGTCAGCCAGTGAAGAACGATGTGACAGCCAGCAGTGAGTGAAGAGAATCAAGATGAACAAAGAGACTGACAGACAGAGGCTGAGAGAGAGAGGCTATGGTCAGAAGGCACCAGTCAGCAGAAATGGATAGAGTCTGAGAGAGAGAGGGACAGAGAGATGGAACTGTTGTGGCAGGCAAAAGATTGTAGTAGACTACCTTGGTCAGTTCTTGTGATTGTAGTGGGATATTTGAAGGAAAGGAAATTCTTGCGGTGAAGGTTTGTTTGCATTTCTTTAAAGAAAAATGTACTTTGTTGTTACATGTTTTAAAAGAAAAAGAGATTTTGTTAATTGTGATATTAACTGGTTGAAAAGAAAGAAAAGAAAGAACTTTCGTTAACTGTGATGTTAACTGAAAAGAAAAGAAAAGAGAGAACTTTGTTGTTACATGTTGTTCAAAGAAAAGAAAAACAACGAAGTAAAAAAACTTTTTGATTGACTCTCGATGCACGAACTTTGTAAACTTTTGATTATGTAATGATTGAAAACCTTTTGTTAAATGCTTGGAAAAACTATTGTTACATGTGTTACATGTGTTACATGTGTTACATGTGTTACATGTGTTACATGTGTTACTGCAAGTACTATGAATTATTGTTATGCTCTGATGATGTATTGTTTTGCTAAGAAAAAAAAAGTTAGTTTCACTACGCAACATATGGTCTCTGTGTTATTTCTTCTTCCTTGCCTGTTGTCGTTGTCACGTGCTCCGGCTGGGCTTAGTAGTGGCGAACATCCTGACTCACTGAGCGTCGACAGTCGCGCACACGCGAGTTTTCTCTTCGTTGAGGTGCTTCGTGTGCGGGCGTTCGTAACAATATTTACTCAAAAGAAAAATACTCAGTAAATTCATTATCCTTAATCCATAATTATTCCAGTCAATTTCTTTCAGCCAAACAAAAAACAGTTGAACATTAAAACAAGAAAACAAAATGTCAGTCAATGATAGACGTGACACCATTTGAAAAAAAAAAAAAAAGAAAAATGAATCATTTTTAAACCTAGGAAAAGCATAAATATACATCAATGCAGGGAATGCCATCAATGAAAGCCAGTTTCCCCCAAAGGGGAACTTTGAATGAGATTTGAACACCAATTATATCCTGCTAAGTAGAACTAACAGAGGTTCATGACTAATATAAAGCTGCATCGGTTCAAATGATAGTAGCTGCCTGGAGTCCATTAAATTCTACTACCTGAAAAAACTTTTTGCCATCAGGATTTAATTAGTGCAGCAGATGGAATTAATTTTGTTAAGAGTATGAAGACCGGGAAAGCCCCCGGCCCATCAGGAATCACTGCAGAGATGCTCAAAATATCTGGCAGTGTTGGCTATAGCCTAGTCACCCGTATTACGAACCAGGTGATACACGAAGGAGTCATACCCAATGACTGGTGTAGCAGCATCATAGTCAACTGCTACAAAGGTAAAGGTGACGCTTTAGATACACATAATTACAGAGGCATCAAGCTGTTAGATCAGGTTATGAAAGTTACAGAGAGGGTCATAGCCCAACTAATTAGGGAGCAAATCAATTTAGATGAGATGC
>NC_068986.1:9368083-9372709 GCF_001194135.2 Octopus bimaculoides | reverse complement strand
CACCATTTTGAGCGTGGCCGTTGCCAGTACCGCCTGACTGGCTCCTGTAGGATTTTCGAGCGAGATCGTTGCCAGCGCCCCTGGACTGGCTTGTGCGGGTGGCACATAAAAGACACCATTTCGAGCGTGGCCGTTTTCGTGTGGGTGACACGTAAAAGCACCCACTACACTCTCTGAGTGGTTGGCGTTAGGAAGGGCATCCAGCTGTAGAAACTCTGCCAAATCAGACTGGAGCCTGGTGTTGCCAACCGGTTTCACCAGTCCTCAGTCAAATCGTCCAACCCATGCTAGCATGGAAAGCGGACGTTAAACGATGATGATGATGATGATGATGATGTTACGCTAATTAGTACTAGCAATGTCAAAAGTTCCAATTGGCCAGTGGGAATTGAGAAAAAAAATTGCTGCTTCATAAAGAAGCTCTTAAAATACAAGAATAAAAACTCTATGATGCACAAA
Source organism: Octopus bimaculoides (assembly GCF_001194135.2). NCBI lineage: Eukaryota > Metazoa > Mollusca > Cephalopoda > Octopoda > Octopodidae > Octopus > Octopus bimaculoides. The sequence continues at coordinate 9,372,250 of NC_068986.1, read as the reverse complement.
CCAAGTATGTAACAGTGCAATGGAAGAGAGGGAAAATCTCTGAAAATCTCTGACAACCGTAAACACCAATAAGATTCTTTGGTTATTTGATGAGAATATATTAATATAGGCTTACAAACAAATATTAAGTCACTTGGTATCAACTACATTAGATGAAGCAAGGAATATTAACTTGCTTTAGAGTTTTTCAACCTAGCTGACATCCTTTGTAGGTGATTTCAACTCTTGAGTGGGCTGTGACAATGATAATGATTCTGAGACTTTCTCTTACCAAACTATAAAGTATGATGGTTCTCAAATTGCAACAGTGTTTTTCATTTTTGTCAAGCTGTTAAATACAATCATAGAAGTTTTTCAAAACCCTCCACTATCCGCTTCTTTGATGTTTTTTTTTTTTTTTCTCTCAGTGACATATTCAAACTTAATGACCTTCATGTTGTTGGTACAAGAAAAGCAAAAAAATGCTTGTTGATTGATTTTATTTTTTAAGTTGGCACCATATCAGACACAGCTTTCTAGGCATCGACTCTGCTAATTTCAACAACTGGAGGGCTTGAAAAATGAATTGATTGATGAGAATATAATTAAGTACTGTGACTATTTACAATCATTGCTTAACAACATGGTATAGAGATTCCATAATATTGCATTTCCGTATTTGAATGAAAGTTATGACAACTCAGAATGACTACGGTGAGATGTCCATTACTGAGGGAATGAAATTAAGTTGAAACAGCAGTGTCTGAGGGTCCATTGACACCATTCCGAGTGAGCTGTGTTCTGAGTTTCTTTAGGACTAAATCATACAGCTAGTGTCATTCTGTTTGTAACTATATTATGAGAGGTATACTTGAGACACACACACACACACACACAATTATTGCATTGTCTATTGCATTTTGATTATAGCAACCACTTTGAAGTTCAAGTGGTTGACTGCAAACTCAACATGCAGTGAGAATTAACAGAATTACTAAATGAAAATGCTGCCCAAATATATCAGCTTCACAGAAAACAAGACTTGAGTTATCAAAATATGTTCAAATTCTATCCCCGAATCTATTGAGGCACTTACAGATGATTTTGCTTGCCATTCTAATGCCCTACTTAGTAAAAACTAAGTTTCAGCCACGAAATGAGGTGACTTGTGTTTAAAGATGACTCATTTTGAACCCAGTGTCTGCATTAACTGTATCACACCAGCCACAAGGAAGACATTGATATCTAAAACCAGAGTGTGTGTGTGTGTGTGTGCGCGCACGCCCACGCACCAAATGTTTGATGTCCTGACTTCACATTACTTTTCTAACGAGAATAGTATGTTGTTGAGTCACCAAAACAGAAGAAGAAAGAACAAAAGATGAAAGCTATATTTCTCAAATCAACCGAAAATATTTATTGTCAACTTCACTTGACCAGAAAGCCATTAATTTCAGATGATGAATATCTCATATATATATATATATATATATATAATAATAATAATAATACTAATAATAATACTTACCCTTACTTAAAAGTGAATGTTGTGTTGTTAACATAGAAAACTTATTTACCTTGAGAAGGATCTCTCATGTGGACTGCATACAAGCATCCACTAGTGATATAAACATAAGTGCTTATAAGCACCACAATTTCACATGAAAGGTTTTCTCATGAGAACTATCGCAGTTTTCTGTGTTCTAACACAACATCTACTTTTAAGTGAGGATAAATTTTTGTCATTAATACTGCTTCTGTTACTCTTCATTTTATATATATATATATATATATATATATATATATAAAATTCAGTTAGAGGTTATGTTAGACTCATGAAGGGATGGTGTCATCCCAGGAAATACTGGTTCAATACCTAATATTTGGGGCAGGGGTATTGATTTCCTTAAAGTAATAGGTTTGTATATAAACTGTAGTTTATATTCATATAAAAGAAGAAGAAAATGGAGATTGTGGAGTTCATGAGAGTTTATTATCAACCACAAATCCACCGTTACCCCTTACAGCTGTTTCAATTACACACATTCAGTCTGATTCAGTCTGTTGTGATGAGCCTATAAACAAACATACAAAACATCCAAAGGTATATTTTTTTTCCCTCTGAAGATATTATGCTCAGAAATATGAACTTGATATTTAATTAATTCACTGCATGTAATTGAAACCGCTGTAGGGGATAATGATCGATTTGTTATTGAGAATAAGCTATCATTAACTCCACAATCTCCATTTTCTTTTTCCTATATATATATATAATCCTGATGGGTGTAGAGGGCTTCATATATTTGTACCCCAGTATCACTTTGAGGGTATGTGCAGCCCTCTCAATAATGATAATAATAATAATTCTTTCTCTAGGCACAAGCCTGGATTTTGGTGAAAGGGGTCACATCAATTGCACTGAGCCCAGTACTTGTTCTATCAACCCAGAAAAGATGAAAGACAAAATGAACCTTGGCAACATTTGAATTCAGAACATAAAAAGCTGAAAGAAACGTCATTAAGCATTTTGTGTGGCAGGTTAATGATTCTGCCAGTTCACCACTTCGGTGATGATGTTGGAGGTACAAGGCCAGCAATTCTGAGGGGAAAGTGTTATCTGAATCCATCAACCACAGTACTTAATTCATAATGTATTTTATCAATCAAAGATGAAATGAATTTATTCAATATATAACAGAGATGTAAACATCTGTCATGTTTATATGATCATATTGTGAACACTATAAGAGGGACTAACTGGACAACACTATTTCAATTATTCTTACAGCCTCATCAGTAATTGGTTAATCTGCCATGAAACTGGATTTATTGCTAAATCAGATTAACTAATTTTCAGATTTGATAGGTTTTCAGCCCTTAGTTTTGTCACAGAAATCATTTTGGTGACATAGCGAGGTTGTATAAGCAAGACAGACATTTACATCTATTTCATTTATCTAGTAAATTGATTAATGAATCTTTGGGTATACTGCATAGTAAATTTTAGTATAGAAAAGAAACACTGCTGGCACATCTAATTCAATTCAGTATTTCAATAAAAGGAAATAATTTCCAGCTTACAAAATCTTATCAAAAACAACAAATTGTTTAATTAGCATTAATTTAAAATATCAACAACACATCTTTTTACAATAAGTTCAAATCATTCAACAACGAACAATATCAATGATAGATTTAGTGAAGATAGAATGCATAACAAAAGACTAAATAGTGAAAATTTTACTTTCAGCTACAAAGACAGGTCTACTAAAATCTTGCATGAAAAGCAAGCAATGACACTTCAAGAAACAAAAGAAGTAAAACAGATGAAAAAAAAAAGGGGGGGGGTGGAATTGGTCATGCTAGAAATGCAATTCTGACAAAATCTGAGAAAATTCTAAAAGAAAATCTAGCTTTTGATGATGTATGAATGGGTTGCTTCCTAATTGAGGGGTTTTTTTGTTTGTTTTTTGATGGTGCAAGATATGAAACGAGGTGTATAATGTCTATTATAATGTATATAAAGTGTATGGATGCAGACATGCATCAAAACAACATTCTGTCACAATGAGTCACGATAAAATTTAAACAGACACACAGAGGGGGGAGGAAAAAGGGAAGAAAAAAAAAACTCAATTGATTTTCTTTGAGAACAAATTACTACCAGGAAAAAAAAAAACAAACAAAAATCAAGCAGATTTAATGAAATACTTACAGTCAACATTAGAACCTGAAGAGAACAAACAAATGATGAGTACACAAGTAAGAATATGAGTGAAAAACTGAGTCTAACTACTCTAAAAACAGAAATATGGTCTTGTATGGTAGTGGCATTCTCTGACTTGGGCCAATCACTGCTTTCACATTCAAAGGTTATTTTTTAATAAAAGAAAAGGATTGAGAAGTAGAAATAACCAATAATGATAAGCCATTGTTAATTAAAAATGAATGCAACTTATCAAAAGTTAGATAATCTGAAGAAAGAGAAAAGACATTTGCTTTCCCATACATACATAGTTATGCATACCTATATAATGTATATATATATGGATGTATATCTGTAAACATACATGTGATGACTAAAAGAGTTTCATCCTCATTTAAGTGATGTTGCACATTTCCAGTCTTCCATGGAGAAATCTTTTCTTTTCTACTCTAGGCACAAGGCCCAAAATGCGGGGGGGG
>NC_068986.1:9356383-9367579 GCF_001194135.2 Octopus bimaculoides | reverse complement strand
TCGAACAAGGGAATCTAGCATCCCCACTCAGCTCAAAACAATATAAGGACACAGATCGTGTTGTATAGCCAGCTGGAGACAATGTCTCCTGAAGTTAAATTACAGCAACATTCGTCCTAAACCAGGACTGCCATGTTATGTTGGCAAACAATTTTTACTATAAAGTACTGCTGCTGAATATCTCTCGTTGTGAGATTTAAAAATAGTAATTTTCTGACTAATGAAACTGTCCAGTTGTAAAACTCTAGAGGTATGAAGAGGCAAGTTTGACAGCTTTTGGTAAGATTTAGCCACCAGGAAGCACAAGATTAAATCTTATGCATTTCATAACCTTTTCATTAAAATATAATTTATATATCATTTATGAGAATTGTTAACATATTTTACCAAGGAACAAAAGTCAAAGCTCTTGCTGAACTGGAATCTTGACCACAAAACCAAATCCAAAAATGGTGAGATTAACCTTTTAGCATTTAATCCGGTCAAATCCAGCCAAAATATTTCACCTGTTTTATGTTCTAACTGGCCATATTTGGCCTCTCATGCCAACCCTACATTGTAAAAATTCATAGTTACTTTATTAACTCACAAAGCTATGAGATAAATGCATGATTAATTCAAAACAATGTGAATGAATAAGCATTACTTTTGACAGAATAACATGAATGCTAAATGGTTAAATCAGAGATTCTCATGTAAAACTATGGTTCTATGCACAAATGACAAAAGGATTATTATACACAGAAAGAAAAAAATTATATTTTCCTTGTTGTTTCTAAGTGCTTCTTATTACAGATTTAAATACTAAACAGTAGAGATATTGTCTTTGTTTAAATGAATTTTGAAAATAATGAAGTCTTTATCAAAATAACTGTTATTGTTTGGAACATAAGTTAGCAAGAAATTTTGAGGCAAAGTTTTAATTTAGATCTCTTTAAAGAGGACATTTGTATCCTAGAGGCAGGGCAGTCCAAACAGGTTGGTATCAAAAGATTTGATAACTGCCAAAAAGATCACTGAAGAAGAAGAAGTATATTAGTACTTCTTAACAATGCTAGAAAGAACAGCAAGTATCATCGTCGTCGTCATTTAACGTCCACTTTCCATGCTGGCATGGGTTGGATGGTTTGACTGAGGATTGGTAAACTGGTAGACTGCACCAGGTTTCAATCTGATTTGGCAAGGTTTCTAAAGCTGGATGCCCCTCCTAACGCCAACCACTCCGAGAGTGTAGTGGGTGCTTTTTATGTGCCACCAGAACGGGAGCCAGTCAGGTGACACTGACATCAGCCACACTCAAATGGGGCTGTTTACATGCCACAGGAATAATAATGAGGAGATGGCTGTTTAGACGGTTTGAAAGATTTTGTTTTTAAACAACTATTCAAGGTTTTAATCAATGCCTACTCAAATTTTGTGTTGAATTTAAGAACATTTTTATGGATTTGTGAAGCACTTTGCGAATAGATTTAAGATGTTAACTCAAAGCTGTACACACAATAGAAACAGCTGTAATCCTTCCCTTGACACTTAATTTCTTTTAATAAAACATTTTCTATTTTCTATTTCAAAATCACAAGTCTCATTCATGTTTTGAGAGTATTCCTTCCATATAATACAAGACTCGCCATTTTAATGGTAACGCCATCCTAACCTTTTAAACAGGTTTTGCTCTAATTTAAACAGGTTTTGTTATAATTCATTTCAACAAGTTTCAATAGACATCCACCAATAAATGACTACCAATAGTCATTTGTTCTCTCTGTTGCTTGTAAAATGGACTAATCAGAACTGAATAATTCCAATACATGACTTTCTATGGTTTGACTGTTAATCAATTCTAAGTAATTGATTAATTGAGTTGCTTTACCTTAGCCAAAGTACATTACCCAGCTTATTTCAGTTTTCTCTGGCTACATAACAGCTATTACTCATATGTTATGATCGAGTGATTAGCAGTACAAAAGACATTTAATGGTAAATTATTTGCAACAGCTATCTGTACATTTCCATAGCTAAAACACAACACTTCTTGTTGTGTCTTGGGAGGGTCATTACACCAAATATTATAAACACACACACACACACACACACAAATATCACTTCTTTAGTTAGTCAATTGGTTAAATATCTAACCAACTAACTAATCAATCGTTTGTTTAATGTGCTGGTTGTTTGTTTGTCAAAGTCCTTTTGTTGTTATTTGCAACCTCATCAATGATATATCATCTTGAGATTAATTATTTAATCAACACATTAATCAAAGATTGATTAGTGAGTTGTTTGGATTTTATCCAATTGACAAACAATAAAGTGGAATTGAACCAGTGTGTATGTGTTTATAATTATTGGGTGTAATGTCCCTCCCAAGACACAATAAGATTTGTTTCAACACACAAATTCCCATCAAGAATCTTGCAAAACAAAGTAAAACACAACATTTATCCAAAAATGGTAGGAATGAGTGTAAGACATTAAGAAGAGTACTTTTACAACCACCACCAGCTCAAATCCTCTACACAGTATTTGTATATTTGAGGGAGAACAGAGAGAAAATTATATTCTGATCTCAATGTGTATTAAAGACCAACTAATTTCCTTCGGCTGATACCAATTACATAAATTGCAAGCATTTGAAGAATCATCCAAATTTTTATCTCAAACATTCAAGAAAGGTTCACATATTTTCAAGTTTAAGCATCAACTCCAAAAGGTTTTGGTCTGTCCGAGGCTATAGTAGAAGACGCTTGCCCAAGGTGCCATGCAGTGAGACTGAACCTGGGACCGTATAGTTGGGAAGCAAACTTCTCACCACACAGCCAGGCCTGCCCCTACTGGTACAATTTCTTTTCTTTTTTTTCTAGCTAGATATTGAAGGAAATATTTAATATTCAACCAAGACTTTGTTAATATTTTAGATTTTACAGTTCTATATTTAAGAGATGAGGAATTATGTACATTTATTAACATTATTTACATTTGATGGATACTTGTCCTCATCTTTGTTGTTAGCACAACATTTCAGCTGATATACTCTCTAGCCTTCATCAGGTGTCTTGGGGAAATAATAATAATAATAACATTGAAAAATACCTTAGGAATGAGAACCTCGGTTCAAAATTTCGCCAAGACACCTGATGAAGGTTGGAGGGTATATCAGCCGAAATGTGTTAACAACAAACAAGATGAGGACAAATATCCATCAAATGTAAATAATGTATTTTAGATTTTGTTTGTCTTCTTCCCAGGAATTAGGGTGTTGCACTGACAAGTGCCAGACCATGGGCTCAATTTCCAGACCACTAATGCCATTAAGTATTTGTCCAAAGTACTGATGATTCTGCTGACTCACTGTCTCTCACTGTGTTAAATAATAAAAAGGAATAACAAATGAAATTGGTATTAATTCTTCTGAATGGCAAATCCATATTGGGAATTGTGAGTGAATATTGAGCTGTTGTTGTGAATACAGAACGACAAGATGAGATATTGGTCTCATGAGAAAACCTAATAACTCTCCAGAGCCAGTTCATGCAATGAGAGAAAATGGAATGGACAGAATGGATAAATTTAATAAAATGAGGTGTCAGAGAGAGAAAATGGCAGCCTTTTATGACTGAAATTAGCATTTTATAAGCGAGAATAATTTGAAGATGCAGAAGATATAGAAATAGTCCAAGTATAGAGATAAGTAAGAATCTATGAACACTGTGGTGACTAAATATAAAATCCCCATCATTTTAACACCCACTTCTCTAGGTTTGCATGGCTTGGACAGAATTTCACTGAAGCAGATTTTCTATGGTCAGAGGCCCTCCCTTTTGCCAATCTTTACCTATTTCCAGGAAAGGTAATATTTCTCCATGACTAAATACGTTTTCACACAAGATTGGAAATGAAGATGCTATGTGCAAGATGGTGAAGCTCGTTTATAACTTTCACAAAATGTCAAGGTAAAGAGACAGTAATGCAAACACACACACACACACGACAGGTTTCTTTCAGTCTTCCCCGACCAAATCTCACACAGTTTTGGTTGGCCTAGGGCTATAGTGGAAAACACTTATCCAAGGTGCCATGCAGTGGAACTGAACCTGGAACCATGTAGTTAGGAAATGAACTTCTTAATCACACAGCCATGCTTGTGTCTCAGCATGAATTCCACTGAAACCAATTCTGTCATTAATCATACCACAACAGGGAATATTCTAAATTCTGTAAATATTTATTAATCTATTAGAATGGTAAATATGCTAAAACAGATGCCGTAATATATTTCATTGTATCCTTCTACATTCAAATTCTCTGAGACAAATTGGCATTTTTTCAATGATGATGATGGTGCAGCAAAATATATCCAAATAGTGCAATTAAATGCACCACTATTTGCATATTATTCTGTATCGTTAGCATCTTAATGTCCACTTTTCCATGTTTATAAGGATTGAATGGAGTTTATTCAGGCAAATTTTGGACAGCTGGACACCCTTCCTGTCACCAACCCTTACCTGTTTCCAAACAAGGTGATATATTCCCAATGGCCAAACAGGTTTCACAGAAGGTTGTCATACTGACTGTGTGATTTATTTTCTATGAAGCTTGTTTACAACTATCACACAAGGAGAAATTAACACACACACATATAAACATATGTATGTGCGAGTTAACATCTCACACACACACACACACACGCAATATTTAAATATAGGAGTGGTTGTGTGGTAAGAAGTTTGCTTCCCAACCACATGGTTCTGGGTTGTGTGGCACCTTGGGCAAATGTCTTCTATAGCCTTGGGCTGACCAAAGCCTTGTGAATAGATTTGGTAGAGGGAAACTGAAAGAATCCCATCATATATATATATCTCCCCCACCATCGCTTGACAACTGATGTTGGTGTGTTTATGTCCCCGTAACTTAGCAGTTCAACAAAAGAGACCGATAGAATAAGTACTAGGCTTACAAAGAATAAGATCTGGGGTTGATTTGTTCGACTAAAGGTGGTGCTCCAGCATGGACCCAGTTAAATGACTGAAATAAGTAAAAGAATAAAAGAATATATACACACATACACACACACACATATGCATGGAGACACACACACACAGTGAGTTTCTTTAAGTTTCTGTCTACCAAATTCACTCAAGGTTTTGGTTGACCAAGGGGCAATAGTAAAAACACTTGCCCAAATGTTTCCAGTTGCACACTGTACCTGAACCCGAAACCTTGTGGTTGGGAAGCAAACTTTTCCCCACACAGCCATGCTCTTCTGTATATATTATTCTAATGCCCCATGTGTCCTGTTTATTGCTTTGTGACATTCAGTTTTGTTTTGGACAATAGGCACATTGTTGGCAGATGACATGCCTGGTAATGTAAGGCCAAAGAAAACATAGATCATGTCAGGCAATGATCAAAAGAGTATGGATCAGGAATAAAAGCAGCCAAAATGAGGTTCCTACCAAGGATCTCTGGAGTAATATTATTTGAGAGAATGCGTTACTCAGAGAGCCTCCCCAAGTCAAGCCACCACTTCTCTGCATTGAGAGGCCAAAGCTCCAGGACTATGGATATGTGATTAAAATGCTGCAAGAAATAATCAAAAGACAGATTCTTCAAGCTGAGCCAACTGGGAGGAGACCTGCAGAGTAGTGCAAGACCAAGTGGGTTGGATAATAGCCATAGTCTCAGTTGGTCACACTTTGTAATCCAGCCAGAAAGTCTAATGACAGTTGCTTCTGATTGGACAAAATGGAGGAGGTGCCCGAAGAGTCTACTCGCCATGACCTTCCCAGGAAAAGTGGGTGGAGAAGATGGATGGATGGATGGGTGGGTGGATGGAAACTATTGAGAAAAAAGATTGAGAAACTGAAACATTTTAATCAAAGCTAGGCTTGATGACAATGATGATGATGGTGATGACAACAGTGATGATGATGAAGAGGAGAGGATCATCATTATCATCATCACATACAAACAAAAGAGAGAAAAAAAGATGATTTCCAATTGACAGCGAAAAATTGACATTTATTGAAAGAGTTATCACATGCAGCACTATCAGGGAAATATCTACAGACCTAATATTTAATCTTATCAAATTTATGAAATAAATGCTGAGTAAACAAAGAGAATAATTGATTTTGTGTGTGTGTGTGTGTGTGTGTGTGTGTGTGTGTGTGTGTGTGTGTGTGCTAAAAAGAAAAAAAGAAAAAAAACAGGGGAAAAAATCATTAAATAAATGATAAAACTTTATCAGTGTTGGTTTATTGTTATTTATCATATGAATTCAAAACTATGTCAAAGACCTGAAAAAAACTCACTAAATTTAATTTTGCTTCTTCAGTTAAATCCCTAAATAGTCTTACACTAACATAAACCCATACAAGGTTTACAGATCTTTGCAACTATCTTGATAAATTAACAGTTTATTCCATGTTGAAATGAAAATGTCACACGACAATAGCGTTTCACACAAAGGCAAGTCTATCACCAGTTTGGGGATTTTAACACCCCTGTGAACCTAGACAGATTTGCAGATTTATTCATTTACAAAACTGTCACAGTTTTCCTACAATAACAAAAGATAATTAATTTCATATTTGCAAGACAAAAAGAGAGCGAGGAAGAACAGAGAGAAACACAAGTAAATAAATAAGTAAATAGATGGTAGAATTTTCATCTCTGTTTAGCCAGTGTGTATTAGATGAATAGTAAACAAAGATTATTAAGTAATGAGTAGCAGAAAGTTGTTGTGACTGAGAGATTGATTTCAATTGCCATAAATAACAACTGCAAGTAATCTGGCATAAACCAGTGCAAGTTGCAGGCTTTACAGAAGTTAGCAAAAGTAAATGGAGAGCTAACACAATTTAGGTTAATTAGCAAAAGAAAATCTACTAAAAATATCAAAAGACTATCAGGTTGAATAAGATAGGAGTTATCGCCAAATTAGGAGACTTCTACAAGGACAAGTGAACAACAAGTTGCTAGAGAGAAATAGAAAGAAAACAGAACGAGAGAAAAATATTATTCAAAAAAGATTTCAGTGATATATATCAAAGAACTGGCTTAAAATAAATAAAGTTCTAAATTGTGAAAAAAAAAAAAAAAAAAAAGAAAATGGAAGAAAAGTATGAAAAATTTGAAGAGAAGGAGAGGGTGTAAGTAATGTAAAATACAAATAAAAGTGAGGCTGAGAAGGCAGCCATCTATGCAAGTTTGAGATGAGAGGGGGGGGTAGTCAGACCATATATTGAGAGGACACATGTTAACTATAAAGAGAAAACAGTCTGAGAGAAATCATGAGGTGGCTTTTTTTGTTCATACAACTACATTAACTCTTTAGAGCTTAAAGCAGCCAGATCTGGCTAATATATTCTAATTTATGTTCTAACTGGCCAGATCTGGCCTCTCCCATCAACCCGATAATGTCATACTGAAAATAAACAATAATATTATCAAAATCTTGGAGTAATGCGATAATGATTGATTACTTCAAAACAATATGAATAAATAAGCATTCCATTTGACAGAGTAATCTGAATGCTAAAGGGTTTTAAATAATAACCATTATTAAGAAAACACTGGAACTTTACAGTAAACCATTTTTATAAAATCTTTTCACTACATTGAGAGTAATTTAGTCTTGATGAATTTCAAATATTATCATCATCATTATTGTTTAAACATCTAGTTTTTCATGCTTGCATGAGTCGGATGGATTTTACTGAGGCAAATTTTCTACAACCAGATGACCATCTTGTTGCCATCTCCCATCTGTTAGCAAAGCAGGTTTGTCCCTTAACCCCGCTTGTATAACAGTGATGCTCATTTACCACCACTATGGGATGTCGAGACAAAAGTGCACACAAACATATCTTTCCAAGGATGGGGTAGGGCAGCATTCGTAGCCACCTTAAATGTTCAGTTAGAGAACAATGAAGAATAGTTATGATGTTAGAATAGGTTTTAGAGATTTCCAGAATCCAAACACGACATTGAAAATGTTGGAATATAAACTTTATGCTACTCTTCTCTCTATTAACTATGCATGGAAATAGAAACCTGGAATTCAAACAAAAAACCTAGTAAAGGGTATTGGTTTCGAATTTTGACACAAGGCCAGCAATTTCAGGGTAAGTTGATTACATTAACCCCAGTGTGTAACTGGTACTTATTTTATCGACCCTGAAAGAAGAAAAGGCAAAGTCAACCTTGACAGCATTTGAACTCAGAACGTAAAGACAGATGAAATGCTGCTGAGCATTTTGCCTGGCGTGCTAACCATTCTGCCACCTCGCCGTCTTAAACCCAGCAAAGTCTGTTCCAATATAATCTATGGAGATTATAAAGGCAGCGAGCTGGCAGAATCGATTGCACGCCAGGTGAAGTGCTTTGTGATATTTCGTCTGTCATTACGTTCTGAGTTCAAATTCTGTCGAGGTCAACTTTGCCTTTCATCATTTCGGGGTTGATTAAATAAGTACCAGTTATGCACTGGGGTTGATGTAATCGTCTTAATCCCTTTGTTTGTCCTTGTTTGTCCCCTCTATGCTTAGCCCCTTGTGGGCAATAAAGAAATAAATATAATCTACAGAGATAAGTGCAGGAAGAGCCGCATGGGTAAAAATGGCTTAGTTTGTAACTCAATTTTCCACTCTAGCTTCAGGTTGGCCAATACCTTGCAGGTAGACAAGCTGAGTGCCAACTGTGTCACGTGTGTGTGTGTGTGCGTGCATGTGCCTGCATGCATGCATGTGCACCTGGATGGGGTGAGCATACAGGTGTAAATGATGCATCAAATTAGATCCATCATCACTGTTTAATGTCTGGAGAGGGTTAAAGTATTGTAGTGGAGCTGAAAGAGATAAAATAGAGGTGATGTGGTGTGAAGGTGGCCTCAGGGTCCAAGGTGAATAGAAGAGAATGGGAACAGAATAAAGAGTGGGTGGGAAGGCAGGGAAGGGTAGATGACAACTGTAGAGATTTTATGGGGTTAAAAGGGTGGATAAAGGGTGAGGGATACAAGTTAAGTGTGTTTGTGGGGTCGGGAAGGGGGGGTCTATGTTTGTGTATGTCTGTGTGCAACCAACACAAACATGATAGCAAGGTTATGATAGAAAAGAAATGAGCTTCAAAAGTAGTTGGAACAATGTTGTTCCTGTTATTTCTATAAACTATTGGCCTGGTACTACTGACATTTAGTCTTCCACAGTTTCTTTGACTTGCACGTTTTGTATATTTTTGTAAGCAACAAGCACAGTTTAAAAGACTGCATTGTAGATTGTGAACATGCTAAAATAACCAAAACTGTTTGTTGAAGTTTAGGTTCAAAAGATTCAAGTCCGAGATCAGTCATTAAATAAATTTACCAAACAACTGCATTGAAGATTTTATTTCTGCTTCCTACCCAGTGAAATGTGATCTTCCAGTCTGCATCAAAAGAGAATAACTTGACATAAAAACCAGCTTCAACCACAACAAACCATCCAACATACAAAGCTGATGACAAAACCCAAAGGGAGTAATTACCAGAATCACCACGGAGACCAATGATAATTCCCACTTTACCTCAATATAAAACCTTGTTGTACATTTTATATTAGCCTACACACAACACCTGAATGTACAATATTACATATCTCAGCTGATTCGTTTTAACCTTTCAGCATTCAAATTACTGTCAAATGGAATGCTTTATCAATTCACATTGTTTTTTAATTAGCTATGCATTATCTCATAGCTTTGAACTTTTAATGATGTGATCAGTTATTTTTAGAATGACATTGTAGGATAAGTGTGAGGAGTGGATCTGGCCAGTTTGAACATAAAACAGGAAGAATATTTGGGCCAGATTTGGCTGGTTTAAATGTTAAAGGGTTAAATATAATTCATAAATCTCCTTGAAACCACAACAAAATATGTACATAAAAGCTTTCAATTAGAAGATCATCTTTTCCCATTTCCATAGAAATAAATACCAAACATCACTACTTTTATCCTGCTCTGAAGGCTGAGCCATGTAACAAGTCTTAACTAAACAATGTAAATTAATAAAAAGAGCTTCACCTGCTAGAAGTAGCAGCCAATCCTCTTTAAATCATACCCAACTGCCTTAAAAAGAGACACAGCAGATAATATAAACCAGAAGTATATTTTGCATAAAAGAAAAGATGAATGTTCATGACTGTTGTGATGAGAGTCTTGACACTCCCTTGCGATAAATAGACTGGAACAAGCGATTATAAATAGTAGCAGTCAGAGTGAAGTTTGTGTTTTAGTTGGAGTTGAGTTCACAGTGAAGTGGGAAGGTGTCAGCTGGTTGGTTCATTTGGAATATTGACTGTTGGTTCATGGAGAGATTACGGATCATTACGCTGTTGTTACAAATGCATCTTTATCTTGTTTACTGTTACAACACTGGTACAGTATATCTAAACCATCTGTGACAATATCATGATGGTACTATGACATCGGAGACAGAGGATACAACAAGGACTAAAATACCTTTTGTCCTGGGTCGTCTCAGTCAGAGTCAACCTAGGGTTAAACAGCATTCATCAGTCAGTCAGTCACCTGAACCTGTAATCAATCTAGTTTCCACTCTGTTGAGATTACCTTAATTAATTATTACTTTTCTCGTTATATGTTTCTAACCTAATTTCAATGTTTAAGTTTGATGAAGGAGTCTAACTCTCATAACCTTTGTAGATTGCCAACTTTCTTTTGAGTCTGAGACAGAAAACCTCAATATATCAAAGTTTAGATAAATAACAATATTGAAAAAAAAACAAACAAAAAAAAAACATCAGATTTCAGGTGTAAAACTAAACAGAAATCAAATATAACACAGGTGATAATTCCTTGATTAAGATTGATTATTGATCTAATGAACCAAACATTTGGCACCAAGTCATTGATGTCTCAGCCAACTGGTTGAAGAATACAATCATTCTTTTTTCTTTTATTTCTTTCAATCATTTGACTGCAGCCAAGCTGGAGCAATGCTTTGAAGAATCTTTAGTCAAAGGAATCGACCTCAGCACTCTTTTTAAAACCTGTTACTTATTCTATCAGCCTCTTTTGCCAAACCACTAAGTTATGGGGACATAATCACACCAACACCAGTTGTCAAGTAGTGGTGGAGGAGAGGGACGACAAGACACACATACATTTAATATATATATATATATATATATA
>NC_068986.1:9342941-9356027 GCF_001194135.2 Octopus bimaculoides | reverse complement strand
TAAGCAATGTGAGAAATTTAAATTTTTTTTAAATTCGCTTCTGTGTTGGAACATACTGTTCAGGTGGATGATATAATAAGAGCTAAATTTACATATTTAAATAGGTTATGAAGCTATTTGATAATAGTGTTTTAAGATGAATCCAAATGCAGAAAGGGTAAATAGGTTAAAATCATATAAACTAATTAGTTTTGGAAAAAAATTTAAAAGTTGATAAATATTTATGTCTACAAAGAATAATGACATCTGAAATCTTATTAAGTAAAACTTTTTTGTCAGCACGGAGTATATTGATCGCTTCTTTTGTGCATAATTTACAATTTCTGGTGTGTGTGTTGTATGGTGTCATTTCCATTATAATAGACCAATCCAGGCTGAATTCTTTATTATGCATTTTTAATTTATTAATGTGGATAGCTGGTGCGATAGAGTTTTTTGTTTCTTGATTAATAAATGAATTTGTGTGACCCCTATATCTAGTCTTAAAGTCAGTCATATTTATGTATTAACCCTCCTTTTCCCCTCCAAGTCAGTAACAGCCCTAAATTATTTCTTAGGATCATTGATAGGTATTTCCCATTAGGCCATAAATATCATCCCATCTGTAACAGATCCTGCCTTAAATTATCGTACTCAACTACGCCTAATCTAGGATCTATAATGATAGACTAAAACTTAGGAATAATGGTATAGATAGAGATGACAATAAGAATCCTGATATTAAAAATATAAAGAGGCAAAGCATGGAAATAAAACATGTAATTGCTGTAACTGGGTTTTATGTCTTTTAAAGGGATTCTGTTTAAGGAGAAATATTGTGTATAAAGTTGAGATTTCAACCCTTAGTGAATCAAAGAAGATATACATAGGAAGTACAACTGTCTTTAAGGCTAGATATAGGAGTCACACAAATTCATTTATTAATCAAGAAACAAAAAACTCAACCGCACCAGCTATCCACATTAATAAATTAAAAATGTGTAATAAAGAATTCAGTCTGGATTGGTCTATTATAATGGAAATGATACCATACAATGCACACACCAGAAATTGTAAATTATGCACAAAAGAAGCGATCAATATACTCCGTGCTGACAAAAAAGTTTTACTTAATAAGATCTCGGATGTAATTATTCTTTGTAGACATAAATATTTATCGACTTTTAAATTTTTTTCCAAAAATAATTAGTTTATATGATTTTAACCTATTTACCCTTTCTGCATTTGGATTCATCTTAAAACACTATTATCAAATAGCTTCATAACCTATTTAAATATGTAAATTTAGCTCTTATTCTATCATCCACCTGAACAGTATGTTCCGACATAGCATTCAAATTTTTAAAATTCTAAAATTTCTCACATTGCTTAAAATTTTAAGATTAACTCTGATGAGAGAAATGTAGAGGATTGTTATGGTTGGAATTAACTCGCCAACCTATATTTTCTCGAAACAGCTGTCAGACTTTATACCTGCTGAAGATTCTCCTTAAAATCATTTTATACCAACATTTTCATCTCTTTGAATTAATGCTATGCATTCACCAAATGCATATTTTAATATCCTCATTGATTTTAATACCAACATACAGCCTCACAAGTACAGTTATTTAATTATATGTTTTTATATTTTTATATTATATCATGCATATATGAATGCACGTATGTATGTTGTGAGGTATTCCGATGCTTTGAAATATACCGAGTAAATATGAATACTGACTTATAAATTTGTTCTCTCTTTCTTGGCTTTATATTCCTGACACTTTATTAGAGCGCTAATTAGTTGTGCTGTATAAGGGGATAATAATCCCATTTATTTCTTCATTATACATTGTAAAACATAACTGTCACCACTACTACATGAACCTAATGATTGCATAATTTAATGCATGAACGTAGTAGTTCAATCAGAATGGACAGTTAATATTCTATCATTTCATTATATTATATTATATTATTATTATAAGATTGTAAATAAAACATGAAAATCAAAGTTGGAATTTCTTTGAGTAATATATATATGCACACACATACATACCCACACACATACGATGGGCTTCTTTCAGTTTCTGTCAACCAAATCCACTCATAAAGCTTTAGTTAGCCTGAGACTATAGTAGAAGATGCTTGCCCAATGTGCCATGCAGTGGGACTGAACCTGGGACCATGTGCTTGAGAACCCAAATCTGCACCTATAATAATTTCCTTCAGTAGTACTCATGCATTGAAGATCAAATCTTTAAACAAAGGTGGTTCTGTTTAAAAGTAACTGCTGATTTTGTAGATGGAAACTGAAAGAAGCCTGTCATGTATGTGTGTGTGTGCAAGTATGCATATACACACACATACAAGCATACATGTCTGTGTGTACCCTTGTCTTGACATGTGATCATTGTCAATGAGTATTATCATCCTACAAGCATTGTTATCTGTTTCCAGTCTTCCATGAAAAACATGTCTGGCCATATGGAAATGTGATCCGTCTCGGAAACAGGTGAAGTTTGCCAGCTGGAAAGTTCCGTTACTATACAATTTAATTCTAATAACCATTCACAATAGCATTTTCATACCTCATTTTAAAAATATGCTCTTATTCTATCCAGGATATATTTAACAAGAAACACAAAAATATATTCTATAAAAATTATTATTAAAAACATCTAAAAATTCTTAAATACAACCCTAACAACATATAAAAAGCGTTTACATGATTTTTATATTTCACTTACAACATTCACATAACAATAATACAGGAAGCATTCCCACTACCAGCTCACAAATCACTCAACATTACAAAAACATACTCATATCCGAGTAGACAGACCCTTTCACAATGGGGGTCGTCTTATAACACACATAACTTTGCATTCAATGTATGAATACCACAAACAACATTTGTAAAATAACGGGGAAAATGACATTACACTAAAAATATAAACTTTCGAAATAAAAACGAGCAATACGAAATACATTGAGATATATATATATATACATACATACACACACCAGCAACTTAAATAACCACCCCACTAAATTATACATTCCAACAACAACACTATCACAAACACCACAAGTGAAGGAGACATTAATGCACTAAACACCTCCAGGTCGGCTAATGGTACAGATAACAAGGGGAGGTAACATGATATCATAATGGCTGAACTCTCTTTGTACCCTAAATAATCCACACCGACACACAAACCTACCCCCAGCAAGTCAACTACAACAACTGTTCGTCAGGCACCACCTTGTGCTTCACACTCTTCACTCACAATCATCAGCATAGGCACCGCACTGCATGCATTCCACAAAGACGGCTAAAAAAAGAAGGAGAAAAAACAACATCCTACAAAGCAATATTAAAAAAATACAACCCAATTGCATGCTGGGAAGAGGAAACTTCATAAAATAACAGACAACCACACAAAAACTACATAAAATAATAATAATAATGATGATGATGATGATGATAATAATAAACCAGTAAAAAAACAGAAAACTGACAAACATCTGTGTGCAACATAAACCACAAAACAGTAGAACACTGTCTAGATTAACAACAACAACAACAACGATTCCAGCAGACCTTGTGTCAGAATAACCTCAAATACTGACATTGCCAGACCAAATAAATGTCCTCATTCTTAAATATTTCTCAAAAATCAGCCACCACAAAACCTCACAAAGAAAGTAGGAACTCATCAGGAAATATGCACCTTTCCATCCAGACCACAGTTTTGACCATTTTTCTTCCATCAGACACTCAAAATGCATGAAAGAAATCTAAAAACTCAAAAACCTCAGTGCTTGGAGTCCAGACAAAATCACAGATTTATACCTAAAAACACCTGAATGCTTTTGAAGGAACCACTGACTCATTAGCAAGAGCAGTTATTCTTTTTTAATACCCAGAACCTGGAAGACAGAGAAAACCATAATTCTAAAACCCAACAAAAAAGAAAAAACAAAAAAAAATCAAGTAAAATAACACAAAACAGGCAGACCTATCACTCTTCATTCTTTGATTTTACTAACTCACCGCCCCTCCCCACTCCACCCTTTCTCCAAATCAAAAGATTCAGACAGCACATAATGCACAATGACCCCAACAACAACCAGCCACAACCACCACCAGCCTATATGTACCAATCTAACCACCATCAACATCAGTGAGACTTCCTCCACCCTTCTTCACTAACCACTCACACAGAAACTATTCAGCACCACCTTAAAAAACAACAAAAAACTGCCACTAGTTGGCAAATTATTTGTCAGGTTGCCAAAACTATGGAATTAATGTACACAATCAGCACTTCTAGAATCTGCAATAAATGGAGTGCTTTGAGGATGTGTTGTCCTATCAGCCACTCTTTTCAACTTTTCTACTTCAAAACATCCAACCTCATCTGCAAAAGACATCAAATTCATACACTCCCACAATTCTTCTTCAGACATGGCTGCACTACAAATCCAGTCACCAAGAAACCTGGCACCAAAAGACTGAGAACAGCAGCACCTGCCAAATCTTGCTGTCCTCCTTTTTACCAGCAACTCCACAGAACATCAAACACACCCACACACACATCATCATCATCATCGTTAAAGAAAAAAAAAAAACAGAAAACAAAAATACTAAGAGTTCCATACAACAGCTCTGTAACATTACCAACCCACAATCCTTAATAAAGCAATCACAGACAATCATATTTGGCCAGCAAAAAAAAAACAACAACAACAAGGCTGATGAGGTACAAACTATACATTAAATACAACCCTACCTGGGCTGCCTCCGATCTCTCTTCAATCAATCACAAGAAACTACAAGAAACCCAAAACAGTTTGCTTGATACCATAACAGGTTTTATACACACTGCATCCACAAGCCACCTCCATAATGAACCAAAGGAGTAAAACTGAAAGACTTGCTGGACATGCAAGAGGCACACTCTGTTGCCTTGACAATCCATGATGACCAAAAAAAAAAAACCTCTCCAAACACTCAGATACATCTACAATATTTCAATGCAACATTATTAAAACACTTTCTCTCTCTCTCTCTCTCTCTCTCTCTTTCTGTCTTTCAACATTATACTAGAGAAACAGATACACACAGCAACAGCATCTGTGCTGGCGTCACATTAAAAGCACCCAGCACACTCTGTAAAGTGGTTGGCATTAGGAAGGGCATCAAGGTGTAGAAGCCATACCAACACACGCAAACAAATAGAGCTTGGTGTAGTTCTCCAGCCTTACCAGCTCCTCTTGTCACACCATCCAACCCATGCCAGCATGGAAAACAGACACTGAATGATGATGATGATGATGATCAATAACCTCACTGGTCCTAAACACTGAGATGGTAATTATATTAGCAGCAATTATTGTTAAGGAACAATAATTAAATTATTGTTCTGACCATATCTTCCTTGACCACCTCTGCTACAATCACCATCAGAAGACACAGGAATAGACTGGACAACAGAGAGAAAGAGAAAGAGTACAAGATGTTGGAGAATGCAGTATGGTCACTGCTAGGTGGAAACATGGTCTAACTCAGTGGTTCTCAACCTGGGTCCATATAAGATTTTGGTGTTAAAATTTATTGGCAATAAATCAGTTATGCTTCTACAATACACAAAATATTTTACTTTTTTTTATACAATTCCTAATAATATTAATTGTATAAATTTTATAGGATTTTTTTAAATATCAAATGACTAGGAGGGTCCCTTGAGTAAAACAGGAACCAAAAGAGGCCATGGGCAAAAAAATGGTTGAGAACCACTGGTCAAACTAGAAGATGGATCTGTGAGCTGTTTTTTGTTATTCAACCAACTACATATTGCCCAATGACTGACCTGTCTCTACAAAACAATATGTTGCCCAATGACTAACCGATCAGGACTGATCTGCGTCCAAACAACAACATATTCCTATCATAAAACCATTTCCACTCAATGTTGTTGGCTTTCACCAATGTTTCCTTAAAATATCTCAATCTGCTTAGTGGAACATTCAGATCAGATGATCCATTGTCAACGTATTAGAGAAACACCATGTTTAAACACACAAAAACATTTCATGCTTTATGTACATATACCAAGATACTTTATATGTTTGATATTCTGGAAAATATTCTTAATAAAGTTCCATGTCTTTGGATCTTCACAAACAAGAGAAATTCATCACAAATTCTCATTACATAAAATGTTTTCTCATGAAAGAATTTGCGCTGCTGTAATTAACAGATGCATAAATCTATTAATCATCATCATTTAATGTCTTCTTTCCATGCTGGCATGGGTTGGATGGCTTGACTGGAACTGGTGAGTCAGTTCATTGAAGTAAATTGTCTTCAGCCAGACCCCTTTTCCTGTTACAAACTTTCACCCTTTTTGCAAGCATGGCAATATTTTCTCCATTGCTGGATGGGTTTTCATGGATGATTAGAGAAGAATGACACCACTTGCATAACAATGAAACTCGTTTACAATTATCACACAATATCAAGACAAGAAGACAAACTTGTATTTCCTTATCTTCATATCACATACTAGTTGTAAACAAGTGTTACCATCATACAAGCAGTGTCCTTCACTTTTACCCGATTGTTGGTGACTGGAAAGGCATCCAGCCATAGAAAATTTGCTTCAATTAATTCTGTCTGACCCATGCAAGCAATGAAAAGTGGATGTTAAAATGAGGATGATGATGCACTGTATTATCATCATCATCATTTAATATCCACGTTTCATTGCTGGCATGAGTTGGGCAGTTTGACAGGAGTGGATAAGCCACAGGACTGCACCAAGCACCACTGTCTGCATTGGTTTTTACAGCTGGATGCTCTTCCTGACACCAACCACTTTACAAAAGTGTACTGAGTGCCTTTTTTTTTCTTTTTACATGACACTAGCACTAGTCAAGTCTGCTTTGACATGTATACAAGTGGTTTCCCACAGTTCTTGACTTCCAAATTCACTCACAAGTCCTTGGTCGTCCCGAGGCTGTAGTAGAAGGCACTTGCTCAAGTTGTCATGCAATGGAACTGAACCTTGAACCACATGGTTGGAAAGTGAACTTCATAACCAAGCTGCCATACTGGTGCACACACACACACACACACACACACACACACACACAGTATGGCCAAATGGTTAAAAAGTTCGTTTTATAAGCATATGGTCCCAGGTTCAATCTCACTGCATGGCATCTTTGGTAAAAATTGTGGAGAGAGAAACTGTACAGAAGCCCATCTAATGGATTGTATCTGGAATTCAAAAGGTCCGGCCTTGTCACACACAGACACACACCATGTCACGTTGATTCTGCCTGAGGATTACATTAACAGTACTTGGGGTCTGTGGAACATATAGTTACTAAGGAGTTAATTCAGGGGCAGGTAATTCAGGTGATCAAACAACACTGAATCCTCATCATCAACTGATGGTGACCCACACTATACACACACACACACACACACACACACACACACACACACAATGTAGGATAGAGGGTGAATGCATATCTTTTAAATATCAAAAAATAATTATTTCAATTTGAGGAAGAAGGGCAGCAATTTCAAGAGGAGAGTGTAAGTGAATGTCATTAACCCAGTAGTTGACTGGTATTTTATGGACCCTAGAAAGATGAAAAGCAAAAGTTGACTTTGACAGGATTTGAACTCAGAATGTTTTAAGGACTGGAACAAATAGTGCAAAGCACTTTTTTCTGTTGCTCTATCACTGCACCACCCTTGTCTCAACAAATAAGAAAATATTTCCTACCTTCCTGAGTATCAGCCATTTTCAATATGTACAATTAAGGAACTGCAACTGGTAATGTCTTCTTCACTGACTTCAATTCTGTAAACAAAGTAGACGTTTGTTTAGATCAGCTGAGGAATATATTCTTACAATACAAGCTTATGTTGATAGCAATAACAGAGAAACATATGAAGAAATATCTCATCGTAATTCAGTTGGCATAGTAACGGAATATTTAGTAAACGATATTCCAAAATAACAGAAGCATACATGCAAGAATGTAAGACTTGTATATTTTGATAAAACAGGTTTCATATATATATACATACATACACGCATATTACACACATATGCACTTTATATAAAACAATTGGTGTAGCAAGATTGTACTCAACTGTTACAAGGGTAAAGGAAATGCCTAAGAAGCAATTACAAAAGATATCAAATTGCTGGATTAGGTGATGAAAATTACAGAAAGGACCACAGCTCAACTAATTAGGAAAGAGTTAGCCTAGATGAGATGCAGTTCTCTGGCTTGTCAACTCCTCTCAAAATGTCTAACCCATACCAGCATGGAGAATGGATGTTAAACAATGAGAATGATATATGTAGTCATCAGCTCCTTCTTGTTTCCAAATATTTCATATAAATACACACACATGTGCATGTGTGTATGTGCATCACAGAATCTTCCGAAACTAGACACCAATATCTAACCATTGCCTAAGCCTAATAAGATTACCTATGAATAAAACCAATACCAAAGTAAACGATTCTCACAGACTAGGAATCTACAAACACTTTCCACTTCCCAAGAATGAATGACAATCCAGAATAGTAAGACTAAGATATAAGAAATCCACAATTGAGCATAATGTATGTACATTCCCATCATCAGCTGCCCATATGGTTATCATTATGGTTTTGACACCTGGGCAGTAATACCATTGAATCTGACAGATGTCAACAGCATTAAAATTATAATTGCTGCCTGGGACTCCACCAGCTTATGACTAAAAGTAACAACATAAGAGTAAAGAAATACTGATAACTTATAGCTAGAAACTAGTATGTACAAAGAATAAAGGACAACCCAGAATAACAAAACTAGGCTATAAGAAATTCACAATTGAGCATAACATAGGTGTATTCCCATCAGTTGCCAAATGGATATCACTATGGTTTCAACACCTGTGCAGTACCTTTCAATCTGACTGTGCCAACAGCATTAAAGATAGATGTAGATTGAAGGGATAACTATAATCCAACCTAACAGTTCATTGACACTTTATGTAGAGACCTAGCTAATAACAGAAAAATATCAGTTCAACCAATTGCAAAGAGGAGCTCTTCACAAATCTCTGAAAATGTGAATGAACAGTAATAATTTCACTGCATTTATTGTAAGAGTTTGTGCGGAATAAACCAAAGTTTATTTGCAAAAACAATCATAACACTGATTTCAATTTCTCATCTTTTTCTCACCTAAATTATTTTACACACACACACACACACACACACTCTTCATGTTAATTCATGTTCCAAACACCAGTTCAATAATGAAGAATTTAATAAAATTCTTCATTATTTCCAAGTACAAAGTAAAAGCAGAAAAAATTACATCAAAAAATCACAGAAGATATACGTCCATAATATAAATAATATTGTATTAATAGATAAATATACAAAGTATGATTATTTAAAAAGGTTTAAGGTAATACATTCATGAAACAGTTTTAAGATAGCTCAAACCTTTTTAAATGATCATACTTTATATATTTATTAATACAATATTATTTATATCATAGACATATATATTCTGTGATTTTTTTTATGTAAGTTTTCCTGCTTTTACTCTGTAATATATAATCGCTCTAATTGAATCTCTAAATACCTTTAAGGTTTTAGACATTTCTCATAACAAGAGCACTTATCTGAAATCCAGTACACTTTATCCTCACTAAATATATTTGATTAACTATATATATTTATTTTTAATTAATTTAAACAAAGGCAATGTATTTCAACTGAAATATAACAAAAGGGTTAACATGAAGGCAACATTCGACCCACACACTGCAGGTTCGATCAATCGGTTGATTGAGATTCAGTGATCAGAAGTGATAAACAAATGATCAAACCAACTGATTTAAGTCATAGAAAATGTAAAAATGGAATCTGTGAGGTTCAACCATTTCCTTTAGGACAGCAAATACATGTGAAATCTGGTTAGGAATCCAGTGCCTACAAACTTAAGTCACTTCAAGTTGTCTTTTTACAAGAAATTAGATTTCATTTCTTTAAAAAAGACACCATCGCAAAAACATCCTTCTGTTAAATGATTAGCATTCTGGAAGTCATTAATCTTTATTCAGGAATTCCAAACATTGCTTCAGTCTGATCTCAATCTCCTCTCTATGCATGTTACACACACACACGTAAAAAAATGATAAAGCAGCTCTATCCTTTATACAACAGATAGTTTAAAAGTGAATATGTAATACTGGTTTCAAATTTCAGCGACAAGGTCAGCAATTTTGTGGGAGAGGATAAGTCAGTTACATCAACTCCAGTATGCAACTGGTATTAATTTCATCTGCCCTGAAAGGCTGAAGGGCAAAGTTGACCCCAGTGGAATTTGAACTCAGAATGTAAAGACAGACAAAATGCCACTTAACATTTTTCCCAGCGTGCTAACGGTTCTGCCAGCTCACCATCTTAAGTGAATATGTCATAATATCATTCATCAGGTTTCATTTGATCCAATAATACCTTTCTCATAACAATTAATGCTGAACCATTCCAACAAAGAATTGAATCACACTCAAAGATCAACATTCCCCAGACACATCATCATCATCACTTCCACTTTTCCATGCTTGCATGGGTTGGAAGGCAAATTTTCCATGATTGAATACCCTCCCTGTTGCATACCCTCACTTGTTTTCAACTAAGGTAATATTCTCCACCCCGCCCCCATGGCCAGACACTTTTTTTTACAGAAGATTGAAAATAAATGACACTGCATGTATGACAGTGATACTTGTTTACAAATATCACATGATGCCAAGACAAAGGTACTCACAGACACAACACATACACACACATGCATGCGACATACTTTTTCCAGTTTCTGTCTACCAGATCCACTCTCACAGCTTTATCAGCCTGGGTCAATTATAGGAGACACCCAAAGTGCCACACAGTAGGACTGAACCTGGAACTATGATCTTGTTAGAAAGTAAGCTTCTTACCACATAGCCATGCCTGCGCCTAATAACTGTCAATAACGAGGGGATTCCTTCTGCAATTTCTTTGGCTCAAATGTGCTCTGATATCTATATTGATAATTAGGGCCCACTGAATTCTGAAACCATGATCGTGTCTTTTAGTAAAAATAGTATCACTAAATATTATTTTTTAAATTGATGTATGACTGTGTGGGCGTGCATTAAGTGGTGGGTGTTTGGAGGAAAGTGATAGGAAGAGTATTTGCAATGCAATTTGTGTTATGTGTGTGATGTAATCAGGGATATGTGGAAATGAGTCAGAGTGAGCTCAGTGAAGTACGAGTGTGTGTTGGGTAAGATGTCAAAAAAGAGTTTAGCTTTGATGTCTTGTAGTTCATCTTGTGTTACCTGTATTGTCTGTGTACCAGGATGTGAACACTGAGGTGTGACAATAAAGTTTGTGAGTATGTTAAGTAGGTTGTGGTAGGTGGGCAGACCGGGTAGATCGCCAGCATGGAAAGCGGACGTTAAACAACGACAATGATCATGAATCAGATGGACTCTCAAAGCTATTTGATGTTTTAGAAATCCCATTATATTTTTAGGATTGAATATTGGTTTCAAATTTTGACACAATTTTGGGGAGGGGATAAGTCAATTAGATCAACACCAGTGTTCATCATCATCATCATTTAACATCCACTTTCCATGCTAGCATTGGTTGGACGGTTTGACTGAGGACTGGCAAGTCAGAAGGCTGCACCAGGCTCCAATCTGATTTTGCCAGGTTTCTACAGCTGGATGCCCTTCCTGGCACCAACCACTCAGAGAGTGTAGTGGGTGCTTTTTACATACCACCAGCACGGGGGCCAGTCAGGCAGCACTGGCATCAACCACACTGAAATAGTGCTTTTTACATGCCACCAGCACAAGAGCAATGGGACTGTGCAATGGGACTGAACCCAAAACCACATACCTATGCCTATCTGTATACACTGCTAATTTTAGTTTATCTTAATCTCATTTGGCTTGCATTGATCACTTTGTGATTGCTGAGTACTTTGTGGCTGCTGTACTTTTATAATATGACATTATAAAGATGCAAAAGATCTGGCTGCCACTTCTAAAAGGCTGAGTGATTACATTGAAATTTTCTTAATTATTCAAGAAGCTACATGGGTTCGTTAGTGTTGTTAAGCTGTAAAAAGAGCTAAGTTGTGATCATGCAACTTCATGTTATCTGTATTGTTTATGTACCAAGATATCTTATGTTCATGGATGGGTTGCTCAGAAAAGAACATAAAAGACACACTAAAAACTTGTAATCTCTCCAAAATTAGAAAACTTATTTTACATAAAATATAATTGGTCAAGCAAGGTGATACCTCTCACTTGTAGTGTCTTAATTTTCTGGCTGAAAATTTTTGCTTTTACTCTACAAGCTCCAACTGCATAGATAAATTAAATGCATATATATATATAAAAATATGCTGTGCGTGAGAAGACCCGGCAAGTCAAGTGAGACCGTAATCCGCGGCCTCTGCCAGGGGTGTAGCCAGCCCACTTATGCATACCTTTCTTTCATTGGACACTAAACTCTGCTTGCGAAGACCTGTTGAGGCAAGTGAAATCGAACCAAATTCGACGACTGGCGCCCATGCCAACCTTTCCTTCATTGGACACTAAACTCTGCTTGCAAAGACCTATTGGGGCAAGTGAAATTGAAATTGAACCAAATTCTATGACTGGCACCTGTGCCAGTGGAGTGCTAACAGTACCATCCGAGCGTTATCATTGCCAGAGCAGCTGTCTGGCTTTCATGCCAGTGGCACGTAAATAGCACCAGCATAGTCTTACTGGCACGTGTGCCAGTGACACGTGAAAAAATACTCAAGCGAGGTCGTTGCCAGTGCCACTGGGCTGGCTCCTGTGCAGGTGGTACGTAAAAAAAAAAAAAAAAAACACCGTTTTGAGCGTGGCTGTTGCCAGTACCACCTGACTGATCCTTGTGCTGGTGGCACGTAAAAGTACCCACTACACTCTCGGAGTGGTTGGTGTTAGGAAGGGCATCCAGCAGTAGAAACTCT
>NC_068986.1:9330606-9342837 GCF_001194135.2 Octopus bimaculoides | reverse complement strand
ATATATATATATATATATATAAATTAGAGAGAATTAATAAAATATTTTTGCAATATGAAATGAGTAAATTTAGAAATGTGACACCACAGAGATAATTGTTTCTAGCTTGGATCATTTTTGAGAGAAGATGATTAGCCAATCCTACTGATCCTGGTACTCAACCCATATTTTAGTTAATTAATCTCAAACACACAGAAGGCAGAGTTGACCTCAGTGAGATTTGAACTCACAGAACTCAGAACATAAAGCATTAATTAGAAATAGTACATTTCTAAATCTCTCAGAGAGATTTATGCAGTAGTGATACGTTGAAGTAGTTGTATACTGTCAACTTAATGTGACAGTCTCATGAAGGGAATAATACTACTGTTGTTTAAACCTAGGAAGCTGCACCGCTCCCTGTCAGCCTTGATACATTTCCTGTGTCCTTATGTTTACAAGGAGGAGACAAGCACTTCCACTCAGCTAAGAGATTTAGAAATGTACTATTTCTAATTTTGAAATCAGTGAATGTATTTCACTAGAATTATGTTTACAAGAGCTTAGCAGGCATCTTCGACTAGCAAGTCATGCTACTCCAGACTGATGACGAGCAAAGACTCAGAAATATGTCTCTGGATGCAGGCTTAGCTGGGTGGAGGTGCTAATCTCCCCCTTGTAAACATAAAGACACAGGAAATGTGTCAAGTCCAACAGGAAGCAGTTCAGCTTCCTAGGTCTAAACAACAGTAGTATTATTCCTTTCATGGGACTGTCACATTAAGTTGACAGCATACAACTACTTCAATAAAGCATTAAAACAAATACTGCAGAAAATCTTTTTTCTCTGACATTCTAACAATTCCACCAATCCAATGTAACAAAGACAGGAATTGGGAGGGGGGGCATAAATTTGGGAGAGGGTGGAGTCAACAATCCCCCACCGCCACTACAACAGTGAAGTTTGAAATGTTAGTGAGAGCATCCAGCTGTAAAAACCATACCAAAGCAGACACTGGAGCATGATGCAGTCCATGGGCCCATTGGATCCTGTTAAACTGCCCAACCCATGATGCCAGCATGGAAGATGGACATTAAATGACAACGACCACCACCACCAAGTTTTAAAATATATTATTGAAATTTAATTTCTAAAAGAGATTAAAATATAGCCACATGTCAAATTAATTTTTCCACATCAACTCTATGTATATATTTCACACTACAGAATTCCATTTATTGTGATAAAAATTAACTTGTCTAAAAAAATAATTATGAAATTTTTTTTTTATTTTTCTGGGTTTTTTCAAATAGTAATTACGGTTATAAATGTTGGTCAATGACCGAAAGAGTACAATCATGAACTGAAATGACCAAAGTATGGTAAGAGTTAACCATACTTCTATATTCAGTTCATTTATGAGACCTAATTACACCTAATTAGGAAAGATAAATAAACCTAATTAATGACTTAGCGTTATTAATTAGGTTGTAAAATTCTGTATAATTGTATTTTATGGAAGCAAAGCAACATCAGACGTTTAGTTGAAGCCATGTCTTGTTTCAAACAATTTCACTGTCAATCCTTGGTTGATGTTCCAGTTGTGAAGACGGTAACTTTCTGGAACACAGATAAATGTGAAATCTGCCATGTCTTCAGTTGTGGCTCACCATGCACTGCTTCTAACCCAAGCATAGAATCAAATTAACTAACAACTAACAGAGCAGAAGGATTTTATAAAGACAACTAAGGATATGCTTACTGCTCAGCTGAACTGAAGTTTAAACATTTACTGTTATTACGTAGTTTCTCTTGCAAGTGGATTCATTAATTATCTCATTGTAGCTATTACGGATTCATTCTCACTATCTCCTCTAAATGTGAGCAGCCATGGAGTTCCCCTACAACCACCACCTGCTTCTCATTCCCTGACCCTCATTTCCCAACAGAAAGCTCCGCAGGCATCCAGCCAGAGAAACCATGACAAAGCAGATTGCTGAAGCCATCAGATCCTGTTAAACTGTATAACCCGTGCCAGCATCGAACATGGACATCAAATGATAACAGTACAGGAGCATGTTTGTATTTGTGATCGCTTGTACAAAAAAAGGTTCCATCAGCCAGGTGTTGTTCTCAGTTTTCCTATCAACAACTCATCCAGTCACTTCATGCCTTCAAAGCTGTGTGGCACAAAAGAGCCCTTACTTAAAAACAGGTAAGGGTTAGCATCAGGAAAGGCATCCAGCTGTAAGATAATGCTTGAGATAGATAACAGTCACCAAACCCATGCAAGCATGGAAAATGTAAAACAAATAGCAAAATCCAAGGAGTTGTAGTTTGAAACAGCTGCACTGGAACTAATTTCCTTAACCCTTTACTATTTAACCTTGCCATACCTGGCCCAAATATTCTCCTGGCTTTGTGTTCAAACTAACCAAATCCAACTTCTTACATCTACCTTACATTGTCACTCTAAAAATAAACAATCACATCATCAAAATTTCAAAGCTACAGAATAATACATGATTAATTGATCACAATGTAAATGAACAAGAATTACATTTAACAGAATAATCTGAATGCTAAAAGGTGAAACTACAAACATGAAATACTCATGACGCTTCTACAGCATCTTGAATTGTGGGATAGGTGGAGCCAGAGTCAGTTAATATAGTCGATGTTTAGACTTATGATGGTCAATTGTTGAGAGGAAATACAATAAGTATGTAAATACTTATAGCATTTCCGATGTATAATAGAACAAATATTGTATTTCCTCATGTATAATGTAACAAATTGGCACAAAACTGAGGAAGAGATATACACAAGTGTAAAGAATGAAAAAAAAAGGAGAGGATGTTTTGGAGAGGAGGGAGGTAATCCCAAAACATCTGATTAATGTATACATCCCATTGTCTCTATGAAACACTGTTTCCAAGCTGAATGTAGTTCCTTGTACTGAATGTAATGGACAGATCCAATGTGGCTCACTGTA
Organism: Octopus bimaculoides; assembly: GCF_001194135.2. Classification (NCBI taxonomy): domain Eukaryota; kingdom Metazoa; phylum Mollusca; class Cephalopoda; order Octopoda; family Octopodidae; genus Octopus; species Octopus bimaculoides. The sequence continues at coordinate 9,339,862 of NC_068986.1, read as the reverse complement.
ACAAAAACAGTAAACAGGTTCAGTGTGACTAACTGAAGTGAACATAGTAAACAGGTCCAATATGGTTTACCATAGTGGACATGGTGAACAGGCCCAATATGGTTTACCATAGCGGACATGGTGAACAGGTCCAGTGTGGCACCATGCTGAACATGGTAAACATGCCAATGTGATTCACTGTAGTGAACTTAGTGAATAGACTGAATATAGTTCACTGTAGTGAATAAATCCATTGACAATTGTTAATCTGTTCATGTGCCAGGTGTGTGTGTGTGTGTGTGGTTACACACTGCATTGTTTAAAAGCTGTTCTTTAATTGAGAAGATTAAACCTGATAGTTACATTATTGATTTGTACCAATAGTGGAACACATATGCAATACATACACCCCTGTATTAAAAGCAGGGATATGTAGAGAAAAGAGATACATTGTAAGAAAGTCTGTTGTACACAACACCCTCAATGCACACAAACACACACGTGTGTGTACTAAAAATATAGATCTAAAGAGATGTAAGAAACACCATTGTATACATATGTTTACTGAAAGTATGGATGTGAAAGAGAGATATTGTAAGAGCATTGTGTGTGTACACACACACACACACACACACACACACACACACACACACACCATCATCATTTAATGCCCATTTTCCATGCTGGCATGGGCTGGACTGTTTGACACAAGCTGACAAGCTGGAGAACTGCACCAGGGTCCAATTGCCTGTTTTGGTAAGGCTTTTAGGACAGGATGTCCTTCCTAACATCAACCACTTTACAAAGCCTGAGTGATTTTTATATGGCACTGGCACAACTGGCTTTTAGGTGCACCAGCACCAGTGGGGTTGCCAAGTAACTTGCATCAGGTAACAGCATTGGGTTATGAAGAAAGAAGAAACTCCCCAACTGAAGAAAATGCCAAATAGTAAATAAATGGTAAAGATGAAGCAGATGACAAAGAAAAACAGCAGGAAGTAATCTCAAAAATCTTAGCCATTCTCTTATTGCCACCTGGGCAAAAGTAGCTTGGAATCATTTACCTGAAAACATATGGTTTCCAAAAGCTTTTTTTTTTTTTTTCAAGAACTGACATCCCTGCTGTGGAATAAACAGGATGCAATTAGAAGCATCACTGCAAGTTTAGATGATAATAATGAACTGAGATAGCAATGTAAAGCTAAATCAAAAAGAAGAATTGAAGGTATTTGAAGCATCAAATGAGGAATTAGGCATTGATGGTTTTTAACCCTTCTGTTACCAGTTTTCTGTTGAAATAAACTGCCTTTGTTTCAATTTTGAAAATAAAGAAGAATTTAGTGAAATAATTGTGTTGTTTTTTAGCACGGCAGTTAGAACCTAACATGAAATTTTTATGGAAATTTAATTTAGATCATTTTAAAAGAGAATGTTTGCATTGTAGAAGTAGGGATGGTCTCAGATGGGTTGGTATCAAAAGGATTAATAAACACATTTCATGAACAATCACCTTTTGTTACCTGTTCTATAGCCTTTGTTCAATAAATTTTAAATAAAAGCTAAAGGAAAAACTGGAACCATGTCAGCTTCGGTGATTGACTTTCGCAATTTGCAGCAAAATATGACTCAAGCTTCTTGGAAAATATAAATAAATTTTAAAAAAGCTGTCCTTCATGATTTTAACATTACTTTTCACTTGTTTAAATCATTAGAACGTGGCCATGCTGGGGTACTACTTTTGAGAATTTTAGTCAAACGTATCAACCCCAATACTTATTCTATCAGTCTCTTTTGCCAAATTGCTAAGTAACAGGGACGTAAACACCAACACCAGTCATAAAGTGGGGGGGGGGGGAGTACAGACACAAAGACACACACATACACTTAATATATACACATACAACAGGCTTCTTTTAGATTCCGTCAACTAAATCCACTCACAAGTCTTTGGTTAGTCCAAGGCTATAGTAAAAGATTCTTGCCCAATGTGCCACGCAGTGGGACTGAACCTAAATCGTGCAAACTTCCTCCCACACAGTTATGCATAATTTAATGACATTGCAGAAATTTTGTTAATGTTGTATGACTCAGGAATGGTTTGGTTTCTTATACATGAATAATAGATTTGGCAGAGTGATGGATTCTTGTCACATAGACATGGCATATTTCTTTGTGTGATGTAAATGTGACAACTTGATCACATATCAGGCAGTTACCAATATTCAAATTATCTTAGAACTTACAATCTCATGCTAATGAAATCATTTTAGTTACCAAATCATATGAGTGACTCAGCTTCATTGAACATTAAAGAAATTTATTAAAAGCAATCAGAAAAAGCAAGCACTTTTCCAAAATCTTCAGTCAATTCTTCAGTAATTATCTTGTAAGAAACTTTATCTTGTTCTTCAGGACCAAAAATAATTTGGTTTATTAAGTCCTCCATTTTATGTTCAATCTATGAACTTCTGCTCAGTGGTGTCTATAACATTATAAGCTTTGAAATACATATTAAAATGTTTGCAATAAATTTTGCAGTTACTGTTGGAAACACACAATGGTAAAATACAAGAATCATTAGCGGCAAATATATTTGAGCAAAGCTGCAAAGTCAACAATGGTTTTATAGTTAATTAGTATGACACTATTGATTTCAGGTTGTCTTGAATCTATAGCTTCTTTAGAAGCCAATAATTATGTCTTGTGAAGTGGTTACGGTATTTGCCTCTCAATCATAAAGGTTGAGAGTTCAATTCCTGACGTCACATTGTGTCCAGCCCACTCATATGACAAAAATGAGTTGTACCTGAAATTCCAAAGGGGCCAGCCTTATCACATTCTGTATCATGCTGAATCTTCCTGAGAACTATGTTAAGGGTATGCATGTCTGTGGAGTACTCAACTGCTTGCACATTCATTTCACGAACAGGCTGTTCTGTCTATCAGATCAACTGGAACGTTCACTATTATTACCGACGGAATGCCAATTAATTCTGTCTTAAAATCCACAGACCCTCAGCCCCCACCCACAAACAAGAAGGAACGAGATTGCAACACACAAAAATCCTCTTAGATTTATTCATTTGGTAGCTTTTTACAAGACAGTGAATCGTATATATATATATATAAATGCCTGTAACAAATGCATGTGAAGTATTTGCTCAAACACAATGAACTTTGCTTAACATCTATTTTTCCAAGCTAGCCAAGGTTAGGAAGGAAGGTAGATGAGGAAGGTTTCTACAGCTGGATGCCCTTCCAGTTGCCAACCCTCACCTGTTTCCAAGGAAGGTAATGCTTCTCCATAACGGACATATTTTCATGGAAGACAGGAAATGAAAGACACTGCTTGTATGACAGTGGCACTCATTTACAACAATCACATCAAGTCGACACAAAGGCACACACACATACACTGGGCTTCTTTCCATTTCCATCTTACAAAATTCACTCAGGAGGCTTTGGTCGGTCCAGGGCCATAGAAGACACTTGCCTGAAGTTGCATGCAAATGGATTGAACCTGAAATCATGTGATTAGGAAACAAACTTAACCATACAGCCACACTTGCACCTACGAATAATATTAATTACAAGACTGACTGAAATGAAACCAAGAAAGAGCAGTTAAATATTTCTTTATTGCCCACAGGGGGCTAAACATAGAGGGGACAAACAAGGACAGACAAAGGGATTAAGTCGACCCCAATGCATAACTGGTACTTATTTAATCAACCCCGAAAAGATGAAAGGCAAAGTCGACCTCGGCGGAATTTGAACTCAGAATGTAACGGCAGACAAAATACCATTAAGTATTTCACCCAGTGTGCTAACAATTCTGCCAGCTCACCACCCTAGAGCAGTTAAATATTGATTTATTAATTTTAATTAACTACAACATACAATTTAACCTTAATATTCTTTTCTTCTTTTTAAACAAATCCTATAAATAAAAAAAAAACAGAAAATAAAAGAGCAATAATAGAATGCACGATGATATATATAGAGAGAAAGAGAAATCTTTTCTACTCTAGGCACAAGGCCCAAAATAGAGAGAGATAAATGAAGCAGAGTTATTATAATGACAGCACAGTGTCTGACCTATTGAGTTAGTACAGAAAACTATTTGACATTATTAACTAATTGTAGGTCATGTTCTCATCAAAAGTGATCCCTTTTTTTTTTATATTTGTTCATTCTGCTTCTGACAAAGCAAACCCCCACCTCCACACCCACTAATAGAGAGTTTCCTTTGCAGGTTAAAAAGCAATCCGACTTGCAAAGGACAAGGTTACCATTTCCTGGCTTATAATGGAAAAATGATATCATTCCAACAGTCCAATATATATACAGCATTAATTCTGACCTAAGTCACTCGCCAATTTTATGTATCAGATTCAAAGTCATTCTATATATACACTCACACACACACACACATGCATATATATATTAGCAACATGAAATAAAACAAAATTAGGGTGTAGCTGAAAATGTATATTTGTAAGTCCATGTTTATTTGTAGAATATTACTTTTTTAATGCAAATAAAAACATATAAAGATAGAGAAAGGTCAGTTGTCATCAGAGAAGAAATTCTCCTCTTATAAATATTTAAAGCCTTAATACTAATTTATCTCCCCCCCCACACACACACCTCGACTATTTTATGTTGTGTCAAGACACACTGAAAGACCACTATTTCAATGTGCTCCATTAACACCAACAGTTTAACCACTTCCTTTTGTGTCATTACCCATTTAGGGACTCGTTTAGAATTCAGGCTTGCTTATGGATTACACAAAGAAAGTGGAAAAGATCAGTCGGGTGCAGAACAAGGAGAAAGGAAAAAAGCTTAAATATCAGTAATGTGTTGTGCATGCAGAAGAAACATCTCCCATTAAACATTTAAGATGGTTGTAATTGGTAAAGCAAAAAGATATGTAAAGAAGGGGAGAATGAGGAAGTATAGAAGAAAGAGGAAGGAGACAATGATACAGAGAGGGATGGTGAGAGATGAAAGGATAAGGATAAAAGAAAGAGACAGACAGATGAAAGTGGATAAATGTGAATGAAAAAGAGAGAGGGGGAGGAGGGAACTGATATATAAAGAGAATCACAACATACCAAAATCTTCAGTGGAAATGGAATTTGTGAGAGTAATTAAAAGAATGTCTCCATTTGAAAACATGTCCTGTGACATTTTGAAATATTTATAAAAAGAGGATTAACTTCAGTAAATGTTTTCCTGGATGACAGGTGATGTATAAAAAAAAAAAGCATATAAAATATAAGCATCCTTACTTTGGAGTAAATTCTATTTGTAGATTCTAAATTTTGTACAAATCCTCAGAAAGGACACAAAGAGAAAAATGTGCTGGTTTTACAGGCAGCTTCTAATATTCTTTGACAAAACTCAGTTTAAGATGGGTTTTAAACTCATTTCCCCTTCAATGAAGTGATGCAAGTTTTGTCTCCTTCATCAAAATGAAAACACAATGACCATACATATCTTTATCCATATCTTCAGAAAGACCAATTGATTGATTCAAAGCCATTCACCAATCCACTGGCTCATAGACGTGCTGTGTTCTCTCTCTCTACTTTGGCAATTGTCATTCTCATGGTACTTTCACTCAGATATCCATAACTCACTCATCTCTCCTCTCGTCATCCAGAGTGTCAGCACACACATACGAATCACTACATTCTTCCTTCTCAAAACATCAAAACTGAAATTCGCTCCCTCCCTGTGTTTCTCTTGCAGCTGTTACCTTGAAATTAATCAAGAGGAACATTGCCCATGTGGTTCTTCTCACCAGCCTCACAGACCAGGAATGCTATGAGTGCAACCAATTCCACCAGAACAAGCCAACAGAATCAAATAAAAATAAAATGGCCAACCAAAATATTAATTCAGTCTTTACTTAATCCCTAGAATTAACACTTTCAAACAAAACAAATATTTTATATCATAATTATCACCATCATTTAACAACTGTTTTCCATGCTGGTGTCGTGGATTGGATAGTTTGGTATAATTTTTTTTACAACTTGATGCCCTTCCTAATGCCAACCACTTTAAAGTGTGCTGCATGCTTTTTTGCATACCACCAGCACAAGTAAGGCCACCATGCAGCTTGTAAAACTACAAAACTTGAAGCAAGAGGAATGGACAGCTTTGTGCTCTGAGATGAGGGCAAGGTGTGGGTGGGTGGTGAAGAGGGTCTTTTTGTAGAAGAGCTACATGGTTACATACATTTTACTCCTTTCTAAATTATTTTACATATCCAAAAAATAAATGAGAAAGGTAATAAGCAAGAAAATGCAATAGTATCAATTAAAAAACAATTTATAATTCAATGAGAGCAACCAGCTGATACCAGAATTTGAAACTGAATCCACCACCACTGCAAGAGCTACACCAGGTTCTGTTGCCTGTTCCAGAATGTCTTCCATGGCTGGATGCCTATCCTAATGCCAACCATTTTACATAGTGATTTGGATGCTTTTTATGTGGCACCAGCACCAACAATACTTGATAAAGTCTGTGAGCTGTTGGCAAACAAAGAAGTCATTTGGACACAAGACTGCATGCAGAAGAGAATGTAAAATGGTGGCATAGAAAATACTGGACTTGAGTAAGATTAACAAGTAATGTTCTTGAAACTGCAGGCTATCCAATTCTATGTTTGCAAAAGACAGGAATCAATATTTAGTTGTTGTGATTTAAGAAGGTGAGTTGGCAGAATTGTTAGCATTGCTGGGCAAAATGTTTAGCAGCATTTTTCACATCTTTACATTCTGAGTTCAAATTCCACTGAGGTCAACTTTGCCTTTCTTCCTTCTGGGGGTCAATAAAAGGTGAACCAGTTGAAAACTGGGGGTCTATGTAATCGACTTCCCCCCCCCCCCACTCCCCTGAAATTGCTGGCCTTGTTTGAAACTTTGAAAGTAATATGTGAGAAGAATCTGCAGATGTTATTTGATTACCTTTAAAAGTATACAACCTAAAACTAAACAAACAACTGACTCATTTCAGGAAGAGAGTAATTAGGAAAATTAATTAATTTACATATCAAATAGAGAAAAAAATATCAATTAGATAGTAGAATAATTTCTTTAACCATCAAAATATTTCATCAAAATACTTGATTCTAGAATATTACCAAATATGATCCTTCCTAAATGGCATTGGAAGTAATAGTTTAACCAAACCGTGTCTAATTACACCAGAACAAGTAATTATCAGAAATGAATCAAGATGCTAATTATACAACATTGTCTCCCTGTCTATTTTCTCATGCTTGTATGGCTCAGGTGAAATTTATTGAGGTTTATCTTATAGGACCAGTTTCACTGTATGACACCTTGCGCAAGAGGCTTCTACTATAGCCCCAGGCTGACCAAAGCCTTGCAAGTAGGTTTAGTAGATGGAAACTTAAAGAGTATGTGTGTGTCTTTGGGTCTGTGTTTGTCAACCTCTCCTGCCCACCATTTGACAACTGGTGCTGATGTGTTTATGTCCCCATAACTTAGTGATTTGACAAAAGAAATTGCTAGAGTAAGTACCAGGATTAAAAAGAAAAATACTGGAATCGATTCATTTGACTAAGAATTCTTCAAAGTGGTACCCCAGTATGGCCACAGTCTAATGACTGAAACAGTTAAAAGATGAAATTATTTCTTTCTTTGTTCCTTTTCAAGGAACCAACTTTCTGTGATTCCAACAAAATTATTTTAAATTTGGTTTAGCTTAATCCACTTTGGATTATCAGAGACAGGCAGACAGTTTAAAATCTGGAGGAAATTAAAAGAAAAAAAAAGTAAAATGTTTCCAGTGAATCAGTAAGGAGACCAAATTTATGAATAAATAGAATTTCATGGCACATCTCCTGATGTTGGAACTTCAAAAACTGGAATGAAAAGAAAAGAAGATTTTGAATCCTGATAAACATGTGAACAGCTAGCAAAAGCTTCCATTTATTGCTGATCAGGTTTACAATTTCATACCATCCAGTTCCACTTTGTATCCACCTACATAATCACAGTTACTGACACACCTGTTTCTCTTACACTGTCTGCATACCTTACCAAACAGCTACCATTTTCTCCGTCCTATCACCATCTACCATAGACATTTAGTTTTATTAAAAAAAAAAAGCAACAGCTACAATTACAGATTTACAAAAAACAAAAAAACACACAAAAAAGATGTTTGTTTCTTTTTCTAACTATTTTCCTTTTTTTTTTTTTATTATGCTATCTGGAGTTAGATGCAGTTAACTGTTGCAACAGATAGGTGGCTCTTTTACTCATGGCTCTCTTTGCCTCACACCAAACTCAGCTATGAGTTGTACTCATTTTCACATCTGTAAACTGTAGAATGTGATTTGGAGGAAAAACATAACACCAAACAATCTCCTGCAAGCTTCCCCTCAACAGCCTACCACTTTGCCACCTTCACTGTGTTTGCCTATCCTAAAAGTGATTATTACCAACTCATCTTGATGCCACACCCAAAGTAAAACTCCATTTTAGTACAATGCCACACCTAAAGCAATAACAATTATTAAAAAGGAATAGTGTATCAATTAATAGGAGGAAGTTGATAGAATAATTGAAATTCCTAAAGTTTTAGGCAATGACTAAAGAATTTATGACAGTAGAAAAATTAACTCATTCTAGATATTTAACTAATTATAGAAAATATAAATTTTAATACAGTATAAATTTGAAAAGTTTGGCCAAGAAAAAAGTGTGTTTAAAACTATGAATTTAAGAAAACAAAAAAAAAATAAATTCTTTTAAATAATTGTTGTAAATAACATAAGTACAAAGATAAACACATGCGCGCGCACACACACAATAACAACAAGAGGTTGGCAAACTTCCACAAACTAGATTCCAACCAGCCTGCGAACCACTACAAGTAGCTACAGATTACATAATAATCACTGAATTCTTAAAATAAACTAAGAAAAAGAAAGAAGGAAAATAGAGTGAAGATGAGCTAAGAACAGATGAAAATCATAATTTATAGACAAAGATAAAAAAAAAGAAATGGAAAATGGGAAGATAGGCCCAGATGAAGAAACATGAAAGAATATATTTGTAAGATAGCGTTCTGAAAGAAATTAGAATTTTGTTTTCTTTGAGCAGGCATGATGGATAACAATAGTCGAATGGGTTGAATATTTGTGTGTGTGTTTGTATATACGTATATATATGTATATATATATATATATATATATACACACACACACACACATATATATATATAT
>NC_068986.1:9325325-9330596 GCF_001194135.2 Octopus bimaculoides | reverse complement strand
ACACACACACACACACATATATATATATATATAACAATATCAGAGTATCACCAGACCATCAGATGATGCTGTACACCACTGATCACAATGTGCTTCCAATTGTCATAATCATGCCATTCTTTTCTATCTTGACCCAAATCACTTAACTAAATCATCTTCCCATCATCATGGAGGCCTTCCGAGTGGCCTTTCTCCATCTGCTGGATACCACTCGGCAACTGTACAAGTCCACCTCTTGTCAAGGAACCTTACAATATATCCAACTCAGTGGAACTTGTGCTTTCGGTATTCTGTGATCACATTTTTCACACTGCTCAGTTCTTAAATTATCTCATTTGAAACATGCTTTCGTAATCATATTTCTAGCATGGATCGTTCCATGGCTCTTTGCATCATAGCCAATCAATGTTCTTATATATCGAAATTTGATGCAGCTACAGCAGACTTAAAATCTTCATGGGTGAATAGGACAGACTGAACTCCTCAGAAGATCTACCTCCAAACATGGACCTATGTGCCCACAAAACTGCAAGTCCTGTCCAACTGAGTCACAATGTTCATCATCATCGTTTAACATCTGTTGTCCATGCTGGCATGGGTTGGACAGTTTGACCAGGACTGTTAAGCTGGAAGGCTACACCAGACTCCAGCCTTATTTGGTATGGTTTTCTACGGCTGGATACCCTTCCTAATGCCAACCACTCTGAGAGTGTAATGGGTGCTTTTATGTGCCACCGGCACAAGTGCCATATGCATGACACCAGTATCTGCCATGACTGCAATTTTGCTTGGTTTGATGGGTCTTCTCAAGCACGACAATGTCAAAGGTCCTGGTCATTGCCTCCATGAGGCCCAATGCTCGAAAGGAACTCAGACACTTTGCCTCCATGAGGCCCAACTGTTACTAAATACATTTAACTTCTACCAAATGTGTTGAGTGCTATTTCCTTTCATTTGTTCATCCACTTGTGTGCGTGTGCGTGTGTGTCATGCAAGCATGGAGAGGAAAAGTGGATGTTAATGGTGAAAACAATGACACACCACACATATATATTTAATGACTGATGATACTTTGAAGCGTAAAAAAGTACAATTGGAGATTAATATATGAACAGCAGATAAGGAGGTGAGGTTAAACTGGATGGTCTTTAAAAATAGACCTAGCGAGTCCCCCTTTTGATGAATGCCTACTTGACATAGGGACACAAGATGAGTCAGCTTTGATGAACAGTTACTGGTGGCTAAAAATATGACAGTTATTATGGCCACTCAATATTGTATGCACAATGGACACAGGAAATAAGCTTAATTCCATAATTAAAAATTCACTTTTAAAATACTACAGTTGTCCATCTTGTCCATGTTCACTAAATGTTGGATGGGAGTGTGTTCTGTATTAGGATATTCATGGAAACTTTTCTATTAAAAGTGAACTGAACAAGGGTTAAAACTGGTTTTTTATTTGTTCCCCAACTGAGTTCATTGAAGCAAGTAGAATAATGTTTTATTTGAACTCAAGACCTTTACACCAACATAATTACATATTTTATATAAGGGAAGTGTAGAGACATGATTATGTAGGAAATCTACCCACCAAATAAACTTTGTCCACATACTCTCTTAAACTCACCTTCCTGTTTCTTGAGAGTACTCTCTGACACTAGCCTTACGTTGACCAAAGCTTTGGAGTATATTTGCTAAGTGGACACTGAAAGGAGTCAATTGTGTGTGTGTATACATATATGTGTGTGTGCGTCCATATGTATCTGCTTGTGTCACATTAGACGGCCAATTGAAATGTCTTTCCAATATCCATTCTGCAAGGTTGCAGTATGTAGAGTGGAATGTTTTACAAGTTTCCATGATAGAAATATTGAGTGAATATTGTTTCTATATATGTATAATTAGATTGTATAAATATTTTTCAAATTTTCTTCATTTTTACTTTTTATTTGTAATTTTAATTTACCTGTAATTTTAGTTTGCCTGTAAGGTGAGTGACAAATTTTGATTTAATTTCTATTGTAAATATTACATATGTTCTTGTATATTCATGTATGTGTGTAAGTATATTTCATTTAGTTGATGTATTTAATTTTCTAATTTTCTTCAAAAACAAATTCCAGTATTTCAGTTTATTTTACCTTTATGGTATACCTGTGCATTAAATTCAACTAATAATCTAGTGATGTGCACAATTCTTCTATATTAAAATTTTGTTGCACACCCAATTGAATATTAGCTGATGACTATGATGCTGTTTAAACAAAATTTTGATATTTATATATTTTGCTCGGTTTACCTGTAATTAGAGTTACTTTGGAGACAAAAGTTATGCAATAGAATTGATTAAGAATCTTTTCTTCAATTGTCTTCCAAATCTCACATTAATGTGTTAAGTAAAAAGATTACAGTTGTTTAATGAAACTAGTCTAAATTCATGATTATTTTAGAATTTAATTGAAACTCTTGAGGGGTGTATTTTGGTCAGAAATATAGTAACGAAAGGGTTGACATCACAAATGTCATTGTCAAGCAAGCACCATCATTCCTTTCCAATCTTTCATGAAAACATGCTTGGAAATAAGTAAGTGCTGGTGACAGAAAGGACATCCAGCTGTAGAAAATCTGCCTCATTGAATTCCATCCAACCCATGTAAGCATAGGAAAGTAGATGATGATGATGATGATGTTACAAATGTCTTATACATACTTAAATTCAGAGCTCCAGCTGGCCTGTTAACATACAAATATAAGATGTTGATTTCAAATTTTGGCACAAGGCCAGCTGTTTTGGGGGAGAGGGCAAGTCAATTACATCAACCCCAGTACACAACTGGTACTTATTTTATCGACCCCGAAAGGGAATGAGAGGCAAAGTCAACCTCAGTGGCATTTGAACTCAGAACGTAAAGACAGACGAAATGCCGCTAAGCATTTTGTCCAGAGTGTTAATGATTCTGCCGGCTCAACACCTTAATTACAGATATAAAGCATAAAAATACATTTAGGCTACAGTTGCTTAACCCCTTCAAGATCCCCAGCAGTTCACATTTAAATTAGATTACATAAATGACATTAACCCTTTTCTAGCCATATTTCTGTTGAGATGTTCTGTGTTTCTTTCAATTATTTTAAATATAACAAAGAATTTAGTAAAATAATTTAGTTGTCATTCAGCTAGTGTTAGGAACATAAATTGTGACTAAGGTTTGGTGGAAGATTTTAATTCAAAACTTATGAAAACAAGACATTTGTACTCAGAGCCAGAGCCAGTTTCAGCTGGGTTGGTATCAAAAGGGTTAAGAATTGTTTCTCTATTATATATTTTAACCCTTTTGTCACCATATTTCTGTTGAGATGCTCTGTGTTTCTTTTAATTCATTTTAAATATAACAAAGAATTTAGTACAATAACTTGGTTATCATTCAGCTAGTGTTAGGAACATAAATTGTGACTTAAGGTTTGGCGGAAGATTTTAATTCAAAACCTATGAAAACAAAAACATTTGTACTCAGAGCCAGAACCGGTTTCGGCTGGGTTGGTAATGAAAGGGTTAAGTATTTCAGCCAGCGGCTCTGGACTAGCCTATCCTCTATCTTTTACTCGCTTCAGTCACTAGACTGCAACCATGTTGGGGCACCGTCTTGATGGGTTTAGTTCAAACAAATTGACACCAGTTCTTGTTTTTCTCAAGGTCAGAATTGCTTGCTGAATTGCTAAGTGATAGGGATGTCAACAAACCAACATCAGTTGTCAAGTGGAGCAGGGGGACAAACACCACACACACACACACATAATGGGCTTCCATACAATATCCATGAATTAAATTCACTCTGTGAGGTATTGGTCATCCTGGAACTATAGAAGAATACACCTGCCAAAAGTATTGCATAATAGGATTGATCTCCAAACTGTGTGGTTGCAATACAAGCTTCTTAACTGCACAGCCATGCCTGCATGCAGATCAATCCAGCCTGAAAGGATGATTTTTTTCAATGGCAATAATGAGACTCAACCCACAACACTAGCATTTAAGAGTCATGCTCAAACTGCCTAAGCAATGAGCCATTATGGCAAATATCTGTCTCTAATTAAGATGAAATCTGAACACTAGTACAACATACAGTCATCACTGTTTCAACATCCATTTTTCCATGGGTCACATTGAGTTTATTGAGGCAGATTTTCTACAGCCGAATGCTCTTCCTGTTGCCAACCCTTACCAGTTTCCAACCAATTCAATAATTTCTCCATGGAAGACTGGAAGCAAATTACATCACTTGTATGATGATTATGCTCATTTATAATCACCGCATTATGTCAAGGCAAGGCCACACACCAACAAACACACACACATACATACATTAAGTACCAAATCCACTTACAAGGCCCTTATCAATCCAAGGCTGTAGAAGGCTTTTGCCAAAGGTGCCACTCAGTGGGACTGAACCCAAGACAAGCTTTTTAACTACACAGCCACGCCTGTACCAATAACTATAAAATTGCCAAACAAGTCTAAAGTTTTCCTTACTCTAAATATTAAATTGATGACAAAGGTAATCTATTATTGGAAATATGATCACAAAAACATGCAGCACCTTTTTGGAATAATAACTATTCTAACAATAAGTAAATATATTAATTTTAAAATTCCTACCCAAACTGATATGTAAACCTGATGTAGGAATCATAACTTAGCTGCTTCTATGAACTCCTGATTCTGAAAGAGACCCAAAATAGCTGATAGATTCATTACACTTCTCTAGGTTTTATGACATAAATAACTATTTCACAATCTCAGTGGGTTTTTTTCTTTTTGTTTTGTTTTTTTTATGATGCAAAGCTGATCTACCAAGCACATAAGATCTGAACCTTTCTCCTACAGCTATTATCTAAGCTCTGCCTAATAACACATTTCAATCCTATACTGTATTTCAGTAGTAAAATGTAGGAAAGATATGCAGCAATTACTTCAACAATATGCAGCTGCGGAAATTTATATTCTATGTCTGCTAGCAGAACATGAATGAAAAACCAAGAAAATCAACAAAAATGGCAAAGTGTGATTCTGCAGTTCTTCTCTGTGTTTGTACAGAATGTCTTTCCCTCTTTATACTTGGCATTTTAACAGTGCATTTCATAGTTATATATATATATATATATATATATATATATATATATATATATACACACACACACACACACATATCAAAATTCCCTATGGCCTATTCACATACACACTGAGAGAGAAAATATAAAAACTATTTT
>NC_068986.1:9323333-9325163 GCF_001194135.2 Octopus bimaculoides | reverse complement strand
TAAATTCCAAATATTCTGAACAAAAGAACACAATTTTTTTTTTTTCTAGAGAGAGAGAGATTAATTTCCAGAAGAACAATGGATTGGAAAAGAAAAATGAATTTATAAACATACTTCAAGATGTAAATATTAAGACAGGCCAATGTGAACAATTGATGATTGTAATAGAAAGAACTAAAATGAAGTGAATGAAAGCAAAATGAAATACATGATGAAATAAGTAGAATCTTTTTTATAATGATGAACAGAACAAGCCTTTATGTCGCTTCTCTGCTGCAGTTGGGGTTTTGATAATAGGTTTTAGATTTCATTAATTACACAGAGGAGGAGTTGAATTACTTATTTCCGATCCACTCATAGATACTTCATTTTCTAGTATTCAGTACGAGCAATTACTCATAAGCTTCATTAATCATCATTAGTTTCTTTCTTTCTTTCTCTCCTTCCCAATAACATTGGTCACCATCAACTACAAAATGTCCTCTTAGGTCCACTGAAATTAGTCTCTCTTACTTCAAAGTAATTTTTTCATGACTGGAATTTCACAGTTATTTGGTTTGGAGTTCAGTCCTACAGCACAGTGCCTTGGGCACTCAAGCCCTAGACTGACCAATGGATTAAGAAACTATAAGGAAGCCTCTCATATACATCCACATAGATCATCATTTATACAGACAAACACACACATACATACATACATATAGATCATCATTTATACACACACACTATAAAGCAGTTGGCATTGCAAAGGGCATCCAACCATAGAAAACATGCCAAAGCAGACAGTGGGGGCATTTTCTCTGGGTTCACCAGCTTCTGTCAAACCAGCCATCCAATGCCAGCTTGGAAAATGGATGTTAAATGATAACACACACACACACGTATGTGTCTTTGTTTCCCCATCACTTGACAACTGGTGTTGGTTTATTTGCACCCCCACTGAGACCCCCTTCAGTCATGACTGACCATGGGATTGCACCTAGAAAGTTACCCTCCCAGGCACAAGTCCGGGTAAGATTGCTTATGGAAGACCAGTAGTAGCCCATGCATACCAGCCTCCCCTCTCCATGCCACCGATGTTATCCAAAGGAAAAGTAAAGGGGCCGATACAACTTGGCACCTGTGACATCGCAACAGCTGAGTAAACTGGAGACACGTGAAATAAAGTGTCTTGCTCAAGAACACAACACGCAGCCCGGTCCTGGATTCGAACTCACAACCTCACGATCGTAAGCTCGACACTCTAACCACTGAGCCATGCGCCCCCATAACTTAGCAATTCAGCAAAAGAGACTGATCAAATAAGTATCTGACTGAATAAGAATATGTACCGAGGTCATTTATTCAAAGCAGTGCTGCAGCATGGTCACAGTCTAATGACTGAAACAAATGAAAGATAAAAGAAAACAGTGTCGAAGTTAAGTTTCAGTAACAGTTGATAGCAACCAGAAAGCCACTGGTGCCAGGTCAATTGGATGCAAAACAAGACATATCTGATGAACTGGTGCTTCTAATGACACATGTACTCACACACACACACAAACACTCCATAGTATTTTAGTCACATACTATATGTATTGGTGAACTATTTGTTTTAATTTTCAGATAAAGGCCTCTCCCTTACATATTTCACCCATCACTTGTGTCGCCTACACTAACTCACTTCCACCAGCATAAATGACAAAATGATTAATGAAATAAATTATCAACCCATTAAATTATACCTAATCAACAGCATAAATACTAATTAGCTAGCTCAATTATATATTATTGTTGTTAGAATAAGAGCCATGATCATAATTAGCTCAAATAAACAAAAAAAAAAAAAAA
>NC_068986.1:9322339-9323323 GCF_001194135.2 Octopus bimaculoides | reverse complement strand
AAAAAAAAAAAAAAAAAAAAAAAGAGAGAGAATTTATATGAAACAGACCGTTTTTCTAGGCCGTTCAACTGCACACAATGTTAAATCAACTTTACAGAGCTAAATACAAACAGAAATTGATAAAACTAGCCAAACTCCACTTATTTTTTCTTGAATAGATTTTCCATCTCAGCAAGAGAGTATCTGATTTTGACGAGGCATATAATAATAATAATAATAATAATAATAAAAAGCCAAAGAAAAATTAGCTCTCTGATAAGCACTGACTAGAAGCAAGTAAGGAAACGAAAAGTATGCTTACAGTGTTTCGAAACAACTAATTTTAGATCACTGACATAACTATGCCTGTGAAAGAAAATTATTCAAGATGGTCTATAATAATGTGGTGGGCGGGGTGAAATTAGAAACAGGTCAGTTAAAAGTAAATCAACAATGAATTACTGAATAGCACCATCACTTAACATCTATTTTCCATGCTGGCATGAATTGGACAATTTGACAGGGGGTGGCAAGGCTGGAGAGCTACACTAGGTCCCAATTGTCTGTTTTGGCATGGTTTCTGTGGTTGGATGTCTTTCCCAGTGCCAACCACTTTACAGAGGGTGGACTGGCTGCTTTTTATGTAGCACCAGTAGAACACATTAAACCAGTTTCAATGGTTAATGAACTGGCACTCCGTCGCTTACGACGTCGAGGGTTCCAGTTGATCCGATCAACGGAACAGCCTGCTCATGAAATTAACGTGCAAGTGGCTGAGCACTCCACAGGCACGTGTACCCTTAACGTAGTTCTCGGGGATATTCAGTGTGACAAGGCTGACCCTTTGAATTACAGGCACAACAGAAACAGGAAGTAAGAGTGAGAGAAAGTTGTGGTGGAAGAGTACAGCAGGATTCGCCACCATCCCCTGCCGGAGCCTCGTGGAGCTTTAAGTGTTTTCGCTCAATAAACACTCACAACGCCTGGTCTGGGAATTGAAACTGC
>NC_068986.1:9320981-9322111 GCF_001194135.2 Octopus bimaculoides | reverse complement strand
TATCTAATTTCAATTCTAAAGGCTATTTTTGATTTCTTGACATAATCATCATTTACCATCTGTTTTCCATACTGGCATGGATTGGATAGTTTGACAGGATCCAATGGGTTGCAGAGCTATACTGATTCTCAATGTCAGCTTCAACATGGTTTCTACAACTAGATGCCTTTCCTAATACCAACAACTTTACAGAATGTACTCAGTTACTTTTTACAGGGCACTGGCACTAGTGAGGTGACCATGTAACATGCAACACAGAAAAAGAACAGGAACGGGGGGGGGGGTTTGAGAGGAGGGAGGTGGCTTTATGTTGAGAAGCTAAAGTATAAGGAGATGATAGAGATGGAGAACTGGGTAAACTCTCATGGTATAAGAACATAAGCAAAAGAGAGGGGGTGGACAGTGGGTCCGGGTGACAGCTGTTTGGAGAGGGGGGGTAGAGATGAATGTAACAAACGATGAACAAAGGTGGAAGTGATGAGAAATAATATGGAGTGAAGGGAAAGTAGGGAGGTGCTGTGCAAGATGGAGGAGCAGTGGAAAGGGAGATGTTGAGGTTCAGAAGGGTGACTATAGTGAGTGGGCTGGGATGGTCGATATGAAAGGGTATCAGTTCACAAATGATTTAACAAATTCCACCATTTAATTAGAATAACTCACCATATCCATCAACTTACGGTTTTGTTAGACCAATGAAGAGGACCTTCTAGAAATAACAGCTAACAATCCCTCAAAGCACACTTTCCTATCTGAAAAATGAACACACTGAATGTAGCCTTCGGTACGCAAAATTATTTTTCCTACATGAGTTCCAGACCCCAGTTATGAACTCATTTGCATACAGCCAACCAGAGCTCAACTATCAAACTAATTGATGAGCACATAACAAGTGATGGGCGATAAGATAAGGTCACTTGGACAAGGAATGACCATGCTTCTTTTCTCTTTTAATAATGCTTGTTGTTCTTGTTCTTGTTTCAACCATGGCTGTCTCTGCGTAATTATTTGTGTTGTTGTTTACTTAGTAAAACAATAAGAGGAGAGGGTTGCTGGCACATCACCCTCTACCCACATTTTTCCCATCCACATCTTTACCTATTATCTATACCGATAATAGGTATAGATGCAAA
>NC_068986.1:9308919-9319989 GCF_001194135.2 Octopus bimaculoides | reverse complement strand
TATATATATATATATATATATATGGGGCACATTAAACTGATGGATTACTCAATATATAGTACAAGGAAAAGGTTGTCAGTGACTTCGAAGTTTCGGTTTGCTCGCCGTCATCGTACAAACACACACACAGTGTGCCTTAGTCATACGAAATTTGTCTTACATTGTACACATATACATATGACATTTTAAATAATAAATTGGGGGGGGCTGTTTTTTCTTAAAACCAAATTGTTCATCTTGTTAGTAATTATTTAGCCCCTTAGTCAGCCCTAATCAAATAAATAAATGGCTATGGAAGTTCCAGACATGACCATCCAGTTTTACTTTCAGACATACACTACCTTAACCGATGTGTCCTATTTTTTTTTTCCTTTTAATATGGCAGTGTGAATTGGCTGTTATTTCTAGCAAGATGCGGAGTTTCCATCGTTGACTCGATGTTACTGGCGATTGGAATATTTAGAATCACAAATTAAAAATCATTTTTAAATAGTGCTTTAGATTCCAAATCTCTTACTTTTCAATTAATAGGAAAATATAAAATTTGTACAATCATTAATTGTCGTCATCAGTATAAGCTTATTTGTAGTCTGTGCGTTGAAAGGCAAACCTGAAACTAGTTAATCAAATATATCAGTTTTCGCTTATAATTCTAAGGTGAAGAAATCAATAAACATGTGGATATAGTTGCTAGGTAACAAAACAGAAATCAAAGTGTTCGTTTCTAAACTGGAATGAATCTAAATGAAATTGGACAATTAATTAACAGCAACAACAACAAAAAGAAAAAAAGAATCTTTTTTATAAAAGGTTTGTTGCTGAAATCGTTATTAGGAGAAATTTACGAATTACTGTTTGTTTTTTGATATATCTGATAATTCTAGCCAGAGAAAGGAGGTAAGTTAACCGCCAACTTTAACCAAACAATAAAGAACCTCATGATCCGGTCAAACGAGCAGAAGTGATTGTTAATGATATATCGTAAGTCATGTACTTGGTACAATTACAAAATATATTCATCTGTCACACTAACGATCAATAACTATTTTCTATTGTTTGTTTCCTAAAGCAGAATACGAAGCCCTCCAAATATTATCCACGAATCAGTAACCCTTTATCAAGGTTTTCTGGTCCCTAATCTAGTTTTAATTTTAAATATGGCAAGGAAAACAATTTTAGATATAATTCCTGATTAAGTAAATGAATTTAACGTTCTGTAAAAACAGTAAAGAATTATAATTTGTATAATTAATGTTTACAATAAATTTTATAAATTCTGGTTTAATAAACAAAAGTGGTGATAAATAAAAGTCCATAATTTGGTTTTACTCTTTGAAAAAATTAATTAAAAATAAAAGAACTTTCAAAACTGTGAGAGATATACAGGCCTAATTAAGATTTCACATAATTTTACAATAAACGTCATATAATTTCTATTGATTTTACAGATCTATAGAGATTAAGACATTAAATATGAATCTTTTAGATTCAACTCAGACACTGGATCCAATTTAGTTCCATCAGGTGAGCCGTGTTCTTCAAATATTCCGCTATTTCCTGCTATGGCAATGTTTTCAAAACCAACATGCACTTAACATTTCTACTAAAACATCATTCGGTTACCGAAGTCATCAAAGATAGGATTTAATGATAATATCAAAAAGTAATTGTTGAAAAGACGGGAAACTTCTGGGGTTCTTTCTTGCCGATGTTTTTAATGTAAGAAAAAAGGAGTCGAAGGCATCTTGAATTAACAGCGAGGCAAGTGGTTGTCGGCTTCTTAGTCGCAACCGAACATGTTTTAGAGCTAATAACAGGAATTATCGCTTGTTAGTGGTTAATAAGTTCTGTCAAGTAATAAAAAGATCCAATATCGACCGTCAAAGAATTTGAAATGCTAAAAATGAAAATTTTAAAAAAAATTCAATCATTACTTTTAGCGAGTATTTATAATTATTAATTACGGAGTATTGCCGCTACCGTTTATGAATACCAAACTGTAACAACTATAACAAACATGAACAATAAATGAAAATCAACTAATATAGGATATATTGCGTCAGAAAATTAATTTTTTGAGTGATAAGGTAAATTATTGAGGCCCAAGGAAGAAGTGCGAATTAGGATGTTATAATAGGAGAGAAGACACCAAACATGCGCTGAATAGATAGCAATGATTAATGAAGTGAATATAACTTACATTTGACCAGAGTTTTTCACAATTTCAAACTGGAAACGGTTAAGAGTATCACTTGGTACAATTAAGTTCCTTGTTATGGGTGGGATCTAAAATACGCGTCAGCCACACCTGGGCGCCATTAACCAAGTAAGTAACAAAAGCTTACGGTTCACAAAATATACCTGTTATTAGTTATTTTTACGAGTGCCTCGAAGTATAATATTATACACTTTAAAACATTGGAATCCCGAAAAATTTACATTGATCGTTATCAATTCAAAATAGATGTAAGAAACAGGATGATTAATCCGAGAAATATGATAATTAATATATCAATTAAACATTTTATTTCGAATTAGATAGTCAATACCAATACTATGGTTATTTCATGTACAGGCTTCCTTATATAGTCAGTGCTCGCTACTTAAACAGTAGCACATGCGCACTCACATTTCACCTCTGCAATTATTGCCACATTTTCAGCCGGACCGGTTAATTTCGAAATCTCTCTTGTTAGACATCGCTCTTATTTTGAAACTGAATCTAATCTTGTGTGGCTTTGACTATAATGGAGCATATTTACTCGATTAATATACCATTTGTTTCTAATGTTAAAAAAAAAGGTAAATGCTTTAAATTGGTATCTGGTTGTATTTCTGAAAATATGAATAATAATAATCAATTTTTATTCAGTGTCGTTGTTTTGATTTACTTTATGACGTTTTAACTTTTAGATAATCTGGAATTTTCAGTTGTATTGATGAAATACCTAATAAACACAAGAATATAAGACTGGATAATGGTAAAAAAAAAATACAATGAAAATGTACACTGACGTTTTATTTAGGCATCTTTGGAAATTGTAGCAAAGGAATTCACACGGAGATACGTTCTGTCGGAAGAAGGGCAGTTGCGTGTCTGTTTTCCTTTTCTGTAGCGATAATGGTATTCTATTGCCTCTGGAACCGAAGATGAAACTTGCAGAACTTTTTATATCCATTGCAGTAGAAATAAAAAATATACATATAAACTCGACACTTATTCTAGATCATGATTTAGTTGTTTTTAGAATTATGAGGTACGGTTTAAGATTATTCATTGCTAACTATGATCACATTGCATTTTTCTCCGCGTCTATTCTCGATATTTTGTATGTGTACGATTACATAATTGAGGGCCACGAAATTCTTCATGCGCACCATGATGTCTTATCACGTTGCTATGTAAACAAAGAAGTCACGTGAACACCTCATTGTGTTCCTGTTGTATTTCCTAACGCAGTTTTATTGTTCATTAAACTCGGGCACTATTTTCACGTGCAGTTTTTCCCCCCAATGTATGTTTTGCCTATAAATGCGTGAGACTCTACCTTGCAAAATACGACGCTGCAATCTTATTCCTGGGACTAATGCAGATTCGCACCTCACCTTGCATTTTTCAGAAAAGACTTTTCAAAATTTTAAACCCCCTCCTCCACCATTTTTAAATGTATTCTATATTGAAGTGTGGAAATTTTTATTAAAGCAGGTATGTAAAGTACACTTTCTATGTTCATTGGGCTAGACTGTGGAAATTTGTTTCTGTATTGTTAAAATCCTCGTATTTTCCCACGCTACATACTACCCTGCTTTAATGAAATTTCCACACTTTGATAAATAACAATACATTGGACGCGTGATTTTTTTTTTTTTTTTTTTGCATATTTGTAATCTCCGACATGTAAACTTTTTCAGAAAAAGTGAGGTGCGAATCTACATTAGCACTGTATTCCTTGTGCTCATGCTGATTACAGAACCGAATTTACTAGTTTCTTAAAAGATTTCACTTTCCAGGAAAACTTTATCATCTTCCTGTTACACTCATTGGCCACGTAGTTATATGATTTGTTACAGTATATCGATTATTGTCAGTCTTAGACGCCTGGTGCTCGCTTCTTGGCAATCACTGTTAAATCATTTGCATGTAAAACAGTTCTACTGTGAGACCAAGTTTTAAAGGCACCATTACAACCAGGTACTGTGTTATTACTTTTTCCAGTGTCTCTTTGACTCTTCCAGTGTGCTTACAGCCAGCTCATCTAAAGTCGTGGACACAGCAGTTTGTCCAGGGGCCTAATTCTGATCTATCTACGCTGTCAAGACGGTCCTGCCTACAACACTTTCTCTTACCGAATTCTGTGGTGCTTGTAAACGCAATAACATTTCGTAAACTTAATTCTAACATAAACTCTCTGTTTACGTTGATGTTTAATTAACTGGTGCAATGTTGAATAATACTGTTATTATTCGTGCGCAAAATATTGCTTCCTCTGTCTCAAAAAATAAAATTAATTCATAGAAAAATTATTTTACATTCTATCACGACTGACTATAAAGTTGACTGAAGGTTCAAGTAGATGCATACATGCTATGTATCTGTCTACTTATCAACATTTGCCCCTTTAACTCTACTTTTCCGAATATTGATATAAATGTGGCTGCAATTTAATCATTTTTCACTTGGACTAATACACTCTTTCTCGATTTAGATGCAAATCACAGGAAATAGGAAACAAAAGAAATGGGTGCAACAATATGGTTGTGAGCTGGCAGAATCGTTAGCACGCCGAGTGAAATGCTTAGCAGTATTTCGTCTGCCGTTATATTCCGAGTTCAAATTCCACCAAGGTCGACTTTGCCTTTCATCCTTTCAGGGTCGATTAAATAAGTACCAGTTACGCACTGGGGTCGATGTAATCGACTTAATCCCTTTGTCTGTCCTTGTTTAGCCCCCTGTGACAAAGAAATAAATATGGCTGTGAGGTGGTTAAGAAGTTCGCTAGCAACCACAGAGTTCGAGGTTCAATTCTGTTACACAGCTCCTTGACAAGTATCTTCTGTTCTAGCCATGGGCTGATCAATGATGTCTTAAAAATGAAACTGCATGAGCCAGTGTGTGTGTGTGTGTGTGTATATATATATATGCCCAGCTCTTCGAAACGCCGGTGTTAAAACGGGGGTAGCTGATGAAGAAGAATGTTCTCTATGTGGCTTGTGTGTTTTCTCGTCTATGTTATGTTTGCAATGTCCTGTACCCAGATATGCACCTATACATATAGGTGGATGTCGGTATGTACGTATATATGCATATACTCATTTACTATTTGTTTTTTTATATATATATATATGTGTGTGTGTGTGTGTGTGTGTTGGTATGGTGTTCTGTTGTCATGAACAATAAACCTTTCAGGAAACCAAAAGCAAATGAATCCTTGGATTGAAGTGATTGACTAAAAGCCCTTGACAACAATACTCCTGTCATGGCCATATTTCAGTGATTGAAAGCAGTCAAATAATAAAAGACCATTAGGATGATGAGCACATCATGGTGTGAATCTCATGTTTTCATCTCGAATCTGATTTATGATGAGTAAACCACCAAACGTATGTTTTATTTTCTAGCAACATTGACTCAGTGTTTTGTGCCATGTCTTGCTTTTATCAACAGCCAGAGAGAGAAGCTTGCAAATCCCTGATGTCTGCAGATCTTCCCAGATTAATGAGATGGTGTTCATTGTGAACATTTGAGGATTAATAGGAGAAACAGGAGAGTATAGATTAGCTAGGAATTAATTTGAGAAGGAACATCATCATCATCATCATCATAAAATGTTTAGAGCAGTATTTTGGAGGTGGGTTTGGTTGCAGGGCATAATAAACGGGCTAGTTCATAGCAACAGAGGACATGGGAAGAGATAACTAATTAGCAAACCAATTTGGAAGTAAGATGTTAGCTAATCACCACATGGCTGATTAACCGTTTTGTTACCAAACTGTGTTTCTTTCAATTAATTTAAAATATAACAAAGAATTTAGTAAAATAACTTAGTTATAATTAAGCTAATGTTAGGAACATAAATTGTGACTAAGGTTTGAAGGAAAATTTTAATTTGGAACTTTTGAAAACAAGATATTTGTACTACAGGGGCAATTTCAGGCGGGTTGGTATCAAAAGGGTTAATGTATAATATGCATATCACAATGACTGTTAATGTTACATCTTCACATCTACAGCTATATATAGCAATTTAGATTCATAGTTCCCTTTGTGGCCAAAGAACAGTGGTACATCTCTTGAAGAGGGACAATTATCCCAAAACATTTCTGTAAAATTCCCTATTTTCCATTAAAAGAACAAACATGTTTTCACATCATCTGTAATCTCCACAGCTAAGGCTTTTACATAACTAGTTATCATAATTAAACATGTTTCAGGTATCCTATGTTTTATATAAATGTGTATCAATCACATGGCAGATACTGGTGTCATGCAAATGGCACCCATGCTGGTGGCACGTAAAAGCACCCATTGCACCCTTGGAGTGGTTGGCATTAGGAAGGGCATCCAGCTGTAGAAAACCATGCCAAATCAGACGAGTCTGGTGCAGTGTGCCAGCCCGGTCATACCATCCGACCCATGCCTGCATCTTATATGTATACATGAACAGCCCAAAAGAGATGTTTGTAAGGTGGGGTAACGAGTATGTTGCCCAATTCAAAATGCAATGAGGGTGAGTGTGTCTGACTAAGTAAGGCAAAGCTTAGAAATCACCAGAAGAGCTACACACACACAGGGATGATGTTAACTATGCATTATACAGCATATCTATAAATTAAATACCAGTTGCATACTAGGGTCGATCTAATCGACTGCCCCCCCTCCCCCAAAATTTCAGGCCTTGTGCTTAGAGTAGAAAAGATTATACAGCATATCTACTTGCAGGGTGTATGGAAAAGAATGTGTATCAGGAGGCAGACTGAATTATTAGGTGAAGGTTCACTGATACAGGATTGTAACAGCTACAACAAGCGACACCCATTGTTGTCACATCTGTGAGAAAAAGTTAAGAAGCTAGCAGGACTGAAAAGCTCCATCCATGTTGTTCGTATTTAAGAGAACAATCAAAAGTTAAGTTGCAGCCATCACATTTGTGTTGACACTCCGTCACTTACGACATCGAGGGTTCCAGTTGATCCGATCAACGGAACAGCCTGCTCATGAAATTAACGTGCAAGTGGCTGAGCACTCCACAGACACGTGTACCCTTAATGTAGTTCTCGGGTATATTCAGCGTGACACAGTGTGACAAGGCTGACCCTTTGAATTACAAGCACAACAGAAACAGGAAGTAAGAGTGAGAGAAAATTGTGGTGGAAGAGTACAGCAGGGTTCTCCACCATCCCCTGCCGGAGCCTCGTGGAGCTTTAGGTGTTTTCGCTCAATAAACACTCACAATGCCTCCCGGTCTGGGAATCGAAACCGCGAGTCCGCTGCCCTAACTACTGGGCCATTGCGCCTCCACTAGCCATCACATACGCATGTGTATATATGCATGCATTCTTGTATGTATGTATGTGTATTTCTGTGTCTTCTTGACGTGCATTAATTGTCAACAATGTACGATCGTGAAAGGTTTTACTTCAACAAATTAACCCCAGCACTTTTTCTTTAAGCCTGGTGCTTATTCTATTAATCTCTCTTGCTGAATTGCTAAATTATGGGAATGTGAATAAACCAACACTGCTGTCATGTGGGGTGGGGGATGACAAAGACACTTATTCTTTTACTTGTTTCAGTCATTTGACTGTGACCATGCTGGAGCACCACCTTTAGTCGAGCAAATCAACCCCAGGACTTATCCTGTGTAAGCCTAATCTTCCTGTCAGTTTCTTTTGCCGAACTGCTAAGTTACAGGGCCATAAACACACCAGTATCGGTTATCAAGCGATGTTGGGGGGACAGACAGACAAACGTATACACACACACATACAAACATACACATATATATATACGACAGGCTTCTTTCAGTTTCCATCTACCAAATCCACTCAAGGTTTTGGTCGGCCCAAGGTTATAGTAGAAGACATTTGCCCAAGGTACCACGCAGTAGGACTGAACCTGGAACCATGTGGTCGGTAGCCACTCCTATGTTTTTATTTGTTTCAGTCATTAGATTGCGACCATGCTGGGGCACCGCCTTGAAGAACTTTTAGTCAACTGAATTGACCCCAGTACTTTTCAAGTCTGGTACTTATTCTCTTAGTCCCTTTTGCTGAACTGCTAAATTATGGGGACATAAATAAACAAACACCAGTTGTCAAGTGAGGGACAAACACAAAGACACACACTTGGATATGTACAACGGGCTTCTTTCAGTTTCCATCTACCAAATTCATTCACAAGGTTTTGGTTGTCCCAAGGCTATAGTAGAAGACACTTGTTCAAGGTACCACACAGTAGGATTGAACTCTGGGTGGGAAGAAAACTTCTTACCACACAACCACTCCTGTTCACAATTTTCCATGTAAAACATGTCCAGTAGTTCTGCTGTTTCTGTTGAAAGGACCAAGGAAAAAGATTTCCTTGCTTGATAACTGGTGAGGGTTGGCAACAAGATCATCCAACCATAAAAAAAAGAGTGTCCCTCAACAAACTTCCTCTGTTCCATACAGGGACAGAAAAGTGAATGAGAATACCATCATCATCATCATCGTTTAGAGCTCTTTTGCATGCTTACATGCATCAAAAATTGGTCTAATCATCAGGTGATTGTCAGATAACCAAGCCTGTGTTTGTATGTGTAAGAGAGATGTTGAAGATAACGTGTGTGTGTCAAGGACAAGAGGAGTGTCTGTGTAAACAGCTACTTATTCTTTCACACCACAACCACCCCACCGACTATGTCTTATATCATTACCATCCCTCTACCACTGCTTGTCTGTTGATCAACTTTTGCTTCTCTCACTATCCTCCCCTTAAAACTACCTCCACCTCACACACTCTCTCTCTCTCTCTCTCTCTCTTTTTGTCCTTCCTCTGACTCCCCCTCTTCTTCCCCTTGGTTAAGTCATAAAAGCAATTTTGAGTGGGTGTTGATTAGTTCCGACAGAATCCTTAACACATGGTCAAAATGCTTACTGCTGTTTCGTCCTCTGAATTCAAATTCCATCAAAGTTGACTTTACCTTTCATCCCTTTTGGTGCTAATAAATTAAGTACCAGCAGGTCACTGGTGTCTATGTAACTGACCACCTCCTTCCCCTTGTGCCAGAATTTGAAACTATTATCATTATTATTATTATTGAGTGAGAAAGCAGTTCATGCCATCAAAGTGACATGGGTACAAATATACGAAGCCCAATATAGCCATCAAGACTACCTAGCTGATAAGGTTACACCAGGTGCATGCATCACAGCCATATATGCTTGACATAGTTGTCTCATATCAAGATAAACAGTGCATGACCTTGCAGGTGGGGTCCAGTTAGAATTTTCTTCTGGTTGAGTAGCCCATCCTGCTCAATAGGTCCCTGAATGAGGATTTTTTAACCTTTCGTGGACCGATGGGGTTGGAATTACACAAAAGGCTATTGGGGTCCCAAGAGACCCCCTTTTATTTTTGCACATTTCCACACTGTCTATAAATTATTAGCGTTTAATGGAAGGGAATTAAAATATCATTTATTGACTGAAAAAAAAACCTTTATTGAAATAAATAAACTGTTTTTATAGTTTTATGAATGATCAGATACGTATAGCACTAAATATAAAATAAAACAAAAGAAATGAAAATACATCGATTCATACCAGAACAAATACGAAGAAGAACATTGATTTAAAGTTCATCAGAATATCTGAAAAAAAAAAATAATTTCACAGAAGGCCAATGGGGGTCCAGTTGGACCCTAATGACCATATTTTGTGCTATAACATCCATTTGACTGGAAATTTTTAACTCAAAATTTGTATGGGCATACATAAACTATTTGACAATAATAGAGATATAAAATTATTTAAATACAAAATGTAAAAGTTGCATAACTTTTTTAATTTGCTGGGGTCCCAAGAGACCTCGCTGGGTTACAAAGGGTTAAGGATGATGAACAAAACACCCATGTTTCCATATGGAATTATTCAAACCCCAAAGAATTCCTGATGCTCCCCAACTCCTTCTGCTGGTGATTAGAGATGCACATATTGTCAGCCATTAAGGGACATGCTCAACTGGTTAAGGTAAAACAACTGACAAGCAAATCTGTGGTATTAAGCAGAATATTTGCTGTCTCCCATCTTTTATAGCAAGACAAAATAATGTACATGATAACACTTCCAATCATTTAAAATCAGAAGCCATGAGAGCCACTGCCCTGTACTACATCATCGTCTGCTTGGACATGGTTTCTGTGGCTGGATGCCCTATCATTTGAAGAAGAAGGTGAGGGTAGAGAAGGATGTACTGCCCTCCAGTGTGTTTATCAAAAGGTGGTCAACAGTGGTGAGACTGAATGGATCTACTTTGAATATGCTTTTCTAAGCAGGAGGAAAGAAAATGGAAGAGGGCACTTTCCCATGCCTTGGAGATGGTAGAGTAATCTGGGATTTTTGTGTGGGGTTTACCCCAGATTACCCTAAGTGGACTGCCCCGCTGTTTGGAGATTCTATTTATTTCTCTACTTTCTATTACATATTCTCTGTTATATCCTTTAATGTGGTAGTATCTCCTCTTGATTGATATTAACCCCATATGATTTTTGTACTTTTTTTTTTTTTTCTGTGTTGTAACTCATCCTTTGATATTGTCCTCCATGTCTTGAGTCCTCGTGGCCAATAAAAGAATCCATTGTGAAGATTGCCCCGCCACCCTCTTTAGGCCAAGAAGGGCAGGTAATTTTTATTTGTAGCAAAAGAGGTAGTATGGTGGACTCGTTTGAAAGGGCTAAAGACAGACACTTTCCTTTTTGGCCTCATCAACTTTTTCAAGTTTTACTAGAAAAGGAAGTTGAGGGTGAAGAGGGAAGTGTTGCCTTGTAGCAAGTTTGTTGAAAGGTGGGTGAATGTTGGAAGAATGGCCAG
>NC_068986.1:9307709-9308909 GCF_001194135.2 Octopus bimaculoides | reverse complement strand
ATTTTTGTACTTTTTTTTTTTTTTCTGTGTTGTAACTCATCCTTTGATATTGTCCTCCATGTCTTGAGTCCTCGTGGCCAATAAAAGAATCCATTGTGAAGATTGCCCCGCCACCCTCTTTAGGCCAAGAAGGGCAGGTAATTTTTATTTGTAGCAAAAGAGGTAGTATGGTGGACTCGTTTGAAAGGGCTAAAGACAGACACTTTCCTTTTTGGCCTCATCAACTTTTTCAAGTTTTACTAGAAAAGGAAGTTGAGGGTGAAGAGGGAAGTGTTGCCTTGTAGCAAGTTTGTTGAAAGGTGGGTGAATGTTGGAAGAATGGCCAGTGTGAAAGGACCAATTCTGAGCATACGCCTGTGAGAAATAAAAGAAGGGCTCTTGCCCAGTTGATCAGGTACCCATGGCTTTTGTGGGTTTTTCCACAAGGACCTTAAAGCGCCTCCCCTATTGGGAGTTTTAATTAGTTTAATTTTTCATTGTTATATTTTGTTTACCCGCTGTAAAACCCTTCGTCTTGTTTTGTGTTGTCTTTTATGTCTGTGTCATGTCATTTAATGGCATGTTGCCAACTTCATGTGGCAGTCCCATGAAAGGGAAGAATGCTACTGCTATTTAGCCCTAGGAAACACCTTTTCCAGTTGGCCATGACTCATTTTCTCTGTCCTTATGTTTTCAAAGGGGAGATAAGCACACAGAAGGAAAGAAAATGTGTCATGACCAACTGGAAACGATGTTTCTGAGGGCTAAATGGCAGTAGCATTCTTCCCTTTCATGGGACTGCCACATTAAGTAGGCAACATACCATCACTTTATCGTGCTGCTACTGTATAAATTTCTCTGAGAGATTTAGAAAGGTAATAATTCTATGTCATTTAATGTTATTGTATTTGAGCCCTTGTGGCTAATAAAAGAATTAATTTATCATTATTATTATTGTTGTTATTATTATTATTATTATTATTATTATTATTATTATTAAGGCAGTGAGCTGGTAGAATTGTTAGCATGCCAGGCAAAATGCTTTGTGACATTTCTTCCAAATCTACATTCTGAGTTCAAGTGACACCAAGGCCGACTTTGTCTTTTATCCCTTTTGGGGTCAAAAAATTAAGTATCAGTTAAGCACTGCGGTCAATGTAATTCGCAAGCCCTTCCTCCAAAGTTTCAGACCTTGTACCTATAATAGAAAGGATTATTGTT
>NC_068986.1:9295829-9307642 GCF_001194135.2 Octopus bimaculoides | reverse complement strand
ATTATTGTTTGGCTCTATTTATAACATTCTTTTTTTTTTTTTCCTGAAAGATATCTTTTTGATTTCAAAACTGAAGACTCATATCCTTTGTACTATTTAGAATGGTTGGCTTTAGTTGTCATAGCTACATTGATTTAAAAGAACATAAATATAACAATTGTTATATGTTATCCTACAAGGGTGAGTCAAAAAGTAATGCCATTTTGTTTAGGACATGTATCATACATCAAAATGAACATTATACCTCACCAAGGCAATGACTAGTGACCAAGACCTTTGGAAATATGCAGTGCGTGAGAAGACCTGGCAAGCCAAGTGAGACTATAACCCGTGACCTATAGCAGGGATGTAACCAGCCCACTTATGCATACTTTTCTTTCATTGGACACTAAACTCTGTCAATCTGAATGTTAAGTCCCACAACATCTTGTATTTCTGACTTTCTTGTAATATCATTGTGTTCAAATCCTAACTTTCTACATAGCTCCCAGTGGACTGCTCTCCATAGACTGTCATGTCATTTCTTGTATTCTTTCTGTGCCAGCATGCTACATTCACTAACTATATGATTAACGCTTTCCACTTTTGATTTGCATAATCTACAATGGGAATCTACTTGGTTTTAGTCTATTTTTGTTTTTATCCAATTAGTCCTTAATGCTTGATCTTGTGCAACTACTAACAAACTTTCTGTCTCCCTCTTCAGCTTTCCCTTCTGCAGTCATAACCATGTCTCACTACTACTATTTGATGAAACTATCTTTGGGAATTTACCATGCAACACCTTCTCCTGCCAGTCAGATAATTTCTGTTCTTTTTTCTGGGTTTTTAACTTCGTTTTGTGTTTTGGTTTTCCTATGTCTTTCTGTGTCTCTAGCAGCTTTTTTAAAACTTTCTTCACTATTACCAACATAGGAGCCTCTATCTATTCTAATTAATTCTACGCAGTCTTCCACTGATATTAACGCTTTTCCATCTTCCTTTCTAGGCAAGTATAATCTTGCTACTCCTGCCCTTGAGTGGAGTCCTCCATTCATATTGAATTCCTTCCTCGTCCCTCTGTCTAGCTTTGCTAATTCAGTTTTGCTCCAATCTACAAAAGCTGCAGAGTATCTAAGTAATGATACTGACCAAGTATTTTTGGTCTTCACAAGATTCGAACCATTTAGCTTTTACTTCATTAGCTTCTTCACCCTTCTGATGTACTCCTTCTCAATTTTCGTTTTCATTCTTGTAGTTAGTACTCTTCTTATAATCCTAGATACTTATAATTCTGTCCATTTGGTAATTGGATGCCTTCACTGTTGACTACCTGTCCCCTTCTCATGACTAATATTACACACTTATCTATGCCAAATTCCATACCTGTATCTTTGCTGAAGAGTCTCACAGCCTGTATTAAGGAATCTATCTCTTTTTCGTTCTTACTAAAAAGCTTCACATCAACCACATAGAGCAAATGGTTAATTTTTCCCTTACTATTTCTGACCTGATACTCAGCCTTTGCCTTTCTTAATATTAAACTGAGGGAAATCAATCATAGAACAAATATTAAAGGAGACAACGAGTCCTCCTGGAAAATTCCTCTTTTGATACTAATATTCCCTAAAAGTGTGTCACCTGAGTATAGATCTACTTTCCATTTCTTCATGTTAAAGCTAATTAGTTCTCTTATGTTGTCTGCTATATTGAATATAATCAAACATTCACTTATCTATGAGTGTGGGATCATGTCATAAGATTTCCTATAATCTATCCATGCTATTGTTAGATCTTTCTTTCTAGCTTTTACTTTGTTTAAAACTGCTTTGTCTATATATAATAGATCATGCATTCCTCTAGCCTTTTTCCTGCAACCTTTCTGTTCTTCTGGCAGTGAATTCTGGTTGTCGAGTTACTTGTAAACACTTTCTGAAAGCATTCCTGTTAACAGCTTCCATACTAATGGTAAGCAAGTGATTGGTCTGTAGTTGCTAGCTATATTAGCCTTGCTCTTATCCATCATAAGGAGTATTGTTTTCCTTCTAGTCATCCGAACTGGTGTTATTCCTCCATTAAGACAATCCTGAAGTTGTTTCCTCAGTCTCCCATGTAAACTACTGAATTTCTTTAGCCAGTACCCTTGAACTAAAGCTTGTCCTGGGCCCTTCTAATTTGGCATTTTTCCTAATACTTTACTCATTAATACATTAGTTAATCTTAGATCTGGCTGCTTCTTACTGACAACTTCTTCCCTCACTTTCTTTAACCATACTGCATCTCCATTATGATTGACTAGTTTATCCCAAATATTACTCCCAAACGTTCTAGCTTCTTCTGTATTAGGTTTCTCATCTTCAGTACTTCGTTTTCCACTATCTGTTTGGTTATAAAATCTCCTTGTGTCTATCTGAAATAATCTATTCGTTAGATATTGATCTATTCTTTTCTTATATCTGGAGAGCTTGCCTGATACTGCTATGATTCGCTGGTTCAACTCTTCTTTCTAGTGCTGTCCCAAATCATTTCTCTTTGACTAAATATCTTTCCTTGATGCAAGACTTGAATCTTGTGTTTCCTAACTTGTTTGCTTTCCAGGCTTTTTTTCTACTCAGATCTTGTCTTGAAGTCTTCATTTTATTTTGTAGTCTCTTTTCCACATTTGCTCTCATTTATCTTTCCTTGTGAAATATCTAATCTGGAGACTACTACCCTTCCTGCATAGATCAATAAGTTAGTGTCTTCTATATTTTTAGTATCTATCCTCCTGATAACGGTCTACTTTCCTAGTCATTTCTTTTAGCTTCCTTCTGTTGATGTCTTTTAATGCTGGCAATCTTTTTCTTACTTCCTTACTCATTACTTCCTGCAACTCATCTAAAATCTTCTGATCTTCCTCAATTAATGCCAGTTGTACCTTCCTTATTGGTAATGCTATTATTATTTTTTCCTATTAGGTTCTTTGGTTTGAGATGTATTATGTTGTTGTCTGTCTTTCCACTGCCTTTTCCAATTCTCTTGTGATCTCTTCCACCTCCAATTCTGTCATCTACTTTCTTCTCCTAATAGCATGATCTACTAATCTCTGTTCAGTTACTTTAAACATATCCTTCCCTACACAATGTGTTAGCATTCGTTTCCTATAGCCTCTTCTTTTAGGTTCACTTTCTAAGTAGCACTGAATCACTATCCTGTTTTCTTTGCTGGTCTGCTTCCCCCTCTTTGTTCTATTATCTGCTGATGCTGCATTAGTAAGACAGCTGTGGTCAGTCTACATCTTTACTGATCCACTGCCAAGCAAGAGGCCTTTCCTAAAAAGATCCGGCTTCATTTTCACTGTTACAGCCAGAGTTTTTTAGAAACTCCTATGTCTCATAAATTGAGGTAAGGTAACGTTCAGCACCATCATCATCACCACTATTATTTCTCAGCATCTGAAAGTCTCAAGAAATTTTCTATTTCATCATTTGTTGCACCTCTGTGCTGGTGGGGTGGTGTGTGCTACATTTTTTGTGGGGGAGAGATATTGTATTGTATCAGTATGTTTTCTTATATGATTTTGTTTGAGTCTTAGGTTGTATTAGCTTTTATCTTGTGTGTTGTTTGTGTAGCACAGGTTGTGTTCTTCTGTCTTCATATCGGCCTTCTATGGCACATGTTGTGGGTTTTGTTCATTTTGTTGGGTACTTACAGTATGAATTTATTCTTGTATGTTTTTGGAGGGGTATTGCATAGTAGTGTGTGTGTGTGTGTGTGTAACTCATAAATGAACTATTTTATAGTATCTATGATTAGCCGTTCACCGTTCTTTCTCTTTTGGTTGGTTTTGTTATGGGTTCCGTTAATTATTATTATTATTATTATTATTATTATTATTATCACTTTCATTATCATCTTCTTTCAACTGTTTCCTTTCTTGCCGAGTGCCTTCCTGACACCTAGGGCAGAGGCACGCACTGTATACATTAGTAGGCCATTAAAATAATCACACCAGCTTGTTAGTTTACAAAGTCATGTGATAGAAAAAAGGGGAAGAAAGACAGAGAGAAAAAGGAAAAAATATAAAATATAAAAGTAAACAAAGAAAATAAAGGGCAAAAAAAGGAAAAAATTCACAGCAACAATGCTCTTCTCAGTACATGTGACCAGTTACCAATTAAGACAATCTTTTGTACTTCATGCATGGAAAGTAAGCTAGGGATCATTCTTAGATAATTTTCAGTTCCGTTTTTGATCATTTCAAGTACTCCTACAATCACTGGTATTGTAACCATCTAGAGATGCTATCTTTGCTCCAACTACTGTGGGCTATTATTATTATTATTATTATTATTATTATCATCATCATCATCATCATCATCATCATCATCATCATCATCATCATCATCATCACCATCATCATCATCATCATTATTATTATTATTATTATTATTATTATTATTAATATTCTAAGACAGCAAGCCGGCAGAATCATTAGTGCATGTTCTGAGTTCAAATACCACCCTGGTTGACTTTGCTTTTTTATCTTTTTCAGGTTGATTAAACAAAGTACCAGTCAAATACTGGAGTTAATGTAATTGACTTCCCTCCCCCATCAAATATGCTGGCTTTATACCAAAATTAGAAACAATTTTTATGATCATCGTTAGATTTTCCTGGATGGTGAGCCAGTGTAGTCTCCATTTCTAACAAATGCTTTTCTGCTGCTCATCTCTTTGATGAAGCTGTAATTCTGGGTCAAGAAAACACCAAGATTAGGCACCTGACTTCTGGAATGTTATCAGGCACTCACCATTCTCTACCAATTAGGCAATATGATCAGTGGAAATTCTACAGCGGAAGTAATGTATAGAAATCTAATGGTGGATAAAAGAGATGACGTTCTCAGGAAAATTCTTAGCATCAACGAGGATGAATTAGCTGATCTATTTTGGAGGACTTTCGGGTCCAGTGCTATTATGGATAAATTCCAGAAATCCCTGGCTTGTTAGTGCTACTGAGGAGATAAACTCTACAGGTACGGATGTGCTGTCAGGTGGGACTGTCCAAGAGGCTCGCAGAGTGATGAAACCATTCTGCATACACTGATGCAATGCCTAAGTATTGTTGGCTTGTGAAGTTGTGTCAAACAGCTGTTATCATGTGTGGGATGAATTCATCTATTGGCCAAACCCATGCTGAGTATTGTTCCACCACCCTTCTTTAAGAAGGCAGGACAAACAGTGTTCCAATGTCCAGTAGCTATGGCAAAAGAGGCTGAAAGGATTGAGGAAAAACACTTTCCTCTTCAGTCAAGCTCTCATCAACTTTTTTAAGTTCCAATTGGAATGGAAATTAAGGATGGAGAGGCAAGTGGTACCTCTCAGTGAATTTGTGAAAAGATGGATGACTGTGGCAAAAATGGTCTAGAGTGAATGGCCTGTAGATTGGAGATCAGGAGAGAGGGCTTGTACCTTTGGTGGTCAGGGTAATCTTGGATCTGTGTTGTTCCTTGACTGGCCTAAGTTGGAGTTTCTTTTGTATCAGAAGGACTACATCAATCATGTTATCACACACTTTGTATACTTCAATCGCATTTCAATGTCTTTTTCTATTTCTTTCTCCTCAAACTTTATGCAAATCCCCACAGAAATTGTTGTCTGCCCTTGTGATATCCTCTTCATCTATGTCTCTGCAGCTAATAAAAGAAATCATCATCATCATCATCATCATCATTATTATTCATGGTATGCACAAATGTTTTACATTCAGAATCAATGTCTGAAATACCGAGTCACAACCAATTTTCTAAGATACGGAGGACCTTTCTTACAATCCTTGCCTTTTCCCCATTAGAGCAGATTTCTGAATTAATGCAACTCTCAAAGTTAAACCAATCTCAATATTATTAATGTCATTAAAAAAGTTGGCAAGCTGACAGAATCATTAACATGCTGGACAAAATGCTTAATCGTATTTCACCAAATTGTTATGTTCTGAGTTCAAATTTCTCCAAGGTCGACTTTGCCTTTCATCCTTTCAGGGTTGATAAATTAAGCACCAGTGAAACACTGGGGTTGATGGAATCAACTAGTCCCCTCCCTGGAATTTCAGGCCTTGTGCCTATAGTACAGTGGTTCCCAACCATTTCACTATCAAGGACCCCTTTTATTTAAATGAGTTTTCTCACAGACTCCTTTTAAATATGCTTATCCTTATGTATATATATATATATGAAATTTTGAATTTAGTTCATGGACCCCCACCAGTACTATCTTTGCGGACCTCCAGGGATCCATGGACCAAAGGTTGGGAACCATTGTTATAGTAGAAAGCATTATCATCATCATCATCATCATCATCATCATCATCACCACCATCGTCATCATCATCATCATCATCATCATCATCACCACCATCGTCATCATCATCATCATCATCATCATCATCATCATCATCATTATTAACAATAAGAAGAGTGCAACTGTTATCGAACAAACAATATTTCGACACTTTGTGTATCTTCCCCAAGTTCAAAATAATCATCTCAATCTAGTTCTTATTGTTCCTTTACCTTAGGGAGGAGTAACATCAATCCTTGAATATTATTCTTATTTTTCTTCTTCTTCTTCTTCTTATTATTATTATTATTATTATTGCCTTTGCACAGCTTCTAACGCTGGAGATGTACTACAGTGCCATCTGTTAACTACCAGTGAACTAAGGTAACACCCCTTATTTTTCGAGCACCACCCGGAGTATTCAAGCGGTTCTAAGTAGTGCTGTTTTCTGCAAGTGCTCCATCCTTATTGCAGCCCCTATTTGTTCCATTATTATTATTATTATTATCATTATTATTATTATTATTATTATTATTATTATTATTATTATTATCATTATTATTATTATTATTATTACTACTACTACTACTACTACTATCATTAGTAGAAAGGATTGTTATTATTATTATTATTATTATTACCATTATTATTAAGGTGGCAAGCTGCCAGAATCGTTAGCATGCCAGGTGAAACGCTTAGCAGTATTTCATCTGCCACTACGTTCTGAGTTCAAATTCCACCAAAGTCGACTTTGTCTTTCATCCTTTCGGAGTTGATAACTTAAGTGTCAGTTGCGTACTGGAGTCAACCTAATTGACTGGCCCCTCCACCAAAAATTTCAGGCCTTGTGCCTATAAAAGAAAGGATTATTATTATTATCATTATTGTTATTATTATTAGTTCATATTTCACTGAAGTATGAGTTTTGCCTTTCATTTTTGGTGGGGGTCAATAAAATATGCCCCAGTTGAGCAGTGGGGTCGATGTACTCAACCAGTTGTCTCCTTTAAGATTTCAGGCCTTGGGTCTATAGTAAAAACAATTATTATTATAGTTGTGAAGTCACCTTTGCCTGTCATCCATTCAGGGTTGATAAGTACCAGCTGAGCATTGGGGTCAATATAATCAACGAAACCTGTCCCATCAAAATTACTGGCTTTGTGCAAAGATTTAGAAAGAATTATTATTGCTGTTGCTGTTGTTGTTGGGTGTGTAGCCTCAATTAACTGTTGTTTGAAGAAGAAGGGTAATGGTAGTAAGTACAAGGGATGTATGTTCTACAGGATAAGCCATAGCAGTCGCAGAGATAGATTGAGGTTGTGCAGTAAAGGGGAGGAAAATAGCAGTTTCAGAGAGAGGCTGAAGACATGTTGCTTAGCAGGGGAGGGAATTAGGATAGATTTCTGGATTTGGTGGTAGGAGGAATGGTGGGAGTAAGTGCATCACCGGTAGTCTAACAGGCATGGCTTTGTACAGAGGACAAGGTTGAAAAGGGCAAAGAAACAGAGAGAGAGGGGGACAGAGAGAGAAGGTGGGAGAGGGAGACTAGGGAAAAGGGAGAATATTATATTAAGACAGCAGTAGCAGAGAAAGAAAGAGAGAGAAATGAGTGAGTAAAGTAAATAAAGAAGGAAGAATTTCTTAGTTTTTTGGCAGATAGAACAAAGATTAAGAATGGGCAGTGTGGTGGATTAAGAATGTTTGTGCGTTAGTATGAATGTGTGTATGTGTCTCTGAATGTGTGTGTGTGTATCAGCATCATCATTCAACATCTATTGTCCATGCTGGTGTGGGTCAGATAGTTTGACCAGGAGCTGCAAGCTGGGGAACTGTACCAGACTCCAGTCTGATTTGGCATAGTTTCTGTGGCTGTATGGCCTTCCTAGGGCCCACCACTTTACAGAATGTGCTGAGTGCTTTTATGTGGCACTGGCATGAGTGCTTTTTATATGGCACCAGCACCGAACTCTTGCAGGCCAATCCTCACCCCCAGGGGGTCCAGTCTTAACACTTCTGATGTGGAGTGCAGGTCATCTTGAGTAGAGCAAGGCACCAGGCATTTTGGTCCTTTGTCATCTTGTCTGAAAGGTTCAATGTCCTGCGGTCATTCTTCAGTACTTCACCCATGTCTTCTTGGGTCTCCCACTTCCACATGTTCCATCTACTTTGAGAGATTGGCACTTCTTTATGGAGCTGTCAGCATCCATCTGCATCACACGACCAAACCAGTGTGGTCTTCTCTCTTGCACAAAGCGACTGACTCCTCTTAGACCTAACTTCTCTCTCAGAAGACCGGCACTTTGTTGAACATGTACACTTACATTACACAGCCAGCAGAACATACTAGCCTCATTCCTCTCTAACCTTCGCATGTCCTCTGCATTCAGGGCCCACATCTCACTGTTATGTAGAATTGCTGTCCCTATACATGCATCACTCAGAAAGAGAAACTCTTTCATAACCAAAACAGGGAACAGGTCTCTGAATTTCCTCCATCCTATTCTTATTTTAGCTATCACAATCTCCATGCATCCTCTCCCACTACAAATTTGGTCCCCTAAGTAGCAGAAAGTATCTGTTACCCCTAATGAGCCACCAGAGCATTTGAGAGAATCAATTTCCCAAGTTTTTATGGATCCTGTGCATCTTCCACATATGATCACCACCTTTTTTGATAATCTTCCTATTAACCCCCTGCACCTCTTGTGTGTCCATAGCTTACACTGGGTACACCATATGGAGTTCCTACCTACACCTTTTCTACAAATCGAGCAGGGTCACCTACCTGAAGCAGGTAAGGGGGGGGGGGGGTCCTGTCACTTTCCTTACTAAGACCTTAGTCTTTGCTAAGTTAACCTTAAGGCCCTTAGATTCCAGATTTTGCTTCCACACCTGAAATTTCTCTTCTAGCTCTGATATGGAATCTGCTATGAGGGCAAGATCATCAGCATACTGTAGTTCCCAGGGGCTGCCGGTCTTGAATTCCTCTGTTATGGCCTGAAGGATAATGATGAAAAGGAGGAGACTAAGGACTGAGCCTTGATGAACCCCTACCTGTACACTAAATCTTCACTGTACTCATGGCTAAATCTCACCTTACTGACCACATCTTTGTACATGGCCTGTACAGTTTTCACAAGCCACTCTTTTATCCCTAACCTCCTCAGAGCTCACCATATCACACAGCAGGGAACTCTATTGAAGGCTTTCTCTAGATTAGCAAATACCAAATATAATGGTTTCCTTGCAGTTGCCTGACTATGAAAATAGCATCGGTAGTGCTTCTCCCCTGAATGAAGCATTTTGTTTAACTTAATTCTGCTCCTAATTAATTGTTTGACCTAATTCTGCTCTTAATTAATTGAACTACAACTCTCTCTCCATTATTTTCATAACCTGGTCCAGGAGTTTGATGCCTCTGTAATTGCTTCTATCTAAAACATCACTCTTATCCTTGTAGCAGCTAACAATAATGCTGCTACACCATTCCTTGGGTAATACACCTTCCTGAATGACCTGATTAACTATGTGGGTGACTAGGTTATATCTTACCTTAGCGGATATTTTGAGCATCTTAACCATGGTTCTGTATGGACCAGGGACTTTCCTAGTTATCATGTTTTTAATTGCCTTATCTACTATACTGCTGTCCATTGGATAGCTGGTCCTTCTGTTAGGTTCACACGAGGAAAACTTTCTTTGTCCCATTCATTCTCTACATTTAGCAGTCTCACATAGTAACTTTTCCATGCCTCTTCTTTCTCCACATCACTAAGTGCAAGCGTACCATTATCCATCCACACACAGTTCTCATCTACAATAACTCAATTCTCACTGACACACTGTCTAGCAATCAGAACACTTCAAGTCTCTGAACTTCACACTGTAAGACTTTGGCAAACCTCTTTTTTCCTGCTACTACCCTAGCTAGATAAACCTGATATCTAGCCTCCCTTTTAGTCTTCTGATATGATTCTTTGCTACCCACTCTTTCCAGACCTGTTTCTTCTCTTTTATGGCCCTGTCAATGTTATTGTTCTACCACTACATCACTCTTGGTCTGGTAGGGGCTTTACTCCAACCACAAATTTGGTCTGTCGCCCTTAGTAGATTGTCCCTTAGGAACTTCCAGTTGTCCTCTATGTCATATGTCTCTATCTCTCGCTCCTCATCAAAGGCCTCATTAAGAACACCTTTAAATCTCTGCCTGTTTCAAGGATCCTTGAATTTCCACAGCCTCCTTTTCTATATTGGCTAGCATCTCTGCATCGTTCAGGCCCTAGGCCTAAAGTCACTAACCACTAGCTTATGCTGAGTTGCAAATTCTTTACCCAGGAAATATTTTGCATGTAGGATTCCTCACCATACAGGTGACAGGCACAGCTGTAAGATGCATTACGGATCTATAGCAACTGGAAGGGCATGACCCAATTAAAATAACAATGTGTGATGTTTGGAGTAAAGGGAAATGAAAGTGTCGCTTCTGGAGTTTGAAAATGACCACTATACCGATAGGTAACTGTGTAGAAAAAATTTACAATCAATAAATGTCTTAGAACCACCAGTCACTCATCTGGGAAGGGCTTGAAATCAATGTTACCAACTGGGGACTATATGTGTCACAGTGATAATAAAAAGACTCAAAGGAGGTCTGCAACAAAATAATTTTACTCAACACTTTGCAAGTGAATCAGTGGAGGCAAAGATGCATCTCATTTACTTGACAATTTATGTACCACATTGCAGAAATCACAGTGTAAGTATATCTAAAAGGATAGTCTTACACTGTTGTACTGTTGAATTACAAATAATGCTCATCTGTTATGTTCGGGTGACCCTATAGCTTCCAATGGTACAACTCTATTCGTCTTTGCTTAGGAAAAATGACTAAATTGTGGGTGTGAAGTCGCCATGAAGGGGTCTTTGTAATTTCTAAGAAAAAGAAATTTTAGAAATATTACTTGTGTGTAATATGTATGGTTAAAATTTCATCAACATCAAAAATATATGAATTTTCATGGGAGTTATGGCCGTTATACATAGAATATAATTTTCAAATTTCATAAAGATCCATTCAGTACTTTTGATGTAGTTTTGGATAAAAAAACAAATGACTAATGTGTGTGTTTGTGTGCATGTGTATGTGTGTGTGGGGGGGTGTATATATGTATAGATATCTGTATGCATGTATATGTGTATATCATCATCATCGTTTAACGTCCGCTTTCCATGCTAGCATGGGTTGGACGATTTGACTGAGGACTGGTGAAACCGGATGGCAACACCAGGCTCCAATCTAATTTGGCAGAGTTTCTACAGCTGGATGCCCTTCCTAACGCCAACCACTCAGAGAGTGTAGTGGGTGCTTTTACGTGTCACCCGCACAAAAACGGCCACGCTCAAAATGGTGCATCTTATGTGCCACCCGCACAAGCCAGTTCAGGGGCACTGGCAACGATCTCGCTCGAAAATCCTACGGGAGCCAGTCAGGCGGTACTGGCAACGGCCACGCTC
>NC_068986.1:9294571-9295379 GCF_001194135.2 Octopus bimaculoides | reverse complement strand
ATGAAACCAATAAAGTGAAAGTATCTGTCACTACAGTATCGAAATGTGATTGTTTCAGTTAGTGGAATAGTTTCATTTTTAAAGTGAAAGTTTTTGACATGAGTGTTTTTGTTTCACTTTTGACATGTAATACTTAAATAGTGGAGGAGATATGATGTTGCTGTGGGCTTGAACTATGCAAGAAGTTAAAACTTTTTTTTGACTGAAACACAACCGGGACCCTAAGTAAGGCATGTGTAAAATTTGAATGAAATTAGTTGTGTAGTTCTCGAGTTTTAGGGAATCAAACAGACACACACACACACACAAACAGACAGACACACAGACAAACATTCTCATTTTTATAAATATATATAGATATGTTTGTGTGTGTGTGTGTGTGTGTGTGTGTGTGTGTGTGTGCATGTATATCCATTCAGTTCATTTACGAGAAACATTTTGAATATGCATGTAAAAGCTTCTATTTTATTATGCTAGCTACAGCCCTAATGATACCAACAAGCAATAACAATTCAGTTTTTTGGGGTTGTACTGAGCCGTGCTGATATAATGTAGGATAACTATAGTAATAATAATAATAATAATAATAATAATAATAATAATCATCCATCAATAGAATTTATAAATATTCTTGTGCATTGCTATGCATGTTTCCACAAATTACATATTTCTTGTGATCATAATCCATATTCCTAAGATGTTTACACTACAGTCCATCGTATCCATGAGTATCGAGTGAATCATATTCATGCATTCATTTCTTTGAGCAATCCATCCATCATGGATTATTGTTATTATATATATATAT
>NC_068986.1:9285516-9294230 GCF_001194135.2 Octopus bimaculoides | reverse complement strand
ATATATATATATATATGTATATATATATATATATTTATATATATATATATATATATATATATATATATATTGTGCTTCCAAAATCTAAATTTCATTGAGGTGAGTGGGTCTGCTTAAGACCTGCATATTACCTGTAACCCCAGTTATTTGTCATCTCTTCCATAAGATTCACCTGATATCAGCCTTCATTACTTTGTCCCATATCTTCCTTTTCTACAAGTTCCATCCTCATTAAGTTATCAGCACTTCCCCATACAACTATTTTCATCCATATGCATCACATATTCATTCATTCAGCACTGTCCTCTTTCTTGAACACTACATCTGATTTCTCTTATGTCAAGTTTTTCTCTCAGCACATTTGTACTATGTTTTTCATACACACTATACATTGCACATCTATTGGAGCATGCTTTCTTCATTTCTTTTCAATCCTCTCAAGTCCTTTACATTCAAGGCCCATGTCTTACTATCGTACAGCATTGTAGGTCTAACACAAATATATAGTCTGCCCTTTACTTTATAGGCCAAGACCTTTGTTACTAGCATTAGCAACAGCTACCTGAACCTTTTCAACCTGTTCTTACCCTGGTTATTATACTTTCAGAGCAATAACATCCTCGGATAATTACATCTCATATGTAATAAAAGCTACTGACCTCTTCTAGTGAGCCGTTCAGGTATCTTTGAGAATTTATATTCAGTGCACTCATAGTATAAACTGCTTCAGTACATTTGTCACATAAGAAGCTTACCTTTCCTGTTTGTCTGCCTGTGATTCCCCTACATCATTTATGTCTCTAGCTTATATTGAGTACAACATAAGATGTTTATATCTACCTCTTTTCTCTACATGAAGCAAAGCTATTTTCCCTGTAGATGCCAGAATTTTGTCTTCTATTTTGCTTACTAAAACCTTAGTCTTTTTTAAGTTTACTTTTAGATCTCTTGATTCTAGATTTAGCTTCCATGACTGGAATTTCTTCTCTTATTCCCTATCAATTCAACTCTGAGAACTACACCATCAGTATATAGATGTTTTCATGGACAGCCAGTCTTAAACTCCTTTGTGATGGTCTACAGGACTATGCTAAATAGGAGAGAATTGAGGAACTTTGATGAGCTTCTATGTTCATCCCTGAAGTTGCTGTTGACTCTCACTTTACAGCATATATAGTTTGTACAGCCCTCACAAGACATTCATCAACAGCTAGTTTCTTGAGTGAGCTCCAAATT
The DNA here is from genome assembly GCF_001194135.2 of Octopus bimaculoides. Taxonomy (NCBI): domain Eukaryota; kingdom Metazoa; phylum Mollusca; class Cephalopoda; order Octopoda; family Octopodidae; genus Octopus; species Octopus bimaculoides. The sequence goes on along the minus strand of NC_068986.1, from coordinate 9,292,994 downwards.
ACAGAGTATTAGATGCTTTCTCTGAGTCAATGAATGTCAGAAATAGTGGTTTACTCTTGACCAGGTATTTCTCTAACACTGCACTGTATTAACTCGTACCCTTGCTTCGTCAACTGCCACATACATTATAGCCTGGGCTGTGGTAATTGGCCTTTTCAAATCTGGATTCAGTTGCAGTGCAAACGACCATTACCAATAATTCCAGTTAGTAATGTTCTCTATGATACCGCTTCATAACCTCAACAGTCATTAATTTATTATCGATCTGAATGACCCCAGGTGTTAACTAACGCAAGTGAATTGAAAAAAGGACAAAACTGGAAATCGAATGCTAGTTTAATTGACATGGTTTTCTGTATTTTTTAAACTTTAATTCAACACGTGGGGATTGAATGATAATTAAATTCGTAATATCGGAATAATTAATTTCAAAATTAATCATAATTAATTTTTGGCTTAATTATTCTAAGGAACTTTTCCGCATGAAATTAAATGAATTATATATAACTCATCCTATATAAACATATTAATAAATTGAATTAAAGGATAGGTTGTATTATTTATCGTTTTAACCTAATAAAAATATTTGTTTTTGAGGTAAAGATAAATGATAGAATTACTTAACAAGACACTCCAATAAATAGCGTATTAAAATAATTTTAAACATTACGAGTTTTAAATTGTATTTCAAACCTCATTCGCTTTCATACACACAAATTTTTAACCGCTTAAATATGTTTCAGGATGTAGGTACATTTAAGGATAAAAAAATACGATTTTGAATATAGATTTCAATACAAAATAAATAAATAAAATATTAGATTGTATTATAATCTTGACAGTATGCGTAAATAAAAATTAGAATAACAAAAATATGGTTTCCATTCGAAACATGACACTTTTTCAACATTGTTTGAATAATTGATGTCATAGATCTACTTTCACTTTATTTCCCTTGTTATCCTAGCCACCCTTCATAATAGAATTGATATTACGACGTATTATCTGAGGGATACAAATATTATCCACTTTGTCACATTATAAAATATTTATTGCGGTTATTAGGTTGATACATTGCGGATTGACTTTCATTTTAGCCATTAAATAGAAATATGTTGTATTAGTAGGCGACTAATATATTAGTTTTTACATAATTCAATCAGTTATGAGAGATTGATTTCGAAAATCATTTCAGAAACGTTTGATTAATTTGTGATGAGGGGACTAATAACTACGACGTAGAATCATCTTTCAGTTACCGCGTGGCTTTTAATTAGGATAAATAAACCGGAAAGGATATATAAACTTTTATTTTACACTTTCACTATCCATCAACGGCATTGCTTTTCAACCCTATTTAATTATTTACAATAAAACATAATAGAATTTAACACATTATTATAAAACTACATCGACATAATTTTTATATATTTGAAATTTTCCGTCTTTGACACAAAGCTAAAACGGTTACATTTACTGAGTTATTCCCCTTAGTTAGGTCTATATATTTCTAGTTTGCCAGTAGAGGGTGTTCTATCAGTTCTCTGATTGGTCAACTTCAAACCCTGTCTTCCCAGTTGTTACAATGGAAGGAGATTATTCGCCTCCTTCTCAAAGGAAGGTGAGACATTTTTCTAATTATATTTTAACTCTTTTATGAATTTAATTGTTTTTCTGATATATTTCGTACAAAACTGTTTTGCTGTAACATATCTAATAAATATTCTCGGGTCCCTCTATTAAATTTAGCTCTATATGTTCTTCAACGGTTTTTCTTCTCCCCCCCTCCGGTAAATTTAAGGAAATTGAATCGAATTAAATCAAACATCTTCAAAAAAAAGACGGAATGAAACAAAAAAAATAATAGTTCTTAATTAATTAATGTTGGAAACTTATTTGGTAATATATGTATATATTGAGATATGAGAGCAAAATAATTTTTCTGTTCCCTTCGATAGTTTTTTTTTTTTTTTTTTTTTTTTACTCAGAATCCCTTTATCTTTCTCTCGCTCAGTGCGAGGGAGAATAAAAATCAGTCGAAAACTATAAAAATTTTTATTTATATTTTTTAAATGAGATTTAAAACAAAAATTAAGTATAGGTATATTTGTTTCACAAAATTATAAGTAAAATTATAACGTCTTTGTATGAAAAAAATCTATAATCTTCAATAAGCCGGCAACTCAGGTGCTTTTAATTTAGACAAAAAAAAATGACGTTATTAATTCTATCAAATTTCGTTATTTATTTTAATTAGAAATTACCTAAATTATTGTTGCCTACTGATATATCTATATTTTTTAAACGAGACATTATTAAATCATCAATGTTCGCCATGTTGTCTGATGGCGTAACCGGGAAGTTAGTATTTCTTCTTAAATATTTCAATTATTTCTTCGCGAAGGAAAATGAAAGTTTTTTTCCAATTTTTTTTATTTATTTGTATTTGAATTGTCATGGACACAATGAGAGTTTGTCGGCAACTAGACTTGCCATTAATTCATAAGATTTGGCCGGCTTAGATAATGGAATATTCACTTTCCTTGATTTTGAAAGTCTATAATTGTTAAATATGTCTCTATTTTTGTGATTTAAGAAAAATCATCGCCGGAAAATAAAAATAAAATATCTATATAAGTAAATAGCAGGAGCTAAAGCCGTTTCTATATTAATAATATAATGTTAATGGTAATAATAGTAGTAATAGTAATGATAGTGGGTCAGTGTTGGTTGGCGCACGTTTCCTTTTAAACAACGTAATTCACACTCAAACCGTAACTGCTGCTTTTATTTTACTTGTAAGATTATTTTTATCTCATCAATTCTATTTTGAATGTTAAATATAAAAATGTTTGTGATAAATTTTATTCACTTTTTAAATGATTTGAAAGGGAAAGATTTTTCAAATGAATTTTTGAAAGAAATACCAGTAATTTGTAATTATTTGTAGAAGTTAAAAGATGGCAAAATTGCGAAAGTAAAGGTATACGGGAATATTCAATTCTGCATACCTCGCTAATTTCAAAATTATTCTTAAAACTAAAGATTATTTTTCAGTGTAAAATAATGTTTGACATTTAAATTATTCGGTATAAATGATTAACTAAAATTTAATTTCGATTTGAAAACGGACTTTAAATGATGATTGACCGGAAAAAATCCCGACCCCCACCCTCCCAAGTAATTAAATATAGGAGAGATATAGTAATTTTTCTTCAGGGTCTTAAGTAGTCTAGGTGTGGCAACTGCTACTTCATGAAAAGCTATTGTTGAACAAAACTGCACCATGCGCGTATGGGGGGAATGGGAAGAGAAAAACGTCTCCAGTGTAAATTTGAAATGTTTACATAAATTTTGGATTAAGTTCTACAATATACTAAAGAGGTATTTTTGTTTTTAGTTTCCCAGACGTGGACGAAAACACTTCGATGATGGACCTGATTCCGAGAAATTCAGGAAACTTTTCATTGGCGGTCTAAGTTATGATACCAATGAAGAAAGTTTGAAGAAATACTTCTCAAAATGGGGTGATATTGTTGACTGTGTAGTGATGAGAGACCCCAATACTAAATGGTTTGTATTTTTCATTTGAGTTTTAAAATGTGAAGATTTTTGCTTATTTTTAAAATTCACTTTTCTATCTACAATTTGTTTACTCTTTCTAATTTTTTTATAATTAAGGTCTAGAGGGTTTGGCTTCATTACTTACAAAAATGTGAGTGAAGTTGATGAAGCTCAGAAGAATAGACCACATTCTTTGGACAACCGTGAAGTTGAGACCAAGCGTGCTATGCCGAGAGATGTAAGTTTGTGAAGTTCAAATATGGAATTGAAATGTGTTTTATCGATTTAGAACTTACGTATATTGTTGGCATGTCCAGTTTTCAAAGTCATTTAAGTAAATTATAAAAATATTTGATAATGATCCATTATGCAAACAATTAAGATAGTTCTGATGTGCCTTCTTTTGAGGACATTTTCATAAAAAGAATTTTTTTCTTATTTTTACTCCTACAGGATGCTGAATCTCAAGCTACTGTCAAGAAAATGTTTGTTGGTGGTCTTAAAGAAGACATCACAGATGATCAGTTACGGGAGTTTTTTGAACCCCATGGCAAAATAGCAAACATTGACTTGATTACCGATAAAACCACTGGCAAGAAGAGAGGATTTGGTTTCATTTCCTTTGAAGATTATGATACTGTGGACAAACTTGTCTGTGAGTATTCATCCTAACTTGATTGTATCATGATTAACAGACAAAATCTCATCTAGTTAGGTGTGAAACAAGTTTTACATGTACTTGTATGGACAAATAAATGTAGACCCTGTTGGGACACTGCCTTGATGGGTTTAGTCAGACAAACCAACTCCAGGACTTGTTCAATTGGTCTCTTTTGTTTGGGTATGTCAAGAAACCCAATACCAGTTGTCACATATACGACTGGCATTTTCTATATTCACTAACAAGGCATTGGTTGACCTGGGGCTATAATAGGAGTCTCTCTCCAAAGGTGCTGTGCATTGGGACTGAACCTGAAACCATGTGATCGCAAAACAAGCTTCTTAGCCATTCGGCTGTGTGCAAATCCCGACAGCCCCTTTGTATTTCCCTTCAAATAGAAGCAGCAGTCTATTTATAAATTTTCTAGAGTCTATTGTATTTACCTGAAAGATAAGTTGCAGTCTTCAGAAAGAAAACTGCATGTCCCTGGTCTATGGAAGCTTGTTTTGTTGCTATGAGTCGGGTCGTGATATAATGTGGATAAATATCAATGTATGACATCACACACAAATGTAACCAATTACACAACTCATTTGTGCTATGAAATGTGTCTGATATGTCTGTATTTTTTTTTCTTTTATTCTTTTACTTGTTTCAGTCAGTTGACTGGAGCACTGCCTTTAGTCAAAGAAATCGACCCCCAAGGACTTATTCTTTGTATGCTGAATACTTATTCTGTCAGCTTATTTCGCCAAACCGCTAAGTTATGGGGACATAAACACACCAGCATTTGTTGTCAAGCGATGGTCGGGAGACAAACACATATTCGATGGGCTTCTTTCAGTTTCCATCTACCAAATCCACTCACAAAGCTTTGGTTGGCTGAGGCTATAGTAGAAGACACTTGCCCAAGGTGCCACACAGTGGAACTGAACCTGGAACCATGTGGTTGGGAGGCAAGCTTCTTACCACATGGCTACACCTGCACCTATGTATTTTGCTGATGCATCTAAATCTCTTTTGCCTGTGTAAGGCACGGATTTGTTAGCAAAAGTGTTTGGAAACAATTCTATTACCAATGCCAGAGGGTGACAGAAAAGTGAAAGACAGTTTTAAGTTGGGTGTTACACGGCGAGGAAGAAGTTTTGAGTCAGAAAAATTGAGGGTCTGATGTGAAGAGAAACAATCTTTAAAAAGCAAGACAGACATTTGTGTATATGAGAAATGAAAAATTTCTGTAATTGCATACAAATGGTTTTGTTGGTCACTTACATGGATATGAATGGGAAATCCTTAATATTGCAAGGTAGATTGAGTAGAAATTGGCTACTATTATATAAGCAAAACTTGGCCTTAGATATAGTACCATGGAGACATATGGTTAAAATCTGATTACAGAAGCAGATGACAATAAGTTTGATGATGACATTTTGTGACCGTGATCAAATATAAATGGGAACGAGACACTTTGATGTCACTGAGTTCAACATTGGGCATCAGAGGTTTTTAGATTTCCCTCTTTATGTGAGCATCTGGTTATGTTTATGTGTGTTTCAACATATTGCTGTGATGTCTATGGTTAGACTGTATTATCAATGATAGGATTTATTTGAAATATATTTAAAAAGCAGCTGCAAGCAAACTTAGACTTAAAAAGCAACATGACTTTGCAACAGGCTTGGAGGCTGAAGCCAAAATATGAGAATCACAAAAGTATTGTGACTTGTCTACCTCTGACTTTTGTATGACTCTGGTAATTGTAGGGTTTGGCAATAAGATGGAAATTGGGAAAAGGTTCTCTGATTAAACACTCTCCTCCTATTTGTGTGTGCCATCACTATTTAATGTCTTATGTGTGTATGTATGTAATATATTTTCAGTGAAAAAGTACTTGACTTTAAATGGAAAGCAAATTGAAGTGAAGAAGGCTCTGTCTCGCTCTGAAATAAACAATAGCAGAATGGGTGGTGGACCTGGCTATGGTGGTGGTGGCGGCGGCGGCAGTGGAGGTAAGTCTGACCCTTTCTTTTCTGAAAAAACTGGTTTTAGTTTGATATTTAGTTTGGTAGTCATTACTTCCCGTTTGGTAGAGTTAGTGTGAAATGCAATGAATGTTCGATAGAGTTGCTGAAATGCAATGAAATAGTAGCAACAACAACAACAACAATAGGGTTTTGTTAGTATATTAGTAGACTGGATATTCCGACGACTGTATTGTCCAAATACATAATGATGTCCTTATTTGCATGAATTTGAATTTCTGTAAATTGATTATGGATGGGGGAGATGGTTTTAGTGAGGGAGCTAAATTGTGTACCTCAAATTGTAAATTCTATTGTGCAGGTCCTCGAGGTGGACGAGGTGGCAATGACGGTCCTGGCCCCATGAGAGGTGGTATGGGTGGAAGAGGTAGGTTTGTGATTGCACTTAACCATTCTTGAAAGTCTGTTGTTGACTCTTTTACTGCCCAATTATTTATTCGTTTTATTTCAAATACTTTTTTTTTCTAAGTTAGGAAATAATGTCCAATGAGAACTAGTGATGTATGCTTCAGTAATTTTATAATTTAGGGGTAGCTGTAATAATGAGTTATTTTGATGCATGTTTTATATCTGAACATTATTGTATGCGATTCAGTGTTGAGCGAGGGATTTTGGTGTTCTCATTCTAGGTGGCTCTGATGGTGAGTGGTCTCCTGGATTTGGTAGAGGCTTTGGAAGAGACAACTTTGGTGCTGGAGGTGGTTATGGTACGTTAAAAACTACCCTTTCATATTTTTTATCCCTCATAATACAAAAGCATTTGCTAAATCATTGACAATTGTGGATTTTGTTTTGTTTTTGATTTGTAAAACTGTTTTGTTAGACATGGAATAATTGCTCATTATTTTAAATCCTCTGCTTTAAAATGGTTTTCAAGCTTTATCGTCCTTAAATTTTGACTTAGTTCCGTTTGACAAATTTCTTAGGATGTTTTGTATGTTACATGTCGTTGAAGCTATGATTTTTACTTTGTTTCCACAGGAAATTTCGGAGGTAGCGGTTATGGTGGTGGTGGTGGAGGAGGACCTGGTGGGGGTGGTTATGGAGGGGGTGGAGGACCTGGTGGTGGCGGCGGTTATGGAGGGGGTGGATATGGTGGAGGTGGAGGACCCAGTGGGAACTATGGACCTGGTGGAGGTGGCGGAGGGCCTGGTGGATATGGTGGTGGCGGTGGCTATGGAGGTGGAGGTGGTGGAGGACCCGGTGGATAT
>NC_068986.1:9265512-9284527 GCF_001194135.2 Octopus bimaculoides | reverse complement strand
AAAAAAAAAATAACCCGGCAGCAACTTAACATTCAGGTATTTTGAGTTTTCGATTGTTTTGTGTGATTGAGGGTCTGTTTCAAATTGATATTTTAGCCAGTTTAGTATGTATTAGAGTAATAGGGTATATATTATATATAAAAAGCAATGTTGATTACTTTATTTCTTTTCACTTCTTTGAGGAGAAGATTTCTTAATATAAGGATGTTACTGGAAAGGCTTTTACAAACCAGTATTGCCTAAAAATATTTAATTTTAATTTCTAAAATAATAGTATGTTAAAATAGATTGCAGTCTAGTTAGGTGGTAGCTTAGGAATTTTCATTGCAGGCTAAATGAAGTGACAAAATGATTAGCCTATATGATAACTTGATAAAAACAATATTTGTATCTTGTTAGTGTAGAGTTTTCTAGCGATGATATTTTTTAAATGCATTTAAATATTAATCTGTTTTATTTGATATGTTTAGGCAGGCTTTACAGTGCAGAAACGGAGGCAGCTAGCTTGAATTGTACTTAGTGTAACCGTGGAGACAGGCAAGAGGCAATTGTAGTAGTACTGAGGAGACACAAGAGAGGCAGGATTGTACTTAGTGTAACCAAGGAAATGGGCAGAAGCAGATTGGTGGCTCTCAAAGAACACCACTCTAAATTAAAAAAAAAAAATATTAAAAAGATCCAATAAAAAGAAGAAACAACAGAGAAAAAAAAATGACTTGGTAGCAGGCTTTGATCATCATTTTACAATTTTAAGACATTTTCAAGTGACAGTCGTAGCGTAAGGGTCATATTTGGCCGTAGATGTATGAGACTTTGACACATTTTGGGACATTTTCTATATTAATCATTTGGCTTGTAGTTTAGAAGTGGGATGTGTAAGCTAGATTTGAAATTTTCAATATAAACAGACAATAATAAAGTTGTTGTGTTAGGTCTAATTAAGCTTTGACATTGCCCACTGCTTGGCATAATACGTAAATGTTAATTATATTAAGAAAATGTATGAAGGCAAAGTATTGGTCAGGTTTAATATTCTTTTCATGTAATACTGTCAACTGTGATGGTATTTTGTGACAACACTTTGCTGACTGTTAGTACTCCACACTAGAAACTGCAAGATATAAAAAGGTGCTAGAGCCTAGTAGTGTGAAACTAGTTTCTCTATGAACTGTTATTGCTTTCCTTGAATGTTGAGTTCAGCTTTGGTGGTTATAAAAACAACAATGGACTTTCCAGATTTTTTTCCAATATATTTGTTGTGTTCTTCTTTCCATAGTGTAATAAGTCACATGTTATTTGTGAAAAACATGTTTGTGATTCTTTAGATTCTGGTCTTTCACTACTTATTATTTCTACAGCTCATAAATGGACAGTGTTAGTGATCTTCTGTGACCATACAGAGTATTTGAACATTGTCTTACAGACACTTCCATAGTTTGTAAATGTTTTTGATACAAACCATTATGTCATAGCTGATTTTTTCTAGTCAGTTATCAAACAACTGTCATTTTCATCGAACTGCAGTAAAATTTGCATGTACCCATTTTTTTAAAACTTTTTTTTTTAAATTTTTTCTCCCTAAAAAATAAAATATTGAAAATTAGTCGTTGAGAATGTGTGTTATTTCTGTTTCTATTGGGTATACATTAAGAAAACATCTGCTCATTGTGGAAGTCTAATTTGTTTAATAATATTTTAGTAGCAGCAGCTGTTGTCATCGTTCACGGATACATAAGACTTTGTATTTCAAATTCTTTTATTTTGATGTTTGGGTTTTTAAAAAAAAATTTTTCTACTCCTTAAAGGAAGTTCCAAATCATCAGAAATACATAATTTAGGAATTGGACTTAATTCTTGAACATTTGCTGCACATTTTAATAAAAATACTCCTTTATTTAGCAAAAGTTTGTGTTTGAGACATTAGCTATTATTAATGCTGTAGATGGAAATATAGAAACGTGTAAATGTTAAGTACAGCATATTTAATAATTGTATTTGGATGAAAAATTAGTCTTTATTCCAGGCATTGATTTACTTGACACAAGTCTCCTGAAATTGTAGCTTATTGCAGTTGCAAGCTTTCATAAAACTGCCAATGTATTTGCTTGTGTGCATGACTTTGGAGTAAGCTACAATTTTGAGAGGAATTCTTTCACCGCTGCAGATTTTCTACATGAACTTCCATTCTGCTTTCTTTTGTGGCTTATATCTAGTATTGTTTTAAATGGAGTAATTTTTCTGAACGAATCAATTTGACTTCCATATGTAACAGCACTGAGATATATTCCAACATAAATTTTGTTGCATTAAACACTAATTCACTCTATTCTAGATTAAAGTGTTAAGCATTAGTTTGGTTTTTTGTTAGATTTAGCTCATAATGAATGACTTGAAATCTATAAAATTTTATAATGCTCTGTTGTTACATAGTGACATGAATTATTATAAGATTTCCAAGTATTTTGAAGTTACTCAAAATTTAGTATTTAGAATGGATTTTCATTAAAAAATACTTGTAACAATGTTAAAAATAAACCAAAAACAAAAGGAAAAATAAGTTGGCTACATGAAGTATGTTGGAATGCATCCAGTTTGGGTTATCTTTTTGTAAACCTTATTTGTATAAAATTATTAAATATCACAAGTTTCTTCATAAAATGCTCTTTTAATGCAAACCTGGGACCAATTTTAAGTTAGTAGAGAAATTACTTTTAATATCAAATTTGAAAAGAAAAGAAAAAAAGAATTTAAAAAATGTGTTTGAACATTGAAAAATGTATAACTTGAGATTACATCGTAGCAATTTCTGAAGTTATTAAAACTTAATTCTTCTCTACCGATAGATCAATTTGACTTAATGTTACCATTACTAAGATGAGAGTTACATGGACTCTAAAATGTTGTTATATGTTTCATTTGTTCAGTGATGCCTAGCTTTTTCTTCATTATTGTTTGTTGCATCAAATAACGGTTAATTTTTAATCATACAAAGACTTCCATCATGGACAGCAATGCTTTGATTTGCAAAATATTTTTTAAAATTATCAAATTCAGTTGTGCATTGCTCTGTTGTAAAAAAAAAAACAAAAACAAAACTGTTCATCGGAATATTTCCAAGAAATGGCTTATTCCCATCAACAGTTAATGTTTTGGCATGATACATGATGCTGCTGTCATGAGATTCTTTAAATATTTCTTTGCAGAGTATTGAAATTTTTCAACTGAAAATGTTTCCTGGTTCTTATGTATTAAGCACTGCCTTTTTTAGATTAATATGATTGATGCAAAATTATTATTTTTCATGTTTGAGTGTCATCACTCCAGATTAGAGTATGAAACCTCTGCAATATAGATTTATCTGTTGTGGTGGTGGGAATTAGAAAGAATTGGTTTTCTACAGCAGTTTTATTAGATAAAAACAAATATGATTGGTGGCATAGCTAGTTGCTTTTTCACAGTCAGAAAAAATAAAATGGTTGATTGATGATCATGGACCCCAAAAAACTCTGAAATGATCATCCCCAATGACGCCAGTCTAGTTAGTTTTTGCTTGAACAGGATTTTGCCATGTCTAACCCTTCAACTCACAAGATAGCTTAAAGTGTCAAGTCGCAGCCAAGGAAAAAGACACCTTTAAGTGCAGGTAAGATAGGATTTTAGTAAATTCCAACTTTTAGATTAGACTGTTAATTGTTTCCTAATTATTGGTTGTTTGTATTCGTTTAATAGTTTAAAAAGAGAAAATGGAATTTTCTATAGAGTCTGCTAAGAAAATGTCTTGTCAGGTAAACTTTTCCATGAGGTTCCTTTATTCAGCTGTTGATAGTTGATTGGTCAAAAATCTACTACATGCACTTTCGGCTTAATGACAATTTCTGTAGAGGCACTGAAGTAATGTATTTTATAATACTTTATATAATAGCTATGAACTTTTATGTTTACCTGGTAAAAATTCTATGAAAAGAAAATCTCACTAAACAGTCAAGACGTAGACTTTTTTTTTTTTCTTCAAGTGATATGGATGATTCTCTGTGGGGCAATTTTAATGTAAATCTTTCGTGCTTTGACCCCGCAAAATGTAGCTAATTTTTAGAATTGAAAATTGTTAGCAGCAGAGAAGTTCAGTGGCTGATAAGAAGAGCAGTTTGGTAATAAACCGAATTTTTTAACAAGATCAGTAAATTTTAATTCTGTTTGGAATATTGTTAGTGTAGAGAAATAGAACATTAAAGATTGTGAGAAAACCCTGATTTTTATGAATGCTTTTCACATTTTTATAGCAAAGTGTTTAAAAAGTGTATTTTTAATTTTTTTTTAGTTTGGTCCATCAGGCTTGCAGAAGTGTTGAAAATAAATTTGTGCTGCATCTATGGTGAGTAACATTTAATTATCATTTACCTGATTATTATTCATTTCCCTGTGTCATTATAAAATTTAAAGCCAGTCAAACTGCTAAATTTAAGTTGGAGAAATCAGTCCTGTTTTTGTGTTTAGGAAGTCAAGCTATGATTTGGTGGGTCACCATTGATACCATTTAGAACCCTTTTCACACCAACTCAACTGATATAAATTACAATCTTCCATTGTAAGTAGTCTTAGTAGGAAAGCAGACAAATCACAAATCCTTTCAGATAGATGGTCCTGCTTCACATGTAGAAAAGGTGTAGGTAGAAATTCTAGATGTACCTGGTGCAAGCTATGGACACAGGAGATGCAGCAATATTAGAAGTCTGGCAGATGTGCAGGTGCAACAAACACTAGAAATAATTCAGAAAATAGACTCTAGGGAGAATACCTAGAAGTAGTTGATAGCTTTTGTAATCTAGGTGACCAAGTCAGCAGTGAAGGTGGATTCTCTGAGAGTTTAGCTGCTAGAATAAGCTGAGCAAAGTTCAGAGAGCTACTTTTGTTGGCAACAAAGGCCTCTCTCAGTGAAAGGCAGATTGTGGGTTGTGAAGGCTTGAAAGAAATGAATCTAGAATGTTTCATTGGATGTTCATGTAAAACTGTGTTGCGAAAAATTGCACATGAGGCAATGTGGTGTGCAAGACAGGTGAATACTGCATTGGTATGGTCATGTGATGTGTATGGATGAGGACAGCTGTGTAAAGAAGTGCTGGTTTCTGGAGGGAACCTGTGGAAGAGGTAGACTCAGGAAGATATGGGACGAGGTAGCAAGGCATGATCTTTGTTGTGTCTCAAGAATGCAATGGCAGGTGATTGTGACCTTCAGTAATTTGCTGTACTCGAGCAGATTGATCAGGCTAGGTAGCATTGTAGTTGTGGTTGGTGCCAGTGACATACAAAAAAGCGCCCACTATGAGTGGCTGGCACTGGAAAGAGCATCCAAGCCAAAATCAGACTGGGACCTGGTGCAGCTCCCTGGCTTGCCTGTTTCAGTCAAACCGTCCAACCCATGCTAGCATGGAAAATAGACCTGAAATGATGATAATTCCATGTTAATTTATATTTCAAACCCCAGCTTAATAATGACAAAGCTATTTACTAAATTCTTTATTTTTAAAAATCAGTTGAAACAGCAAATTTCAAGAGAAATAAGTTAGTGAAAGGATCAGTCTTTTACAATTGGTAACTGAAGAAATTACAAGTCACTAGTTAAAAAAGGAATTTACATTAAGTCTACTAGATATTGTTATTGGCCTTTTACACTTTTCCTAAAGTTGTTTTGTGCAGCTAACTTGTTTTAGCTGTTTGTTACTGTAAAGCTCCAGGTTCTTACTCTCAGATCTGCTGCTGCTGCTTCTCTTTGTATCCAGAACTCACTGATTCAATGGAATCAGTGTGGGAGAGGGGCATTAGGCTGGTCACCATGTTGAAGGTGTACCCAAGTCATTGTACTGCCTACACTTACTGTATGCCTGTAAGACTTGGGTGGTTTACAAACACTATGTCAAAAAAGCTAAGCTACTTCCAGATGAACTGCCTGAGAAAGTATTTGAAAATCACTCATCAAGACAAGGTCCCAGACATGGGTTCTCTTTCAAGCTGATCTGTCAAGCATTTTCACACTATTGAGGAGAGTGCAACTCAAGTGGGCAGGCCACTTTGTTTGAATGCCTGGCATGAGACTGTTTTACAGTGAATTGGTGGAAAGCAAGTGCATGCAGCAGGGTGGACAAAAAAGTCATTGAAGAATACACTCAGACCCTTCACCAAAGATGTTTGAGAGCAACCCTGACACCTGGGAAATGCAAGCATAAGACTGCCCTGCTTGGCAAAGCTGCACCAACAAAGGTGTCACCTATAAACAGGATTGTAGGAGGGGCAGAAAAAAACCCTCCAAATGCATGAGTCCAGAGCTTACTCCTCTTCTTCAGTCCAAGCAAACCACCAATACTCGACCTATGGCAGAGCCCTCTCAGCCCACGTCAGACTAGTTGACACTCCCTGCCTTGTCTTCCTCTCCCACATAATGTCTTTGGTTTACTGCTTGTATTTTTCGTCTCAGTAGTAATAATAAATTAAACAATGCCTGTTTTTGAAGCTAGGATAGGAACTACAAATTATGAGGGACATTGTTGAAATTGCAAGCTCTTTTCTCCCTCCCTGCTTTATGCAAATTATAAGGGACATCTTTCAAATCTCAATGATCCCATTCTATAGAATTCATTCTCTGCTATTTATAGCAGCAAGTCGATTTAATTATTTCGAATATAGATTGGATGTGACAGTATGCAAATACTTATTTATTCAGAGATTTTGCCTTAAATGGCAATTTTAATATGCATCAAGTCCCCTATTTAAATATTTCTTTTTTTTTTTTTTTTTTTTTTTTTTTTTTTTTTTTTTTTTCCACTGACTATCTTATTTTCTCATAAATTTTAGTTATACTAGTTCTCCCCAAACTTCAAGGGAAACAACCGAGCCTTTCTGCTAAATTATATTTCAAGCTTTGTAATACTGAAGTGAAGGACCTTACAGCAAACACACCATTCTGTTTCTTCCCTGCCATGCTTTCCCCCACATCCTCCTAACACTCAGCCCTCCATCACTTAAGGGTAATATTACAGATTACTGTTCCTCCCTTTCTTTGCTGTACCAGTTACCTTCTTCCCCCATCCCCTCTTTCCATAGCAAGACACTTGTACTTGTCCCCTTATCATTGCTTTAGCCCTTCAAAATCTGGCATAAAGCCACCTCCCATTATTTAAATACTCCACTCAAAAGCAGGTGCTTCCCCACCCCCACCCCGCTTACTATTTTTTTTTCTTTTTTCTGTCTCAGCAACCTCTCTGGTGCCACAATGGCAAGAAAAGGGCAACCATGTTGAAGCTGATGGTTGAACTTGGGGCCACCCTGTGGCACGTTGGGTTCTGTCAAACCATCCCATGCCAGCATAGAAAATGTACAATTGATGAGGATTATGAAACCTATGTCTCTCTCTCTCCCACTGGTTGTTACACAGCCATGCCTTTATATACCACCGTCTTTAAATACGAGGGGTGATCATTAAAATTTCCTTCTGACCCACTTCCAGTTATTGCAGCAGACGGAAATTGTACAGGTATAACCATACATGTTTCTGCATGTCACTTTGTAAATTGCAGCTTTCCTCTAGTATTCGTTTGTCTTTTACGGCCGATGAAGTGGACTAAGGTGTTATAATGGAGGCAGTTGAATGTAGATCAGTGATCTGGTTCTTATACTTGAAAGGTCGTACACCAAAAGAGACTTTTCGATGAAATGAAAGTTTCTGGTGACAATGTACCATCGTAGGACGTAGTCAAGCATCAGCACCACCAGATCAAATGTGGTTGGACATCGGTGGAAACTGATCCTATTCCTGGACAGCCACATTCTGCCAATGATGATGACACCATTTTGGAGGATCACTGCATAACTATTTGGCAACCAGCCCAAGAAGTGAAGGTAAGTGTTGGGTCTGGAAAAAATCATTCGCGACCATTTGCACATGTGTAAGCTGTCTGCACAATGGATTCCCCAAATGCTCCCACCTTTTTAGAAGCAGGAATAGGTCAGTTGCTCCCAGGCTATTTTGGCAATGTACCCAAGAAAATAATTTTGGTGGCAAGCTTATCACACAAGATGAAACGTAGGTCAATCACTATAATCTTGAGTCTGTGAAGTCCAGTCAAAGCAATGGAAGCATAACTCACCACCTCCAAAGAAGTCTCATGTCCGACCCTCAGCAGACAAAGTGATGCTCACAGTCGTTTGGGGACAGCGTGGTGTAGTGATGATGGATTTTCTGGCAAAGGGCACCACAATTGATACGGCATATTATGCTTCTCCACTGCAAAAATTGCAAGATGTTATCAAAGCAGAGAGGCCTGGCATGCTGACTAAAAGAGTCTGCCTTCTCCAAATCAGTGCTCCAATTCACAATGTGCATGTTACACCCTCCTGTATTTATGAGAGCCTTTCTCCTCCTGCTTACTCTCCTGATCTTGCACCATCTGAGTTAGGACACACTCTACCGACTTCTACGGACAAGGTCTTCACAGCTGCATAATGTGATGGGAGAAGTGTGTTACCATTGGTGCTGGCTATGTAGAGAAGGACTAAGAATTATGCCAGTTCTTGGGAAGTGGGTTAGGAGAAATGTTTATTGAACACGCCTTGTATCTGTCCATGTTTGGAACACCTCTGGTGTGTTGTTTTAAAGAAAATCCATGGCTACCCAACATTATATGGGTGAGAAGTAGTAACTGGGAAGGGAAATCTGGTAATGTTGGGGTGCCAGAGGTGTGAGGAGGAAGTAACATGGTTAGAGATGCAGGTAGAGGTGAATGTAATGAGCAAGGGTGGAGGTGAGAGAGGGAAGGAGGGTGTGCAAGGTGGAGTGAGGATGAGAGGGAGATGTAGAGGTACATAGGGGTGGCTGTGGTTACACTGAGTAAAGATGTTGGGGTGTAGGGAATGATGGCAGATATGAGAGGTGTACTGATGAAGTATGGCAGAGGGAGGGACGAGTGGATGTTTTCAAAGGAATGGAAGCAAGGAGGAAGAATGCCTGCTGTCAGTTCTGCTTTCAAGTAGGGATTGGATGTGAGGGGAATGTTTGATGGGGCAGAATTTGTTACAAGCCCTAAACAGTGCTTTTAGGAGGACATTGTTTTTGCTATTCTCAAGCAAAACAAATTGCCAATCATCTCAGTCCTTTGTCATCTTCTCCATCAGGCTCAGCATCAGCCTTCACTGTTTCATCCCTCATCCTCCTAGGTCTCCCTCTTTCACAAGTTCCATCTGCTTTAAGCAACTGGCCCTTGTATAGTTGTCCATTTTCTTCACATGGCCGAACCAGGCCTCTTTTGCCAAATTTTTCTCTCAGTACATTTTAATACTGTTACTGTACATTCAAAGCAGCATACTAGCTTCATTCTTCATCTACCCTTTGCTTGACCTCTCCATTTAGGCCTGTCCCTCACTACTGTATCACCTTGTTTGTACACCAGCATTGTACTGTCTGCCTTTCATTCTGAGGGAGAGACATTTTGTAACCAATAGAGGCATTAGCTCTTTCAACTTTTGTCAATTATACTTTCTTCATTAACCGTCAAGTGATTCCACTTTCTTGTGTGTCTATGCTTTGCATGGGGTACACCCTACAGAATTCCTGCCCTACATATGGAGCTGAGTTACATACCTGAGAGGAGGCATCTGTCTGTCTGTTTTCCTGTTTACTAGAACTTTGGTGCTTGCCAAGTTCTTCAATTCTAGATTCTGTGATGACAACGATGTTGCATGTATTTCCCAAGAGCATCTGGTTTTATATTCCTTTGTTAGGGTCCAGAGAGCCATGTCTTTATATTATCCTTGGTATTTTAGAATAACGTTGTTCTTGTTTCTTTTTTTTTTCTCATTATTTTAATCAGTTTCCATCAAGTTAAATAAATCAGTCAATGATATATTCTCCTTTGTTGTTTGACTTCTTTGTCAATGGTTTGTCTTGACTGGAAGAATTCATCAAGCCACTTTTTTCAGCCTCACATTATTGAAATAAATACCGCTCAGAGTGACTGAAAATGGAGATAGTCTCTAGGCGCTATATTTAGGGAATAGTGTAGGTGAAGTAGAATTTCTCAACTGAGCTCTTGAATAGCATTTATAGTTTCTTGGTCAGATTAGCAATCGTGGGTGAGGCGGGGCATTTTTGTGTTGAAGAAGCACACCATGTTGCCAGTCTGGTGGTTTCAGCTGGATTACATCATTAAGCCAATGCATTGGTTCTTTTTATTTCGTAGTGGATTAGCCCTTCCTAATCCTACCAGATGCAGATCATTGGGTTGCATAGATGCAGCATCTCACGTTAGCAAACTGGCAGCAATAGAGGTGTGCTGGGGGTTTGTCTCTTGTTGAGAACATGTCACCTATGCATTATTTTTGGGTCTTACCTTTCAAGTGAAGGTAACAGCAGTTTCATGAGAGCATTCCATCTGCTGAGCCATGTCCTTAGTGGGGAATTGGTATGGGTCCTCATGGATGAGCTTGTTTGGTCTAATCACTAGTCATTGAATTGAACAGATTGGTTGGAACATGGAGAGTTTGTGAGGAAGAATTTCCCTTCCCCGAAGCATGAAAACAAAGTCTCTCAATTAGAACACTTTCTCCATACACAGGACAAATGTTCTGTACAGCTTTGGCAGTTTGATTGAAAGCAAAGACAGACTGGTGTCAAAAGGGCTGTCTCTTCCTTCTCCATTGTCTTACATTTGAAAAGGGATAAAATTTATTCAAATGTCAGAAATGTAGAGAATTGAGCTATAAAAGACCCCATAAAGCACTTTTCTTGCTGATTGAAACAATATTGGAAAGAAATGAATTTATCTAAGAAGCCAGTGTTTATTACAGTTCATTGTTTTTGTTACAAGCTGGAAGATAAGCCACAAAGTCCGACTGATTTATAAAGAGCGCAACAAACAGGGGAGACTACTTCTATGATGGCAAGTCCTAATTCAATTCTCACTTTTTGAATTACTTGGTATTACATTGCCAGTCATTGTAGCCAGCTAAATTAAACATTTCAAGATATATACTCCTACACTTATACGGTAGGACGTAACCCATAGGATTGGGTTTAGTGTGAAGAAAGGGTCATTGTTTTTACTTGTCTTTGATTCAGAAGAACCAACCAAAGTCTTCCTGGTTGTAGCAATACCGAGTAGAGGAGGGGAAGGTGTGTTCTGAGGGTTAGTTTGTTTGGGAAGCAGGTTTAGGGACCAGATTGAACTGAAGGAGGAACAGGGTGAGACCTTGACGTCTGTGAAGTAAGAATTCACATTGAGTTCCTTTACTAAAAGGTTGTATTTATTTCATTGATATCTTGGTAGCTAAAGAAGAGGACCAAAGACAGATAGACTAACCATTTGAAGATTTCCATTGATTGTGGGAAAAGATCATCATGTGGAATACATCAAGAAGTAGTAGTCTCCATTCTGCTGGTTTCAAGTGTTGGCAATTTCAGGGGCAGTGATATTGGTCTTCAAATTATTCCAGTGTATTGTTCTGTTTGCCGATTTCCTTCTGAATTGTAAGGAGTGTTTTCTGCCAATATCTTTGCTTTGCTGAGGGAGGAATTTTTTTATGATCCTTTGACATGATCAGAGTGAATATATGGTGTCTTTGCAAAAATTGAGAAGAATTTTGGTTATGGGAAAGCAAAAGTGAAATTTGAGAATTCCTCCACAATGGTCAGCAAATCTCTTGTTTTAGGTAAAAGCTACTCAAGGACTGAGGAGCTTTTATCACAAAAATGGATATTGAATTCTAAAATCTTGGCTGTCTGAGATGTGGAGCATGTAGAGATCATGCTTTTGCTTCTCCCCAGATTTCCTCTTTGGCATCAGGGTCAGCATCTAGCTGCACAAACCTTATGAGCTCCTCCCAAACTGTCCAACCCATGCCAGCATAGAAAACATGTTAAAGGATAAATATGGAAAATTGTTTGCTCACACATACAACAAAGTATTTATTGTGTGACTTTTCAACAATATTCCATAACTGAATGCCACCACCACCACCACCAGCAGCATTGTCCTTCCCTGGCATTAGAAAGTGACTTATTAAAAACTTGAGAGTTTTAAATGCCAACAATTTTCCCATTCCGTTTACTATCAAACATGATGGCAACCGATTCCTTATCTGTTAGCAACTAGAATTGGTAGGTGAAGAGTCTCGACAATAATGTAGATTTCCCTTTCTATAAAAGGTTTCTGCTCAGTTGAGTGTTGTTGAACAGGAAGTCATTGGGTATCCTGACTGACATAGGATAGCAGCAATGACATAATCCAAAGCTTTGGTCTCAGCAGGATCAATAGCTTTCATAGCAAAGTTGGCAATATCCTGCTTTAGATTCTCAAAAGCTTTCAGGGCTGAAGACAGAAAGGGGACTAAAGGACAGAATTTCTAAGGAAATGTCAGTATTCAATTGCATACTTCAGAGTTGTCATCTCTTTGGTGTGAGGAAGACGAAGGAACAGTCAAATATGTTTTGGATCTGATCTAATAAATGTATTGTTGGTCTTGTAGGTAAAAGAATGCCCACTTTTTCTTTGTTTAAATCAAGGTTATTTTATTTTAGAATCTTGAGGTTGTGATCATCGGCGTTCTGGTTATATCCACAAATTTATGTTAATATGAGGTCTGATTATTTAGTATCTGGACTGTTGCCATAGTAACAAAGCTAAAGCATGCAGTGATGCTGCTTGGCAAAGATTGACCTTAAACTCTGCTGTGCAAACGACTAAGTTTTAACATTCTAGCTCACTGCTGCTGTCTACAGCAGTGCTTGGAAGGAAAGTGTGTAGCGTGTGATTGTCACATTGACCATGACAAAGTTCTCATGGCGATACCTGTTCAGAAGCCTATGCCAAGTTGCAGAAAGTGTACGAGTGGTTCAGACGTTTCCAAAATGGCCAAGATGTCATTGATGAATGTTCTGGGAAACCTGCAACCAGCAGAATTGAGAAAAACATTACAGATGTGCATGCAGCTGTGATGGGAGATCATCGAATCACCATCTGTGCCTTATCGGAGGATGTGCAGATTAATTGCATTTCAGTCCGTTATCAGTGAAGATTTGGGTATGAGATGCACGTCTGCCAGCTTTGTACCAAAACTGCTTTCAGCTGACCAAAAAGACATTCAGGTTTCAGTTGTACAACATCTCCTAGATTGTGTGAAGTATGATAAAAACTCTGAGTAGATATCGTCAAGTTTTTGGCAAAGTTTAATGCAGATTCTCTGCTCCACTTTCTCTATTATAGTTAATGTGACAAACATACACTACACATCTTCCGTGCACAGCAGAGTTCAAGGTTAATCTGTGCCAAGCGGCTTCACTCTGCGTGCTTTAGTTTCGTTACTATGGCAACAGTCTGGATACTTATTGATCAGACCATGTATATGCAATGGTGGCATTCAGTCCTTTTTTCAAATACTAATTATATATTGAAAGCTAATGACCTCATTAGTGATTTCCAAAAGGAATCTAAAATAGTAGAAGTAGTGACGAGTATCGAATGCAGCATAAGCTTTCTCTTATCTCTACTTTGTGGATTCAATGTACCCTTGTTTCTTTCTCCATCATCTCAATATGTGATGGAGAGAAGACATCTAACAACACAGTGGTTTATTGTCTATGAATAATCCGCAACCATATGTTTCTAATGGTTATCAGCAGGTGTAACCAACACCTAAACCCTCTTTTAGCAAATATCTTGTCTTAGAATTTATAAATTTCTGGTCATACAGAGAATGTTGTTTAGATCTTTCAGCTATGAGTTGAGATCTCAGACGGTTCCACTGTCCGAGTGGTGCCTAAGGAAGTTTTGTCTTGGGAATGACAGAACAAAGATTATAGATAATGGAGAATGATTCACTCATAATAATCATTTGAAAATTCAATACTGGCTTGACACTCCATTAACCTTCAACGTAATGGAGGTAGCTGCCTCCTTCTGCTTGTGCCACTAATTCTTCCATTTATTCTAATAATTATTAACAACCCATGAGAAACAGGGAGGTGAACCAGCAGAAAACGCAGCTTATTTTGGTTGCCACTGAAGATGGAGATGAGCAGAACATAGCATAAGGTCTCTTCTTGCTTCTTTGTGGGGCATTTAATCTGCAGCAGAACTACATGCTGCCACTGTTGAAAGATCAACCATAGTTTCATTAAACTGAGACAGGCCGTGTGAAAGATGCTGACGTTTCAAATGTTTGTTCATAGATTTGCAGATCTAGCATTTTTTTTTGTTTTTAATGTCAATTAAACTTTGTTTTATCTGTGAGGAATAAAAGCCATTAAGGCTTCCTTTATTAGTCATCTGTGTATTGCTCAGCAGTGTTATGGCTTTAAAGTATTCACTCCTTTGCTAAGAGGTTGTCTCCTGAATAATTAAACGCTTGTCTGTGGATAGCCCAAACATACGCTTCAATGTTTGGTTTGACATATAAAGCCTGCAGACTTGGGTTGTATTCAGCATTTGAGTTTGCTACAAACCAGAAATTGGCCTCAGAGCAAGACTAATTTATAATAGTACGGCAGGGGAGACTACTTCGATCTATAATGGAAAGTCACGCATACTACACATGTATTTAATGTAACTTGTGTATAAGAGATTGGGTGTCGTAGGGCAAGGAGTTGGATAAGCATGAATCTGCTAGACAATAATTGTTGGTATTAAAATATTGAAGAACAAACTCTGAGCTTATGAAAAACTGCTTCTGATTTGTTGGTTGTTATGTGGAGAGGTCACATCTCATTCTGCTTCCTTCTCCAGTGTAAATGTTCCACATCAGAATTTTAATGCTTCTCTTCCCGTTTATGAAACTTTTTTTTTTTAGTAAGATGAAAGGAGTGCTAAACTTTCATCTTTCTCTGTTATGATGATTGGATGACAATAGAATAATAGTGATGATGCACCATCCTATAGTGACTGATTTGCAGTGAAATAAAACATCAAAGCCCAAAATACAAGTTCTGCATTCTGTATTATAATTATCTTGGCCAAATTATAAGCAAGTTAATGGTAGCTCTGAAAGAAGATAAAATAGAAATAAGGTACTCTTCCTCCTCCCTCCCCATAATGTTGTATATTTATAGATTCCTACTTTATTCCAGGAGACTGCCACATTGTATTACCATGCACAGAATCATACCTTTTCTGTAACAAAGCTGTTTTAGAATATCTTTCCTGTGGCTAAATTACAGCAACATTCGTTGTAAGCCAGGACTGCCATGTTATGTTGGCAAACAATCTTTACTCCAAAGTACTGTTGCCGAATTTCTCTCGTTGTGAGAATTAAAAATAGTAATTTCCTAATTTATAGATCAGTGACTAGTTGTCACTTTGAAAACTATATATTTCGAGTGGGAATTTGGCAGCGCTACCTCTATCTGTCCGAACAATTATTGTGCTGATGAAGGGAAGTAACCCGGAAATCGTAATACACAGATCGTGTTGCATAGCCAACTGGAGACAATGTCTCCTGGGGCTAAATTACAGCAACATTCGTCCTAAACCAGGGCTGCCATGTTATGTTGGCAAACAATCTTTGCTACATCTTTCAATAAGTTTATGATGAAACTTAACTAAATGATATCTTCCACCCATCACTGTCTTTATATGTCTTTAGGTATATCTGGTCTGTTAACCACTGAGTTATGTATTATTTTCAAATTCTGCCTCGGTTGAGACTCCACTTCTCATCCTTTCATGGTCAATTTCAATAAGAACCAAGTAATCAACTCCTCTCCCAAATTTTCTGGCCTTGTGCTTATAGTAAGAAACAATGATTATTTTTGGTAATGTGAATCCTTTTTATTCAATTTTTCTTCAGGACTTTTTTTAAAATTATAATCCTAGCTGTGATATCGAAGAGGAAAACCTTCTGCAAATCGATCAGTTCTGACTGACTTCAATTTGGAACTTTTGAGCAGGAAACAAGGTAGGTTCATTGAAAACTTCTTGTCTGTAAGTCTTTAGTACAAGATGTTAGTGTGACAGTTAATGATTTTAAATTGATTAGTTTTAAGTGGGTATTTATACTTTAATGATGTATCTCAGTTGTATGGATCGTGTGTGTATTTATTAAAAAAAAAAGGTAAAAGACACCATTTCGAGCGTAGCTGTTGCCAGTACCCCCCAATTGGCCTTTGTGCCGGTGGCACGTAAAAGCACCCACTACACTCTCTGAGTCGTTGGCGTTAGGAAAGGCATCCAGCTGTAGAAACTCTGCCAAATCAGATTGGAGCCTGGTGTAGCCATCGGGTTTTCACCAGTCCTCAGTCAAATCGTCCAACCCATGCTAGCATGGAAGGCGGACGTTAAACGATGATGATGATGTTGTCATGACAAAATAGCTTCTATTGATTTATTGCGGCTAAAGGCACATTTTGGTATCCCTCAGCTTATCTGTCATTGGACATTGTTCCTGCCTCCATTTTAATGCTACAAATAATTCTTTATCCTGGTTGATAAACTTGTAATCACAGCTACTTCGCAATCAGGCTGTTAATTCTGCTCCTGTCAGAGTCTTTGCTTCCAATTTGCCACCTTTTGATTGAGTGAAATAGAAATAATTTTATTTGTGCTAAATTAATAATGACCATCCTTAACTATTGTTGTCTCAGTCCCTGTTTTAATTACTGCTATCTTTTCGTGTACTGTTTTGACATGTTATGCTTAATGTTTTCTTTCTCTTTACTCCAGATTACTTGTGGAAGTGGAGGCTTCTATTCATCCTGGAAGCATGAATGAATGTACATAAAAACCTTTTTAACTAAATAAATCTATTTTTCTACAAATGCTTCTGTAATTTGTCTTTTCTGATCCTGCTTGTATTTTTCATGCTGACATTTGATTAATGACTGATGTTTAAGCAAAAGCTGCCTCCTTATGTCAGATGTGTCGAGTATGACTGTTGGGGTTTCTATCATAATCTTTACTTCCTGTTTCACTCTTTTAGCATTCAAATTACTCCGTCAAATGTAATGCTTATTTATCCACATTGTATTGAATCAACCTCGGCTTTGAGATTTTGCTGTGATGGCTTTTCAAATGACATTATAGGGTGGGTGTGAAGGTCAGAATATTTCACTTGGATATGGCCAGCTTAAATGCTAAGCAGTAAAAGTGATCAAAATGAGCTTAATGTTTCAAAATTAATAGGGATAAGTATTAAATGTGATCCCACGGGTAAATTCTCTTATATAAGCTAAGGTCATGCTTAAGCAGTGTAAACTTTAATGCATCTACATAGCAAGATGCCCTTCTGTAAAACATATTTTTGAAGATAATTTTTTTTTAGTTTTGATTTGGAGGAGTCTGTAAATTTATTAACCCTGTTGAATAGATTTCTATTAATTTGCTTGGCAGATGGCAAAATCAAGGGTTAGTCATGAAGAAATCTCCAAAATAATCAGTAAAAAACCCAGAAGTCTTCCCATTTTTCTTCAGCGTACTCAATATACTTCAATCAATAATACCATAACCTATGGTGCTGCCACATAAAAAGCATCTAGTGGAAACTGGAACCTAGTGTAGCTCTCAAGATCTTGTCAAACTGCTCAACCCATGCCAACAAGGAAAACAAGACTTTAAACGATATAACAATGATCATCCAAGGCATTCGTTTATAGTTTGTAGCTGGCCAAATCAAAATACGCCAACATTTTTCTCTCTAGCATATATCCCTCAGTGTGTGTATAGAGTCACTTGTAGAGTTGGTTGTTGGAAGAAAGTTACTCCCTTCAAAGCAAGGAGAATTTGTAATCATCTGTGAAAGCTGCTGTTTTTGGAGTGGTAAGGAGAGCACCTGTCTATAGAAAGCTGACACAATATCATTTAACGTCTGCTTTCCATGCTGGCATGGGTTGGACGGTTTGACTGGGTTCTGGCAAGCCAGGAGGCTGCACCCAGTTCCAATCTGATCTGGCAATGCTTTTACAGCTGGATGCCCTTCCTAATGTCAACCACTCCGAGAGTGTAGTGGGTGCCTTTTTACGTGCCACCAGCACAGGAGTCAGTCTGGCAATATGTTCTTGTTTTAACCCATTCAGACTTAGAAATATGTTAAGGAATCCACCAACAGTAATTCCCCTACCCCCTGGTGAGGGAAATTTTCATATTGGGATACCAGGGACCAACTGAGATGTCTTTTGCCTTCCATTTAAGTGTGACTGTGAACCGGTGCTTGGTATGTATTAAAATGGAGTTGAAAAAATGAGAAGCAAAGAACATCCAAGAAGAAAAACTCAGAAGATTGCTACACACATGTTATGGTTTATTGACTTTCTTTTTCACTTACATGTTTCACAAAGACAAACTGATGGGTTAAAAGGGTGGGTATGACCTTGATGTACAGCTAAAGTATAACAATACATCCTTATTTTAGCCTACATTTTTCCTAATGTCAGTAGAAGTCATGCAACAGTATAGCTAAACTAAAATTGAAAAAAGGAAAAAAGACAATGTCTTTGATATGTTGGCCTACCAATGTTAAATAGAGTAAATTGGATCTGAAAGATGATGTCCTAAATTAGCTTTCTTTTTATGACATGTTTCATTCTTAATACGTTGCCAACCAAGCAAGTCAATCAATAGTCACCATGGCACTGGTGCGCATCTGATGTTGGCAAAGATTAGATTACTTTCTTAACTGAGAGCCGAGTTTAATCCTAAGAATAACTGATTATTTACCAAAACACGAGTGAGAAATGTTTCATGAAAACAACAAAAATAAATAGAAGTAATTCGTAGACATATGGAAGAATCAACTGCCATAAGTGTTTAAATAAATGTTGAATTTCAGAAAAACTGAAGTGTTACAACTAAACCTACATGAAAGAAAACCCAAGACTAAAAAACCAAAAAACCCCTCCTCTCCCAGTTATGTCATCCGTTAATCAAGAAAGACGTGTTAACATGTCATGGAAAGCAGCGTTCAGATCGGCTTTGTACAACTACAATTAACATGATGCCGTTCGTGCCACTAGACCTTAAGGGACGGCCTTAACTGTAAGTTTATA
>NC_068986.1:9244624-9264972 GCF_001194135.2 Octopus bimaculoides | reverse complement strand
GGTTTGGAATACCGACAAGTTAAAGTCTAAAAATACATTGTGGCGTTTTTTTCTTTCATTTTTTTAATAAGTTGATAATATTTTTCTAGAACTCTTAAGTAGGTACCCTTAATTAGACCTACTACTTGACAATCATTACCTTTCATGGGGGAAAATAGCGATCATTTAAGGTGAATTCTTGTTAAAAGTATTCAAACTGTGGGGGAAAAAAAAAATGAAAAAAGAAAAAAAAAAAAAAGCGATTTTTTTTTTATTAGAACCAGCATGGGATTAGCTGGCTTGGAACCAACAATTAGTTTTTTTTCTTCATTTCTAATGATGTTTGTGTATATGTATGCATGTATATATAAAAAATATATATACAGCACATACCGAAGCAGATAGTTAGCTCCCTACCACTAAACACCTATTAAAATTCTCCTAAGGTGGCCATAAATATCACGTGCTCATGTCATACAGAACAGATATGTCATGTTTCAACGCAAAATCCTTCCCACCTAAAGACACACTGATATTTTCAGTAGGTAGAGTTAATAATTTAGAGTGAAACTGTAATATTATTAGTCTAAATATTAGTTTAGTTAGAGGAAAAGAATTTTCTTTGGAAACTTATTTAACTTATGCCTGAAGACGTATAGAACTGAAGATAAGAATAGCGTAGGTCAAGCAATAGAACCAACCGGACTTCCGGCGTTCTATGTAAAGCTGGATTACTTTAAGCCAAATAACGCAGCATCGACTTGAATAACCTCTTTTCAATATTGAAGATTCAACAGAAGAACTCTTCAATATATCAGACACACAGGTAACAATGTATGTGTGTATATGCACATATATATATCATATATATACACAACACACATACATGCTCACACACACACACAATGTGTGAGTGTGAATATAAAAGATGTAGATAGACAGATATAAAGATTTAAATTGTTAAAGAGAAAGCATTTGAAACTAATGTTGGTTACAGAATCAATAAAAATAAAATAAAATGAATGAGTGAACGAAGTGACATAGGGTGGACAAATCCTCCAGTCATCATGAGAGAGTTTTACAGTTGTCTTTTGAGGAACTGGTTTGCCTTTTAGTGCACAATTGCACTATGTACAGGACCAAACAATTTGTCAAGGAGACAAAAATCCCATCATTAGGTGAGGAATATGTTGCTTCCATCGGTTGGTTGGACTGACCAAGAAACAATTGCCAGTAGTTTTAATTCTTTTCCCCAGCTGGTTCATAAAACATCAGTTTTCAATTGACAGTTTTTCCCTTCAATTTCATTTGCTTTGCAAGCTGCAATTGCTTGCGAGACAAATGTTAATAGTTCACCAATATCAAACTGATTATCTGCTTTTTGATGACATTAAGCAGTATTAAATGGATCCCCTGCATGTATTCCTATGAACCACATGTTGATGGTAAGTTGACAGTTTGGCTCTAGTGCGGGGGGGACTGTTGTTCCACTGCAGGGTTGTTGGAACAGCAGGACGACAGACACACATGCCTGGCATTGCCAACTACCATAGACATACACCGTTTCAGGAGGCCTTCTTCTTGTTTGGAACTGACCACGTATCCAGCTACAATGTAATACACAAAACAGAGGTAGATCATTGAGAACCAGGTCTGAAAGAGAGGAAACATCATCAATGGGGATCCTATTTACAACTGACCACATTCATTTGGAATACATCAAAGTTGAAACAAAACAAACGTGGTGCAATTGATGAGAACATGCCCGAAAGAATGAAGAAGAAATGCAAGCTGTTCACTTTCACATTACCTAAAACAAGAAGGAAATCATTTTAAATTACTTATGCCTTTGTATTCCTCTTTATTTGAATCAATTTTAATGCAGGTTATCAAACCCATGCTTTAATCCTAAAAGATCAATTACCAAATTTTAAGACCGGGATTATCCAGGAATTAGCACAGAAATTTCGAATGTGTCCACACAGACATTGTACAGGAAATGTGTTACAATCAGAAGACAACGGCAGTTAAGTCATTTAATACATTCCTTAAAACTCCAGCTTTGCTTTAGCCATGAAATGTTATTCACAATATCACTTGTCCAGAGAAGGAAACAGTGTATTTTCTTTTGACTTTCCTCTTCAAAATTTTGTAATTTATCAAAAGAAAGAGGCTTCACTTCAACAGAAGTATGGTAATAACAGATTCCTAAATTCTCCACTATTTTAATACATGAAATGTACAACCCAATAAATCAACACACAACTGTCAAACCACTTCAGCAAAACCTGAAAAAATGGTGTTCTACAAATATTCCTGGCAAACTTTCAGTGAAATAATGAGAAATATAGAAAATGGAATTATTTCTATAATTCATCAAACAAAATCTTATGGAATTTATTTCTCCAGTATTTTAGAAAAAATTGCAAGAAATAAAACAAAAAAAAAGGGTGGAGGCTGAAAAGTTCATTGGCCGACTATGAAGGAGTGATGCTGGGAGGTGTGACACCTTGCATGCATTAATTGCAACTCTTCTTATTAACAACATGCAGAAATGCAGGACATTTATGCAGACACGGCTGCTATGTTATGGGATGATGGTCAGCTTCATCACCAGTGCAAAATGGGCAACGAATTCAGAAGTCTTGAAGACAACCCAACATGTTATAACTGATGAGGAAAACCTTGATCGTGTTCATCACATGGTGATGGATGACAGGTGATTGACTAGAAACCAAATAGCCAATGCTATTAGCATATCCCTTGACAGAGTTGAGAATATTCTGCACAATGAACTTTGCATGACAAAGGTTTCTGCTTGGTGGGTGCCACATCTTCTGACACCTGATCAAAAGTGCACCAGACTGATCACATCACAGGAGAAATCCGACATTGTCTGAGGCAGATCCATCTGGTTTCCTTGAACATTTCCTAACCCAGGATGAGTGTTGGGTTTATCACTTTGAGTCAGAGACAATCCATGCAGGGGAAACACTCCTCCTCACCTGCTCCAAAGAGAGCCTATGACATTTCATCTGCAAGGAAGGTGATGGCTTCAGGGTTTTGGGGTGCAAAAGGCATTGTGTTTATTGACTATCTTCAAAAGGGCCACACCATCAACAAAGAGTGCTCTGCCAACTTGCCGAGGCAGTTATGAAAAGCTATCAAGACCAATCACCCAGGAAAACTGAGGAAAGGCCTCTCGTTACATCAGGACAATGCTCCAGCACACAAGTTCTTGATTTTGATGGCTGCTGTGCACAAGTGTGGCTTTGAACCGGTTGATCAGCCTCCCATTCTGCCGATTTGGCCTCATTTGACTATCATCTGTTCCCTAACATGAAAAACACTTGGCTGGGAACCAATATCAAAGTGATGATGTTGTCACGTCTGCTTTTGATGACTTTTTTGACCAAGCTTCTTCATCAGCAGGGTCCAAGCACTGCAACACTGATGAAAGAAGTGGACCAGAACGGGTTGAAAGATAAACCTCAATTGGTCATGTTCCATAAGAGTATCTTAAACAGCCTATGAACTCTTCAGCCATGAGAAACTAAGATAGAAATAATAAAGTAACAAACATGATTGGAGTTCCTTACTTTTTTATTTTTTATGGGAAAAACTACATTGTACAGAAAAAAAAAAAGATTAGGCTTATCTGTGAGGCAGATTATACATTTAGTATATCTTTACTTTTTATCAAACAATATTACATGGGACTTAACAAAGCAGCTAGAAAGTTTAGAAGATAAATCGATAACTTATGAAATATTGAATAAGAGAATAAGCAAAGTATAAAATGGAAGGAAGAAAGATCAGCAATTTACAATTAGCTGGGAAGAAGGAAAATGATAATAAAGCAGATAAAAGTTCTTGAGTGAGAAGATTCTAGTGAATGTATGGAGACTAGTTCAGTTCTGACTTGAGCTTCCACAAGTGTTTTTTTTACTAAATGGCACTGGTACCATTATGTCAGACTCCAATATGTGCGAAACTAAGAATAATGCTAGCTGCCAGGTTCCAGCCAGCAAAACTGTCATTCATCCCTGCATACAATAAGCCTGCCTAGGGTTGAACAGAAAGCATGGAAATAAATTAGAGCAATGAATTTTAAAAAGTTTTCATCAAAATCTACATCAGTCAGGCAGTCAACTAGAAATTAGGATAATTTTAATGATGGGATTGGCGAGGAAAAAGAAAGCAATTTTAAACCAAGAGGGAAAACAGGATTTTCCAGTAAATGAGGAACATATACGGAAGTTTTTTTTTCTAAATACAATAACCCCACTTTTATATACAGCCTCATCTTAGCTATGTACGCCATTTGTCTGTTTAGGGCTTTTATTAATAAATACCTATAAAGGCAGAGATGGAAAATCATGAAAGACACGAGCCTGAATTGTGATAAAAAGACAGTAAATGCAAGGAAATATGAAGGCAGGGCAGGGAGTTGGATAACAATGAAAGAAAAAGCAGGGAGCAAGTGGGTTGCTGGAAGAATGACTGAAATAGAAAATTCATTTGCCAATAATTCAGCAAGATTGTTCACATACAGGTAGATATATTTGGTAGTAATTCTGGTAAAACTTAACAAGATATAAATAATGATAGCCAAGTAAGAAAAATATTGTAAACTACAAAGAAATTTTACAGGCTTGAAGGAGAGGACAAAGGTGGAAAATGGTGATAAAGCCATGAATAACCTTTGAAAATTTGTTCTACTTTTGACAGCAGCAACTTTGCAATAAACACACCCCATATATAGATATATCAATTGTCATTGTTCAACACCAATTTTTCCAGGCTGGCAAGGACAATGAATATTCCACCTGATGTGTCCTCAAACACAGCAAACTGCCACAAGTCTCAGTCCCTTGTCATCTGTCCTCATCCATCACCATACCAGCAGTTTTCTCCCTTGCAAACGATATCTGATGCCCCAGTTTTTCTCTCAAAACACTGACATTACCCATCCATACTGGCTTCAGTTCTTTTAAACGTCTGCACATCCCCAATAGTCAGTCCAGGTCTCACTGCCATGCAGCACAGATGTTCGTGCTCAGGCATCACACAATCTGCTTTTCACTCTGAGGGAGCGGTCCCACATTATACACACACCCCAGCTAGAAAAAGAAACAAGATGGTGGAGAGAAAAGTAGGCATTAAAACATACTCTCAAAGTACAAGAGGGTGGATATGTGAGAAGAGATGAACAGGATAGTTGAGAACTGGTCAGGGGAGATCAAAAGGTGTAGGGAATAAATATGTGCATCTCTGTCCTCAAGTATAATTACAGCAGTTGAGGGTAGAGCTGTAAGCTTAGAAGAGTAATATGTGTTAAGATGGGTGGTTGCAGGGGACAACTTCAATGTTCGATATTATCTCTTCTACAGCAACATATCTGTTCCTATCCCTTCATCTTAATCGTACATTCTTAACACCTAATGTACAAGCCAGCTCTCACAACGAAGGTCTTATTTATGCGAATTGCATCCAGTGCACAATTGGCAACCAGCCTTGGTTCAACCTTCTGTTAGAGCCACCTATCTCTTTAATCAGAATTCAGAGCCTTGGACATTCTTCACGATGAGTTTGCCCCAGCAACAAGGAATCCTCACACTACGTCCCAGAAACCCACCACAGCCAACATCTTTACATTCTTCAAGATATTTATACTGGTCATACTTCTGAGTGAGCAGAACTGCTCAGTCAAAAATATTGATTCTCTTGCCTCCACACCAAATGACCAGTTGTCTTTTTCTTAATCAGTCTTTGGTAAAATCTTCCACAACCTGCAAATCTGCAGCCACTTTCAACATCGTCAGACATTTACTTTGCTAAGACAACATTGAGGTCTTGTTTGATTCCAGACTGTCCTTGAAGCCTAGGAATTTTTTTATCTAGTTCTATTATGACTATAATGAAAGCACTAGCACATGGCAGACCAAAATGTCTGAGAATCAAGCTTCAACACACAGCATGTATGGTTTTTGCAGGCCATTTATTTCTAACTTCTCCAGTGACAACCAGACCACAGGGCAAGGCCTTGTAGAATACTTCCTCCGCGTTGACAAATGCTAAATACACTGATTTTCTTTGACTAAATACTCCTCCTGCAGTTGCCTCATCTTGAATACTGCATCTACATTACTTTTCCCTGGCACAAAACTGTACCTCATCTCCTCCAATTTCCTACTTATTCATTCAAGCCATAATTCCATGACCAGGCTCAGGAATTCCATCTAAAGTATCTTCTTCACTCTTGCATAAACCAATCATGAGGCAACTATGCCAAGCGCTGATTGACCACATGGGTAATTGGGCTGTACCCACTCAAAAGGCGCATTTGAATTGAACCTGAAACTACATGGTTGGGAATCAAACTTCCTAAGCACACCCATAACTATAGATACATGTCTGTGTGTACATATACTGAACATAATGCAAAAATGGACCTTTTCCATTAACTGCAAACAAACAATGGGTTCTAAGCAGAAGCAATATTCCACCATCAAGGTGATGAAAGAGTGGCGCAGGTGGCCTGACATCCCTAGGTGACAAAAGATGGATGAATAAGAAAAAAAGGAACCAACACTGAAGACAAGCCCTATGGTGGGAAACCACGGGCATGAAATGATTGATGCGGACAGGCAAATTATAATCCTTGAACTTGCCATACATGGGCTGTGGTGACAATGCGTTATAGAAAGTGCAAGCATTTGAGCATGGGCAGTATATGCCAAATGGATATCTTGACAGTCGACAATTCTTCATTTGTTGTTATTGTGGAAGCCAATGAGAAGCTTGTTTGCAATCTATTGACAGGCAATGAAATAAGAGTGTGTTTTTGTGATTCAGAGATGAAGGCCCAATCAAATGGAACAGCATATTGCATCTCTTCAACATTAAACAAATTCTGGAGTTAATGATTGGCACAAAAGGTTATGTGGTCCATATTGGCAAGGCAAAAGTATTGTTCTCCTTGATATTCAGTCTTTGGGAATGGTATCTACTGGAATATTTTCAAGAGTTTACTGATGGAGTCAACGTATAGAGGAGAAGGGAACCAAATTAGTGAAGAAAGTTGGGCCTACTTTGGCACTGCTTTTGCCACATTTTTGTGGTCGTATACACAAACATAGACATTACATACAGGTGTCTTTTCTTAGTTTAATTTGTAAGCTTATAAATATATTGCAATGTGTGGATGGAGAAGTTTGAAATTATATGTCAATATCTTAATTCTGAAGGATTTACATATTTACAGCAGGTCTTTAATGAGAACCTGATTTGCTGTTTCTTCTAGTTTTGAAAAACCCAGCTCAGATAACTAATTATTACAGCAGTGACTCAGTCACTAACCATAGCTTCAACTCTAACATTTGTTTAGTTTAGAGGTGTTTGCTGGGTTAAATTTCTTTTCCCCGTCACAGATTGTCATACATTACAACTGAGGTCTTGACAAGAATTCTTTTAAATCAACACTGACAATACCATCCACATTTTCTGGCTTCTTAAAATTTGCATTAACAGGAATATTCTGTCTACAGATACACTGCACATCTCATAGGTTGATATGGGTGACCACCTGAGTGCAAAGCCTACAGTCTATATTAGCAGTCACCACTTTGTCCTTTCGGCTTACTTCATATAACGGTGGTGATTCTAGAAGTGCAGACAAAAGTAACCAAGTGTTTTTTGAATACACTTCTAATCATCCTATTTCTCTGGCCAGATACTGGAAACTTGTGGGCCCTTGAACCCTAGGCTAATTTAGTATGTAGAGGGTGGGACATTGAGATCTTTAAAATACTGATCTGGGATTGGTATATCACTTCAAGGATCTATCTTCCACACACACTGCATAACTTCCCACAGACTAGTGTCTTTGACCTCTCCCAGTTTCATAATGAGTTGCATTCAGATGTTCTATGTGAGGCATCATGAGATTGATTCTGGACCTACAATTCTGCAACACTTTCATCATCAAAACACCTGAAAATTATTTTAGCTCAATTAACTAACCTGCCCAGAATGACTTATCTCATTGGAATAGATGTGAAAACGTGATCTCACCATGTAAACAACTGAGTTATGCCGGCTGGCATTCTTTTATAGGATATCTGAGTGCTGATAATTTTTGGAGATATTTTTCTACCTCAACTAATGAAATGTTTCACTATGGATAAAAAGCTAGATACCAGTTCAATGTCTTCATGTAGCAAATTTGAATCCGAAGGATTTCGAAAGAAAATACAAGGTGAACACAAGAACCACTCATGACTATGAATTAGATACTTCTATTCTTGAAAGCAAAATGATTCCGACAACAGTTCTGTGAGCAATCAAATTTTTAAAAAAAAGTTTGAGATTTCCGCACATGCTTGGAAGAAAACCAAGCATCTTTAGGAATATTGCGCTTGTTTGTACTTATACATTATGAGATGATTATATATATATACATATAAAGTTCTTGTACCTCCTCCACGGCAAGACACCTGTTTTTTGCCACCCTGTCAAACTCTAACCTTCCACCATTTGACATAAGACCACTTCCTGCAATGTCCTCCTCCCCTCTCAAAGGTCCTTTGTCTTGCAAGATAGTTGGTGACTTTGCCAGTGCTGGTGCCTCTTATAATGTACCCAATCTACACCGGAAAGTGGTTGGCACGCCAAAACAGACACAGAAGTCTGATAGTCTACTACTTGTCCAGCTCCTGTCAAACCGTCCAACCCATTGCCAGCATGGAAGGCAGTCACTAAACTATGATCATCATTATCATCATCGTCGTTTAACATCCGCTTTCCATGCTAGCATGGGTTGGACGATTTGACTGAGGACTGGTGCAACCGGATGGCTACACCAGGCTCCAATCTAATTTGGCAGAGTTTCTACAGCTGGATGCCCTTCCTAACTCCAACCACTCAGAGTGTAGTGGGTGCTTTTACGTGCCACCGGCACGAAGGCCAGTCCAGGAGCTGGGGGCACTGGCACGAGTGCTAGAAAGGCGTCCGCTGGGCACAGGTGCCATCACAATTTCGCTTTCGCTATGATATATATATATATATATATATATATACCTTACATGGAAAAATGCAAGTAAGAAAAACAATATTCTGCTGTTGCTACGTTCTGAATTCAAATTCCGCCAACGTAGACTTTGCCTTTCATCTTTTCGGGGTCAATGAAGTAAGTAGGAGTTACGCACTGGGGTCGATGTAATCGACTATCCCCACTTCCCCGCCAAATTTTTTTAATTAATATTACTTTGTAAATTAAAATCAAATAATTCTTAATATTCCAATTTTATCCTGAGCTGCAATATTTGAAGTAAAAAATTTTCTTGCTCTCTACTTTACCAGATGTAGTAAGTTGTCCTCAACCTTTCCAAGTGTAATAACTTGACCTGTAATTTTCCAGGTTTATAATCTTAAGAATATTACTTCTCTTGCTCGTATTTTCCCATGTAATCCATGTTTTTTCCAGTCTATGCTATTATGCTAATCAATAATGTGTCAGCGGTGTCGTTGATAATTTTTTCCTTACCCCAATGATGCTGGTGACATATTAAAAGTCCCCTTATAGAACTGTTTTCAGCCTCCAAACAAACACTCATACCTTTTTGCATGAGGTTGATACCAAGAAATTCCTTGAATTGAACTCTCTCATTTAAGTTTAATTAAAATATAGTTTGTCTTTAAAATAAAAAAGTTAATTATACTTAAATCCAATTTTTTTGCCATATATTTGTTTCCATAGTTTACCTCACAACTTTTTTGATACAAACTTTTGATGGATAGGAACAAAACTATGAAATTCTTCATGTTTTCTTCTATCATTGAAGCTAAGATAACTATACTTTTATTTTAAAATAAAAAAGTTATTTAGATATATACTTGATTGTTGGTGCAACAAATTCTCATATAAACCTTTCTCAACTGGATCAAATCTCAATTTTTTTATGCCAAAATGTAGCAAGGGACCAGTCCTCTTCAAAAATGTTAAGTTTTCAATTCGGCTAAGAACTGAATGGTGTTGTGCATGAGTAAATTTCAGCCTTAAGAATATTATTCAACTACTACTGTAGTTGAATGATACACACACACACATCTGATTCTTTTTCAAATTTACTTGTAAGATGTGGTAAATTTTGATTAATTTGTATTGTGAATCATTATGTGTTTTTCTATTTATATGTATGCACATGAATTTATTGCACTTTGTGCATTTTATTCTCTAATTTTCTTTAAAAATAAATTCCACCCTCATGATACACCTGTCTTATGTGTATTAAGTTCCACTGACAAACTGTAATTTGCACAATTCTATATTTTAAAATTTTGTTGTGTACTCAATTGAATGCTAGGTAGTAACTCATTTTCTAGGCTGATGCTTAAACAAAATTTAAATAATTTCATATTCTGATGAATTAACCTGTAATCAGCCTCATGAGACAAAAAAACAATCCTTTTGATAAATTGCATTAATATGCTCCTAAATAAAAGTTTTTATAAAACTTGTCTAAATTCACAATAACTTTCTAACAGAAACATAACAGCTGTAGTTTGTTAATAAATATAGTAAGAAACAGGTTAATACTATTTTGCAATTATAGCTGTGAACAATAGTCATGGGAGCTGAAGACAAAGTGACCCCACAAAAGCAACATGGTTCCCTACTGTCTCCTGTACATCATTGTTCACGAAACAATGCATAGTTTCTCATATTTATCCCCAGCTTATTGTTACCCTGCAATTGTTATACATCCACATCCTCTCCACCCTATTTAGAGAGTGTCTGTGAGCTAATAATACAGAGGAGCATGGAATTTTTCGGCATTCAATTTCTTGTATCCTTCAATGTATTCGTAAATTGGATGAAAGTGTTGCCGTAGGCTCACAGCATCAACAATATTCTATATTACCCGAGATACTTTGATATCATTAGCATAGCTCATTCGAGCGACCATATGTAGAACTGAGATGATGTCCAATAGAGCCAGCAACTGACCTTCTGAGAGTCCAAATTCAAGGTTTCCTTTTGAGAGAGTACTGTTGTCCATGACCGTCTGATTTCTGCCCCTTAAAAAGTCATACAACCACTCTCCAAATTTCCCAACTACGATACGATCAGACTGCCCCATGTTCAACTTTACATCATGAAAATGATGATATAGATATATACACACATTTTAATTAAATACTTAAAAACATAAGCAAAAAGGTTTACATGTAAATGAACGAAAAACAATTTACACAAAGATTTTTTTTTGTATTCAAAACAGTAATTTTTTGATCAATAGAAGAAAAATTAATGTGCTTGAATTTTATCAGAGGAAAACTGAAATATATAAATTTATGTGAGATTTATTTCTCTAAAAACATAAAATAGAATATTTACCTGATAGATAAGCCAACTTCAGACTCATCGCCTATAGCCGCCCCCATAGCTACCACCACCACCACCATAACCACCTAAAAGAAATTACAATAATTGGTTAGTAATTTACATAATAGCTGAAATTTATAGAAAAGCTAAAGATGAAAACAGGCATATGATCAACAAGCGTTTTAATTTATATAATATATTGAATGAAGGTAATTAAAATAAAATGTCAATAATTTGCTACACACCTCCAAAGGTTTCATAGCCACCACCTTGATTCCAACCACCTTGACCACAGCCTCCATAGCCATGTTGGTTACCATAGCCACCATGACCACCACCATAATTACCTGAGCAGAAACATCAATTAAAATAGAAATTAATCAAAGGCAATAAAAATAATAAAGATTCATGCTACAAACGAAGTTTACATGTACAAGAGAGAGAGTGTGTGTGTGTGTGTGCATGTGTAAACTCATGCATACACATGGATAGCTGCTGCATGTGGCTTCATCATATTCATTTCAAAAGCCACCTGGCTTCAAAGCTCATTGCTTCTGCCATTGTCATAACCAATGACTCATGATTCCAATTGTCAGGCAGAAATCACATTAATAGGTTGTGTGTGTGTTGTCTTCTCATAGTGTGCAATGTTAAAACAATATTGAAAACAATGAGGGTTGGTACCCAGAAATGTTAGCATGGGATATGCAGACACTAAAACGATTCTGACAATATAACATCTACACACACAAGGGGCATTACAGAAGTGTTGAGGCTTTTCTAGGAGAAGCAGTTAGAACTGTCTTAGATTCTTGTAAATTTAGTATATTGTTACTTCTAATAAGCTGACCTGCCATTTTTTTTATTTTGAAGGAGACAGCTATAACAGCACTTCAAACACTGCTTGATACAGCTGACTAGGTTGTAGAATGCAGCTGGGATATATGAAATCTTGCTATGCAATAAAGTTGTGTTAAACTGCAAAAATGCTACACTCCAGATTGCTTATGGATTAACTTGCATGAGCCAAACATTTATTTTCAACTGGCACAAGAAGCTCATAATCCTCTTTTTTGACAGCAAGGGCATTATCTACATCCACCAGGTTTCCTCTGGTCAAGTGGTCAACCAAAAGTAGGTATTGAAGGAATTTAGGAGATTTCATCACAATAGGCCAGAGCACCTGCAGCAACCCAATTCCATCCTGGAAACCAACAAGTTGACAGACATGGACCTCGAAACTGTCCTTCACCCATTGCCCCTTACAGTCCAGACCCTTGCTCCTTATGACTTTTGGTTGTTCACTAAGCTGAAAGAGGCTGTGACAAGGATCCTGGACACCACTTTGAAGGAGTCTTTTATATCTTTGAAATTAATGCCTCAAGACTTGTGGAATGCACCTTGTGTAACACACAATCTCACTGTGTGTGTATATATATATTTGAAATATCTACACACACCATCTATCAACACAAATAGAACAAGCATCATGTTACAATCATTTGTTCCCATTTCAAAGATCCCTTGTGAGATTTACAATAAGAATCAAGGGGCCATGTAAAAGAAGAACATAGCAGTTAATCAAACAAATTCAACGCCATTATTATCACTACATTGCAAAGTAGGAAGAAAGAAAGAAAGGAAAAAAAAAAACCTCCATTTCAATGCCAAACCAAATGTTTATCAATTATGATATAACCCAGTTCTTTAATAATTTGATATAATCATAGAATTGTTGTGGTGGATTCTCAGATGAAGGAGAAAGGCTAATTAGTGCAAAAATTTCATCATAAAGTTTTAATTGGTGATTTATTGCCCTACAGATATTTAGAATGTTTAATCATATAGGAAATAGCAGTAATGTGCAAAGCCAAAGGTATTAATATGGAAATACTGAAGCCAAAGCGCTGTAGAATCTAGCTACAGCATTTAATACTGCACTCTTTTGGAATCCAACACAAATGCCACTGAATTTTAGAATGTTTATTAAGACTGCTAAAAGCTGCAACACCAAGACTGACCATAATGTCTGTAATTGGAACCATAGAATAATTCCAGAAATTGTGTTGCTTCACAAGTGGACTTTAGGGAACCATAACCAAAACAATATGTTAAAGAAACAGAGAAGAATTAGAAAAGCAGAAAGGAAGCACTTTAAATATTGTCTGTAAACGTGGATTCTCATGAGAATGTTATGCTCACTAAAACAATATTTTTTCCAAATATCTGCTAATGATGAAACAAAGAGGCTTTAAATATTAGGTTTAGAGTATTCGAATAATTGTTGAAAGTTGTTATATATATAAAAAATTAAGAAAAATAAAATCAAACTGTAATATATAACTTGCCAGGTGTAGTTCTTGAGTCATCATGTTGACCATGCTGGTGTCTGGGCAACCCAGGGTCTCTAGAACTTGCTTTTGCCGTAATGATGCATCCCATTGTCTAAGCAGACAGATGGAGACCAAATTAGTGACATTCTGAACAAGTATATGAAGAACCATGAAAGACAGAAATTCTGTAGCTGCTGAGTGGTTAAGAACAGTCGACCCACTAGCATTGCATTGGGTGCATCCCTAAATATGGTACCCCATAATCTAGCTGAAAAGAGCTAAAACTCACATCAGAGGGATAAATTCCTAGATTTGCTTAAGGATCCAATCTAGGATAGAAACAAACCAAAACAAACATTTTTTTTAATCATCTAATTTTGCCTTAAATTTCTGATACTACTACATACCTTGGTATCCGTAGCCTCCACCATAACCAGGGTGACCACCTCGCCCTCCCCAATTACCTGGACCTAAAATTGGAGAAATTAAATGTCTTTATTAAAAAAATATTCCACTGGAGGAAAACAATTACACTGAGTCACAAAAAAAGCACTAAGAGGCAAAATTTCAAAAGCAAGCAACGCACAAAAATTATACGAAAAAATTTATTTAAACTAAAATAGTAATTAAAACTTGTAGCTTACAGCCAGCCTAAAAGTCGTATTCTTTAATTAAAAGTTAGGCTCACTACAAATATAGAATCTTAAAAAATACGATAAATTATATTTTAACCCTTTAGCATTTAAACCAGCCGTATCTAGCCAAAATATTCCATCCATTTTATGTTCAAATTAGCCAGATCTGACCTCTCACACCTACCCAACAATGTAATTCTAAAAATACAATCAGATCATCAAAATTTTTAAGTCGTGAGATAATGTATGATAATCCAAAAGAATGTGAATAAATAAGTATTACATTTGATAGAGTAAGGGCTGAATGCCAAAGGGTTAAGCATGCATTTTCGTATATTTCAATGTGCTAAAGTATTGTTTTTCCACTAAGAAAAAAAAAGTGCAATTAGTAGACTGTGCATCCATGCAAGTTAGTGAAAAAAGAAAATGATGTGTGATCATCCTTATAATAATCTATAAAAAGCAATAGGCTTGCACTTAAGAAAAAAAAAAAAAGAAAAGCTAGTTTGTTCTGTTGGTAATAGTTTCAATTCCACCACATAACTCAACTTCCTAGTTCACTAGATGCACACCCGTTAACAAAACAAATACAATTTAACTGATCTCATAAATGTAGTTAATCTAAAAATTTCAATGACATTGAAAACCAAAATCTTTTCAACATTCTCTGATGAAATACAATAGGAAATACATAAAGCTATTCAGAAGCACAAAATAATCTAAAAATCAATTCATAAAAAATAAAGATTTGCAAACTCTACACAAAATAAAAACAGCAGCAGCACACAATAAGAAACGAGAAAGTTTGGAGCCATTTAGTAGTTGTAAATACTTTAAAAAAAAATGCTTAAACAAGGAAAAGGGACAAATAAAGATGAAATATTAGAAGAGAACACAGAAAATAGATGAGTGTCTATAATTAAGTAATAAATACTTATTAATAACATTATTATGATTAGGGAAACAAAATTTAAAAAAAATTAAACCAAAATATTATATACAGGTCAGAAAACTATCATCACACAGGAAACTGCTACATCGAACTATTTCAGAGGGAATCAATGAAAGTTAACGACATATCAGTTTCCAAATGACAAGTTGTTCAGTTTACTTAGTTTAGCTTCTTCTTACCTTGGTGATATCCTCCATTGAAGTTACCACCGTAGCTGTAATTACCAGGTGAGTTGTGCCAGTCACCAC
The DNA here is from genome assembly GCF_001194135.2 of Octopus bimaculoides. Taxonomy (NCBI): domain Eukaryota; kingdom Metazoa; phylum Mollusca; class Cephalopoda; order Octopoda; family Octopodidae; genus Octopus; species Octopus bimaculoides. The sequence continues at coordinate 9,249,436 of NC_068986.1, read as the reverse complement.
CGCCTGCACAGAACAGTAGTAAGTTTCAGAGAAATAGTTACCTGCACAAACCTATACAAGTGGTTGTTACCCTAGAGCACATATATTGGAATAACCGTCTCCAAAATTTAACCTCACACACTACATTCTAGCATTCAAATTAAATACAAAAATTACAATGTTTTCCTTAAATACATCTTCACACAATTTATGCCAACTCAATTTACATTCATAAGTCAATATTCAAAATTCTCACAGAAAACTAGAATTTTTATTGTTCACTAAAATAGACAAAACACTGAAATAAGTCAAAAGCCAAAAGATTCTATCTGGAACATGCAGTCAATAAACTGTAAAGGATCCTGTTTATACATCAACCCTCTCTCCCTCAATAATAATGATATCATATACCAACAAATATGTAAATCAGCATTGTAGCACGACTTACACCTAATTCGTAGACTTAATTTAAGCAAAAAGTGTGGGCAGGCTCGGGAAGGGAATTTAATATAAAAACAACAATATAAGACAATATAGTTAAATATGTAAAACATCTAACAATTCTCATTTGAAGTTTGCTTTCTGTTATATGCAGCAAGTGAGGTTTCTTTAAAAATTTCTCAATTATATTGCTATGAATTTGTACAAACACAATTAGATTATATTTTCATTTAATAATCTACTTGTTGTTCTAAATCCTTATTCAATATGGATAACTCAGAAATAATAACTCGACAAGGGAACAAAGTAAAGCAGGTCTGCAGAATTAAGTCATAAATACACAGCAAATTCCCAATGCTGTCCAATGTGACATCAGATTTTCGAAAAGTTGTTTTCTTGTTATATATAGATAACTCTAGCATTTCAATGTCTACTCAGGAGATGAGGCAATTAGAATAGACACCAATCAAATAAAGATTCATTGTATGCCTTCACAAGCCAAATCTTGATATTGCATACTAAATATAAGTTCCAAAAATAAAGAGGGAGGGAGGGGAGAGAACATTGAGCAATTCTAAAATTGAACAAAGATTTAAAATGGAATTTCTATTCTTGTAGATGCTTAAAAAGCCCAGAGTTAGGTGATTAGGGTTACAAAAATACTATTTTTACACATGCAAACTAGAAGCAAAAGATGGAATAGATTACAAAAATAACTAAAGAAGTGCAAATTTGTCCAAAACTATCAGGTTTTAAAATGTTTATTATTAATTATTAATCATTATTATTATTATTTTAGTTAATGACTAAATAATGTGCATTAATGGAAAGGAATGACAAACACTCACCTCGGCCGCCACCCATACCACCTCGATTCCCACGACCTAAAAATATCATAAAAATATACAACAATATTGTAAAATGTGTACGAATTAAGAGAGAAGTGAATGAAAGCCAATATATAAAAAGGCAGCAGCTGTAACTTACCATGTGGTCCTGGTGGCCCCATGTGTGGGCCAGGCCCCATTGGCCCCATCGGTCCCATATGTGGGCCAGGTCCCATAGGCCCCATTGGTCCACTCATTTGGTTCATATTCGCCTGTTTGTTGTGATTCATTTCAGCACGAGACAAGGCTTTTTTAACTTCTATCCGTTTGCCTTTGAAGTCATAGTACTTTCGTACTAAAAAGATATAAAAAGTTCAATTGAAGTAGTTAGAAAAAAAAATTTTTTTTCATTTCCTATCTTTCAAGTTAGAAATATTTATTAAATATTTCACAATTAAATGCCAAAGACATAGACAGGGATTATACTTACATACTAATTTGTCGACTGTGTCATAATCTTCAAATGTAATAAAACAAAAGCCTCTTTTCTTTCCTGTGCCCTTATCAGTTATCATATCAATCGACTCGATTTTTCCTTTAGAACTAAAAAATTCACGAATATCTTCCTCGGTTGTGTCTTCTTTAATGCCACCAACAAATAATTTTTTCACAGTAATTTGAGAATCTGTTTCCTAAAAAGACAACACAAATAAAACAATCATTTTATGAGGATAACTCTCTTATATTCTTACAAGTAAATCTTAAATATGAGAAGAACTCACATTTCTTGGCATAGCTCTCTTTGTCTCGACTTCTTTGTTGTCTATATTGTGGGGCCGATTACATTGGGCCTTGTCAACTTGTTCTTCTGTCTTATAAGTTATGAAACCAAATCCTCGAGACCTACAAAAAAGAATGTACTTTAAACATGAACATCAGTTTGCTTAAATTTATATTATTGACAGAACAAATAAGTATACAAGTGTTGTTGTGGAATTGGTAAAAGATATACTGTGGAAGAAATATCAAAATATAACAACTGATTGTCAAAGAAGTTCCATTAGAAATGGTAGCCAAGCCATCAGAATGCATCATTTTTTTTTATCAATTTATTTCTTCATCTGGGATGTGGGGTATGAGTAAACTTTTTTTTTTTGCCTTCACCAGACTGAAGATTGAACCCACAATCCTTATGTTAACTATGTCAGCACTCATCTGGGAAGTACCGGCACAAATAAGCTGCTCCCAGCCGACTCCTCTCAAAAGCACACATCATTATCAAAATGGATTTTTTTTAATAAAAAAAAAATAGTAAAATAATTTTAGGAACCATGTCAGAGGTGGAAGAGCTTCACCATTAATCTCTCATTAATCCTATAATACAATAAATATATTAATAAAACAGCTTAGTATCTCTCAAATCTAAGCTTCAGAAGACTTAATGAAGCTATCATTTTGAATAATCCAGCTTAAATCGATTAAGACCAAATAATTCAGTGTACGTGTATACTTTCTAAAAATAAAATTTACAGCTACATCCAACAAGATGGGGAGTGAGAAAAGGCGGCGAGGAAGAAGTAATACTAGAAGTCCCAATTAATTGGAACTCCGTTTCTATTGTCTCTACACCCCATTTATCTTACCTTTGTATAATACCAGCTACCTACTGGAATCATGGTAATTCACTCGTCCTCTCTCCCTTACCTCTAAATTCGTACATATAATTCAAATTATATAATTTTCGTTGTGATTTCCATCATTTATATATTAAACCTGATATTTCTAAAATAAAACGTTTTAATCACTTATATTAAAAGCAAAAATATAGTATAGTTGTAAGCAATAAGCTTACCTTTAGTAATTGTAACAATGAGGGCAAGTGGGGAAAAACTCACTAACAAAAGGACAAAAGTCAGACACACGCGCGCACACACACACACACAATAAATGTAAAGCCGACTTACTTTTTTGTGTTTGGATCTCGCATCACTACACAATCGACCACATCACCCCATGGTTCAAAATATTCTTTCATCGATTCTTCATTTGTGGAATAACTAAGTCCTCCGATGAAGAGCTTACAGAACTTCTCTGAATCGCTGTCGCTCTCTCGATATCTTCCTCTTGACTGTAAAAGAAAAATAGCAAGAAATATATAGGAACAATCAGGACAATTTCGGTCTGGGGAGTGCCGATCTCTCTAACATTAAATAAAATTGGTTTAATGAACAAAGTCATTTTTTTAATTCCTTAAAACTGACGGTTAACAGACACGTAATTTATTAGCTATGAATTAACAAAGCAATCGCTTATTTAAATCGCGGGATAAAAAGATTTTAACGAGAGAAAATCTAAATATATAATTGTAACTTACAAAGTCACCCGATCCCAGGTCAATAACGAAAAGAGGTTTTTAAACTGGATAAAATATCTTATATTTGCAAGGAATATAATATATAGTATCGTCATAAACCTGTTTCTATTCATTATTCTTGTCTTTCATCATATGCTAACTTTAAAACAGTTCGAATAAGAAATATTTTCTTTATAAAAATAGTATACATACATTTCTTGGCATGGTTCTGTCTTTGACTACTTTATGATTCTGTTGGAACCTAGAACACTATGAAAATTTAATATCAATTTTATGGAGCAGCAAGATCGTGCGTTAAGAATGAATGTATGTATACAGTTTCTCACAAGAACCGATTACAATCTCGGAAAAGATATCTATCAAGAATCCAGAAGTCCATTCCTCTCTATTCTGGATGCCAAAAGCAGAGTATAATAAATTTATCAGGATGTCTTCCAGATTTTTACTTTTAACATGGCAAAACAAAAGGTCACGTCAACGAAAAATTAGGTTACACCCTCCGATCGCTGTTAGAATCATCATTAATTAAAATAATTACATGTCCAACTTAATTAAGCTCAATGATATCGGTGCTGTTCATAATCTCAACACATATTTATTCATCTATTAGAAATAAGTAAGCCTAATCTCAAATACACAATAATTAAACGCTATTTCAGCTGTATAATTAGAACATAAGCTAAAAGACCGGTGGAAAATAGCTAAAACAGCAAATAAAATCTCAAATCTCAAAGCTAATTGACTTAGATTTCCCGCTCGCACTCATCCATACTCTTTTTTATTGAAGTAATTCACAATACCGAAAATAAATTCAATCTGAAAAAATATTTTTGATTTTGAGTAAAATATTTTCTAACCGACGATGGTTACAAATAAAATATGCCGGGAATCCGACAATATTTCCACTTTAACAGAATGTTTAAAGAAACAATCTTTAGGTTTTCTTTTAAAAAAATAATTTTTATTGAACTACGATTTGTAAATCTACCCTTTTATTGTTAGACGGAAGAGAGAGGGAAAAGTGGTAAAATTAGGCCAATATCAGAGATTAGAAAAAAAAAAAAGTAATAAAGATTAGGTTTTACTGAGATTAATTGGAATAGCTTTCAGGAGAAAAAGTCCCTAATCACAAGACCCCATGACTACATACAACACAAAGATATATATATACACACACACATATATATATAT
>NC_068986.1:9235698-9244614 GCF_001194135.2 Octopus bimaculoides | reverse complement strand
GTTTCTTTCACCTTCCGGAAGTTTCAATAGAAACTTGGCACTAACCATAGCCTTCTTATTAATTGAATTTCAAGCTAAACTGAACAATTAAAATTATTAAATTAACTATGTGTTTGTCCTATTATAGTCTATTTCTGTAGGTGTCTGCAACAAATAAATATCCTTACAATAAAAAAAGATGGAGGATAATTTTTTTTTTTTTTTTGTTAATTGGAACACGAGAAAGAAAGGGAGAGATAAAGTGAGGGAGTGAAAGAGATAGAGGGAGAGAGTTAATGAGTGAAAGAGAGTAAGCTAGGGAGAGAGTATGTATGTGTGGCGTCTGATTCCATCCAAGAGCCATATTAGATTCTGGGTATTTTAGAGAAGAACACAAGCAGTTAACGGGGCCGTTTGCTGAGGGACAAATATGACGAAATTATTTGATACCGAGCAAATTTTTCTATTTATTTAACGTAGGTGTACTTGAATATCTTAATAAGGCTTAAAAAAAAAAATTCATTGTGAAGCTAAAATTATCATCAATATTCATGGAAATCATTCAAATATTGAAAAACTAAATAAGAGAGTGAAAGTAAATATAAAAATATTCGTTTCTGCTAAGAAAATGAGGTTTTTTAAATGATATTAATGTTAAAGGGAAAAAAAAAGTGCTGCTGAAAATCTCCATTCGGCATGTGCGGTAATATCTATGTCAAGAGTGTGATGCCGCCAACACACACACACACCTCACTCTTTTAACCGGCAACCATTCCATTTTAGGAGACGAATACTGACTTAGAGATTTCATAGCACAACAACATTTAACCGTTTTTCAGACTATAGAATGATTTCGTTAAAATATTCCAGTAGAAGACCTTAAAATCGACAATGATTTTTATAGAATTAAGCAAGAGAAGAATTGCATACATGTTTAAAATCCGACGACATTGCTTAACAAGGTCACGCTATGAAGGTAGTTCATTTGATATTCTAATTTTCGAATATTTCAACCTGACTACCCAAGTTTTCCATTTAAATTACCAAAAAATATTTTTTAAATCTTTGAATATTTTAACAATTGTGATCTAAGATTGCTTTTAGCTTGAAGTTTTTTGGGGAAAGGAAAAAAAATAAATGGCTAATGTAAATAATTTGAACACCTCGTATAATGACACAATTAATGCCATTGTTAATAGTTAATAATGTTACTATGAGCCAGGTAAGGGCTGGTCAAAGACCTAAAATGTATTTGAACACCTTACCTCAGGCATGATAGATCCTTTGTGATAAAGCAAGAAAGACGACTTCCGCTTTAATGGCCATTATATACAGGCTCCACATTGAGCCATTTCATTGGTGCATTTAAATCAAAGAAGATGGCTCTGATTGGTCAATTACAACTGGCTTACTTCACTAATCCTAATTATTTGCAAAATATGCAAATTTTTAGATTTTAAACTCGAAAGATTAAAAAAGACCCAGCTTATTTCAATGTTTTTATTTTCCAATAATTGTATCTGCACCAATAAATGTTATCGGTGATGCCTGTTTCTTTATTTTTTATTTATAGGGGGAGGAGAGGGAAATATTTTACTAGTTAGTATTTCTACCGCGACGTGGCAGCACCAGAAGTGACGCCAAATAGGCGACTACAAAATGGCATTCTGTTTCTCCATCACGGCCCCTCCCTCCTCTTCACATTGATAACCAAAGCACTGCCTTACGCCACATCAATATAGTTCCTATGCCGAACAGAAAATTATTTTTAAATGTCAATTTTCAACGAATGAAATAAATTTTAATACAAAAACTGGTTCGAACGAAATTCAAGTCATTTCATCAGCAGTATAAAACATCTGCGTTTAAATTTCCAGAATAATTTATCAAACCCCTCATTTGCTAGCTTTATTTACCCTCGCCCTCTGCAGACATTTTTCAAATCCATTTTCACGAGATTGATTAATAATAAACAAATTTCAACGAAAATCGCCATCATATTTCTTGGTAAATTGCAGGATATCTGGGAATGTCAATTGGTGTTTTATTAAATACAGGAATTTAATCCACCCTAATCGAAAACACTCGAAGCTCCCGGGTTGACCAGCTCTTGATTTGAAATAAAGTGAGATCCGTATGGCACAGACGAACAAAATAAAAAACATTCATACAAATATATTAAAGAAAAATCAGAACAAAAATGAAAAAATCTAAAATTTTATTTCATGTTTATTCAACATTAAAATTTATACAGTTCAATCTAATCTATAAAGGAAAAACCAATATCCAAGCAAATCAACATTAATAAAAATAAAAAAAAATTAAAATAAAAAAAAAATTAAGAAAAACAAGTCCAAACAAAATGTACCATTTCTATTATTTAATGAACAGAATTTCACAAGGCAAGATCCACTAATTCAAAATGAGTTATGGAATTGAACAGTTCATCACTAAACAATTTAATGGGTGAAAATTTTTCAAGTTATACCAATGTGAAATTAAGATGAAGTTATGGCACAAGATGTGAATAAATGGATCTTAGAGAAATGTCAAGCTGAAGAAGAAAGGACAGCGCAAAAACTGCAGTCCAACTTTCATCATACAAGTGTTTAGAAATTTTTTGGACAAATGAAAAATCTCATACCACTGCAAGAGCTTCATTTAAAACTTTTAGTTCAAATATAAAAGTGATAAAATAGCTGTGAAATAGTTAAATAATTTGCAGAAAAGAAAAGTAGAAATTAAAATTTTTTTATATCCAGCTTTTTACAAATTTTGTATGCCATTAACTTCCTATATCTAGAAGCTGGACAGTGAGAAAAATTTCCTAAAGCAATCTATATTTAAGATATATGTATTTAGCTGGGGTTTCTTTCTTTTTTTTTTTTTCCCCCCTTTTCTTTTGACATAAAATGAAGAGAAGTCATGAAATAAGATTATTTTATTAACAGCCTTGATTTTTATCAAGGCTAATTGAATTTGGATGGCAGGAATGTGTAAGTGCAGAAGGTGAAACAAATTAGCATTAGGAGTGGTTGAAAGAATTGTATGGATATTTATGAAGTAAGAAATGAGATGGTTGTTTATCTTTTGTTGTTTGTTTTTTATTGTTACCCATACAATAAATGTCTTTAGCAATACCATCTAAAAAAAACAGTTTGGTCTTAAAAGTAGAATACCAACCATGACAATGTAGCAAAGATAAGAGTAAGCACAATCTTAAGACTTGTACAAAATGTGAGGTTTTTGAAATCTTCAACCTAATTTTTCTTTTTATGAAACTGATATTTACAATATAAAAAGAAACAGTCTATGAATATTTTTTTTTTTCCCTTTTTCAATTTTATGGTTTAGTTTAATTAGGATGGTATATTTTGCAGCTGTCTGGTGTAACTTGGGGGTTCTCTGAATCATGTAGAAAAAAAAAAAAAAAAAAAAGAACAAATAAATCAGCAGGTCAAGAGTAAGTACTCCAGTTGGTCAGCATTTTGATAGAGAAGATGCTTTGATGAATCAGTTCCACATTTAACCATACCTGAGAAGGAAAAGAAAAACAGTCAGTTAAAGTAAACAGTTCCAAATCGAAACAGGTAACCTGTTTTACATAGGAATCTACAATAATTTATATTTAAAAAAGATTACATAATAAACATCACAGTATAATAAAATTTATATTTCTATGAAACAATGCAAATTTGTATTTTGGTATTAGCTGTGTTTTCTAAGTAGAAGTGGGTCACAACAAATGACCCTTCCAAAATGGTTGTTGCAGCCAGTCAATACTTTCTCAAGTATGCTGTCTAAGGATGGTAAGAAAACAATGGGAACAAGAAGAAAGGATAGGTAATTTTGCTAACTTTCAGAGATCTACAACCATAAATGATTCAGAATTAGATATCTAGAATGTTATTAATACTTTCTCTGCTAGGCTGCAGTATCAATATTTGTTATAGAAAACAGAAAATAATAATAATTTGGCTATTTAATCAACATTTAATTCTATGTAAAAAGGAAGAATTAGCAAGACTGCATAACGAAAGTTTACGTACCTAAGTTATAATGATAGGAAATAATGAAGTTACCGTCTGTTATAACCCATACCACCACCACCACCACCAACTCCATAGCCACCTGCAAGAAATAATCAATATTACAAAAAACTTCAAGTCAATAATTTAAATTTATACATAAGCTGAGAATTTACATGACGGGACCATTTTATAAAATAATAATGATGATGGATAAAAACTATTTACAGTTAAATTTCTAACCGAAACATATACCTTAAATATAAAATTCCTAAATAATCATGAATGGTTTCATAAAATGTGATTTTTGCAACACAAGTTCACAAAAGGTTCTTAACCAAATCTATTTGAAACTTGAAAGAAATGAAGCTAGTGTGCCTTGCTGGATGTGCAATGTCAGTGTGCATGTTCAACAGAGTAAGCATCGTGAGAGAAAAGTTAGGCATAAGAGGCATCAGATGTGGTGTGCAAGAGAGACGACTGCACTGGTGTGGCCATGTGATGCATATGGACGAGGACAACTGTGTAAAGAAGTGTGGATCTCTAACTGTGGAGGAAACCTGTGGAAGAGGTAGAGCCAGGAAGACATGGGACGAGGTAGTAAAGCATGGTCTTCAGGTGTTGAACCTCACAGAGGCAATGGCAGGTGATCAAGTACTTTGATGACATGCTGTGCTTGAGAAGACTTGTTGAGCCAAGTGAAATCATAGTCATGGCCAATGCTGTTGTCCCGTGATTGGCATGTAAAAGCACCCATGCTAGTGGCACATACCCGGCATCCATTACACTCTTGGAGTGGTTGGCATTAGGAAGGGGATCCAGCCATAGAAACCATGCCAAATCAGACTGGAATTTGATGCAGCTCTCTGGCTTACCAATTTCAGTCAAACCATCCAATCCATGCCAGCATGGAAAGCTGGACACAATGATGAGGACTTCCTAATTTTTGTCTCGAAGCAAATCTAATTAGAAGTAAATTCAAGACATCAGCGGGTATGTGTGAAAGACCAGATTTGGCTAGTCTTAACATAAAACAGAATACTTGAGCCAGATATGACAAGTTTAAATGCTAAAGGGTTAAACATCAGCACAGAAAACAAGTTATTACCTGATATTCAATTGAGTAGACAACAAAATTTTAATATAGAGGATTTGTACAAATTACTGGCTTCTCTATCAGTTGAACTTAAATGCACATAAGAGAGGTGCACCATAAAGGTAAAAGAGAATGAAAAAACAGAATGTAATATTGGAACATGTCTCTGGAGAAAACTAGAAAATAAAACACACACACACACACCATCAACTAAATGAAATTAATTCACATGCATACATAAATTACAGAATCACCGTAATGATTTACAATACAAATTAACCAAAATTTCTCACACATCTTATATGTAAATAAAAAACGAGGTAAACTTGAAAAAGCATATATATATAAATTAATCTGTTGTGTCTGGGGAGAGTTATTTTCTTTTTGTACCTTATAATTTAACACACTCACCGGTAAAACTTCCACTCATTTCTTATTATTTTCCTAAAATTTAGTAAAATAAAAAAAACAGAAATAAGTGGAAATTTTAGCAGTGAATGTGTTAAATTATAAGGTACAAAAAGAAAATGATTCTCCCCAGATACAACAGAATATGCTTCAACACGAACTCGCATAAAGAATTTTGCAAACCAAATCCCAAAACGAAATATATAAATTAAGTTTATGTATAATACACACACGTTATTCTAAAAATGCTTGGACTTCTTTAAAGTAGTTTGGGTAAACCTCAAACTATCCTTTTCCCCTCTTTGACAATACAACAATTCTTTGCATAGTGTAATCACATATTTTTTAATGAATGTACTAATGAACTTTGCAGTGAAATTCTCATTTAAATACAAATGGGTTGTTTTGGGTGGCAGGTGACAAGTAATAGGCACCCACTACATTCTTGGAGTGGTTGGCATTAGGAAGGGTATCCAGCCATAGAAACCGTTCCAAGTCAAATTGAAAGACTGTTGCGTGTGTGTGATCTACAGACAATGGAAGCTGGTGTGGCCCCTGACCTTGCTAGTTCCTATCTAGCCGTCCAACCCAAGCCAGCATACCAGTTCCAGTCAGACCGTCTAACCCATGCCAGCTTGGAAAGCAGACGTTAAATGATGATGATTTAAAAGTGAACAAAAATCTCATGTACCTCCATAAGGTCCACTTGATCGCTGAGAGTAGTTGCCACCACGCATTGGGCCAGCATTGCCACTCCCTCCATAGCCAGTTCCAAAATTGGGGGGGTTATTCCAATTGTTTCCATCTAAAAGAAAAAAAAAACTAAGTCAGTCATCAATCATAGCATTTGATTAATCAAGACAACAAAACATTTTTAATCAAAATGGTGACCTCTCTGAAATTTATGACTTTGCTCCCAACAATAGTGTGATTGGGTGGTAAGAAGTTTGCTTCCCAACCAGATAGTTCTGGGTTCTGTCCCACTTCCTGGCACCTTGGGTGAGCATCTTCTGTAGTCTTGGACCAACCAAGCCATGAGAGGATTTAGGACACAAATTGAAAGACTGTTGCGTGTGTGTGATCTACAGACAATGGAAGCTGGTGTGGCCCCTGACCTTGCTAGTTCCTATCTAGCCGTCCAACCCAAGCCAGCATGGAAAACAGACGTTTGCACCTGTCTTCAGTCACTGCTTGACCACTGGCATTGGTATGTTTATGTAACTTAGTGGCTCATAAAGAGACCAACAGAATAAGTATCAAGTTTAGAAGAAATAAATACTAGGCTTGATTTGATTAACTAAAACTTCATCAAGGCAGTACCCCAGCATGGTCAGTCTAATGACTTCAAGATGAATTATTAAAAACAATAATACTACTATTACAAAAAAACGTTTATGTGCCAGACAGTGCTGGGAATCTAAGAAAATAATCTCAAGTTAATAAACTAACAAGAAGCTTACAAGATGTGTCACTAATTCTAGTAAAGGTCTTTAACCACCCTCTTTATAGCCCTACAAATATTTCCTTCTCAAAAACATACCATTACCATAATCTCCACTCCTGAAATTATTATTGAAGTTGCCTCGAGGATTAAAATTGCCACCATAACACCCAGTGTTGTTGCCTTGACCAAATCCTTGGTTCCAGCCACCTTGACCACCTTGGTTCCAGCCACCACCTTGGTTTGGATAACCACCTGCAACATTAGATTACAAAATAACTTTACACTATTCGCAGAAATCACAACAAAAGCCAACTTTTGACCAGTATTTTAAGCTTTATGCCAAACCCCTTTTCTCTCTAAAGTTTAAATAAATGGTAAATTAGTTTTGTAAACTAATTTACCATTTATTTAAACTTATTAATTCAGTTTTAAATAAAGTAGATTCTCAATAATTTTTCTAACTTTTCTGAACAGGATTCCATTGCAAATATCTCAAAAGTGTTATTATAGCAAAGCTGTATTCTTTTATCATTGAAAAGAAAACTCTGGGACCGGCTATCATAACAAACACACAATTTGTTGGTAGAAAAAAAAACCAAAAAAAAACAGTCTAATAAAAAAAATTATAAACACTGGCGTAGCTTACCTGAGTTACCCCAGTTGTTTTCACCACCCATGTTCCAGTTACCACCACCTGAAATTAAGTACGTACTTATGAACTATATCAATTAACCTTATTTACTTCAACTAACAACATTTACAAATTAAACTAATTGCTTAGTACAGGTGATTTTAAAAATGCTGGTCAAAGGAGGGAGAGTGTTGAAAACAAGAAACAAAGAAAGCTTATTTGTTTTAATCTACTCACCACCATAGTTATCATCAAAATTATCACGCATACCATAATCAGAACCTGAAATATTAACAATAAAACGTATCAGACCAAACTAAAACATCATCTGTGTCAAGATTTCAATTTTAACCAATTCTTATCTTTCAGTAATTCCTTCCTAGATTGACACCAACCACTATACACACAATGTATTTCTCATTATTTACTGTAACATCGTTAAGCATTCAGATATGTATGCAGCCCCTGTAGTCGTACAACAGATTGAGACACAATAGCAATGGTGGCATAAGTAATTAGTTATTCAGTTTTACAAAGTAGCAGAGCTTATCAGTGATAAAGGATAGCCTCTGTGTGAAGTTTCACCTGCACAAACATTTTCTAACCAACACAAAACAATTTCATGTCCAATCTGTTAGTTTAGTTCCTTTCAAGACAGTGGTAATTCTTTGTTTTTGTTTTGCATTAAGTTAGATATATATTTTATTTTTAGTTTGTTAATCTGCTAATTACAACACATTGAAATGCAGTGTGCTGATGTAATTTAAGGATCATCAGTATTTTAACTTCAATATAGAAATGAATTGCACCCCACTTTTTACATTTGGATATTTACATCATTGGCTGTTTGGCCATTGCTACATCAGTTTGACTGGTTTTCATTGTCATTCAGTGAGGCTGGTTGCTGATGATGATCTGAGGAAGCAGGTGAAATACCAGAAGACAAGAGCGCTGTCCACCAGTGCAATCACCTCATCAACTGATATAGTCAGTGCTGAATTAGCACATTGTCGATATTTCTGGGAGTAAATAGTTTAACCCTTTCGTTACCATATTTCTAACCAAATTACACCCCTTATGTGTTTCAATTAATTTCCAACATAATCATAAATTTAGGCTGGTTTCATTAAACAACTCTTTTATTTATCAACATATTAATGTGATTTTTGGAAGATAAATTAACGAAAGGTTCTCAACCAATTCTATACCAAAATTTTTGTCACAAAGTGACTTTAATTACAGGTAAATACAACAAAATATAAAATTATTAAAATTTTTGTTCAAACAGCGCTACAGAAAATGGGTTATTAGCTAATATTCAATTGGGTAT
>NC_068986.1:9225005-9234770 GCF_001194135.2 Octopus bimaculoides | reverse complement strand
CTTCAACGGAAAATCCTTCGAATTCTGACTCGCTGCTTGACAGAATAAAATTCGTATCCATTTTTTTGTCAGGATTACAAATTTTGAAAACACAACAGGAACAAATTTGGAAAAAAATCTCACAAAATTCACAAAATTAAAAAAACACGTCGATTGTTGTACAAAACTATAGCTGAACTGTTTACACAAATAATCACGTGTTTTCACGAATGTACTAACGAGATTTGCTCAGATATTCTCATTTAAATATGAATAGGTGATTACGGGCGGTTTTGGGCGGTTTGGTAACGAAAGGGTTAAAGCAATCTAAACAACACATCCACTTTAGCTTGAACACCTGAATTATTATTTGTTACAAACACTGCTACTGTTGTTAATAACTAATTCATTTGTAGCCTGCCAGTTATTTGTGACAACACTGGCTGTTTGGCCATTCCTATCCTATATTGAATCAACTGCCTTTTCATTCTGGCATCTGGTACCAGACTGGCTGCTGCTAGTGAAATTATATTAATTTCCAATATTTTGTGAAGACATGTCTGGCCTTACTTGAAAAAAAAAAAAAAAGTTGATGACAGGAAGGACATTCATCCATTATGACATCTGCCACAATAAACTCCGTCTAAAGACCCATGCAAGCATGGACAAGTGACAAAACAATGACAATGATGGTGATGGGGAGGATACTAATATTTGAATCACTTGAAAAACCTAATAAAACACTATACAACATTGCTTTCTGTATTTTTAACTGTACGACAGTTTATTAAAACCCTTCTATTATAGACACCCATACACACCTCAAAATTATTTTGATTGAAGTTATTGAACCACCCGTTGCTGACTTAAATGATCTACTTGTAATTAAATGAGCACATTTCAAAGTACATTTATGAAAACACATTTCACTACTACATAAATTATTGAGTTATACTGTTTGACATTATGCGATATCTGTGTGCTGTGGATTGTCCTTTCATTTTTGTTCACTTCAGTTTCTGAAGTGTTTCACTATGTTGTCAAGTTGTGACTTTGAATTTGAAGGATTTTCAAAAGACATGAAAAAGTCTAGCAAAACATACATCGACTATAAAAATGTGTGTAATTATGAATTGGATATTTCTATTTTCAAAAAGCAAATGATTCTGACAAGAGATCCGATAGCAATAAATGAGGAAAATAAATTCTTGAATGTAGTAAGAATATGAAAATTTTTGCATAGTTATTTTTAGGAAGATAAAAGACCTAGCTAGTTTTTCCAACAAAATGAAACCTATAGATTAAGTTTTTTTAAACTTTTTTCTCCTTTGAAGCAATTACTGAATCATTATCTAGAATAAAGAGGAAAAAAGTTTCAAATTTGCCCATATGCTTGGAAGAAATTAGACTTGTTAATGTGTATGTATGTGTTTCTCTATATTTATCTATGCATGTAAGTTTATTTCATTTAGTTGATGGTATGTTTCATTTCCTAGTTTCCTTCAAAGATAAATTCAATATTTCATTCCCTGTTTTACCTTTATGGTGTACCTGTCTTATGCGCATTAAATTCACCTGATCAGTCAATAATTTGTACAATTTTTCTATATCAAAATTTTATTGTAGACTAAATTGAATACTAGCTAGGAACTCATTTTCTATGCCGACCGGTAAGTAGATACACTTTGAGACAAAATTATGCAATACATTTGGTTAAAAACCTTTTGTTGTGTTCCATAAATCACCACATACTGGAGTTGTTTTAGGAAAGCAGTCCAGTGTGAGTGCTTAGATTAGAAATATAGTACCAAAATGGTTAAAGAGAAGCCAATAGTTCATATTTAATCTCTGCTGTGTCAGAAAGTCACTGAGTGGCTCACTTGTGCTTCAACTGAACAAATAGTTTCTCAACCACTTTAAGAAACTACCCACTAAAATGAAGGCCATTGCCGTCATTTAACATCCATGACCAAGCCATCTAAAACAGCCAGACAGGACCCAAACCCAAGGACTGCATAATGTTGATGGCCAGATGATCTTGCTAATGTCAACCAGTGGTTTGATAACATTCTGCAAAGAGGCAGGTGGCTTTGTTCTATGGAATGAGGGATTAAAATGTGAGAGAAGGTGCCAGAATAGGTTTTCTCCTATTGGGATGCTACATGGCTAATATATTTAAGAGGAGGAGGTGATAGTGACCAGGAAAGAGAGTGGAGTAGAGGTGTTAGAGTGGATCCTTGAGGACAGCAGCTTCCTTAAAAACTGATTTTCCATTTATCGTTAAAAGATTTCCGTTTGAATAAATTTCAGCTGTCCCAAATTTGATAGCAAAGTTATGAAGTTAAATTTTGTCAATAGAGTGTGGTATAAGTTTGCAAAAATAGAAAATGTGAACCTACCTCCACGCATACCACCTCGACCTGTAGAAAAAAAGAAAAGCAATAATGTTATAATAGAGGAAAGAGGAGGAGAGACTGACAGAAAAAAAAAACAACAGAAAGAAAGAGAAAAAAGAAAGTTGTAATCTACATACCAGCTCTCTCTATTTCAGTTTTTGATACAGCTTTTTTCACTTCAACCACTTTTCCATTTAACTGAATGCGTTTTCTCACTGGAAAATAAGTTACAACATAAAAATAAACATGTGCAACAATTTGCTTGATTGAATAAATGGGAATAAATGTAGAAACCCCAAGAAACAAAACTTACAAACACATTTATCAACTGCATCAGGATCATTGTAAGTGACAAAACAAAATCCTCTCTGCTTTCCAGTAGCTTTGTCTTTAATTAACTCTATTTTTTCAATTGTACCATAATTTTCAAATCGCTCTTTGATTTCATCTTCAGTGGTACCTTCCTTCAGGCCACCAACAAACATTTTCTTCACAGCAGCTTGAGATTCATCAGCTTCCTGCTCAGAAGAAAATGCAATGTTATCAATATACATCACAGATCAATACTAGTTGAATCATGAATAACAAATTTTTATTTCTCAATTAACTAAAAGAGCACATATTTATTTTCACTATAATTGAATTGTGGACAATTAAATCTTGTAGCATATTTTATGGTGTGCTTTAGAACAATGATCAAAGACAAGAAAAGATTAGAATCAATTTTTTAAAAAATATTAATAAAACTTTCAACTATGGTAAGAGACCAAACAAAGTCTTTTAACAAGAAAGATTGAACAAGTGCATTATTAAAGCATTTGGATAAAATTTTTAGACCGAAGAATTATATTCTTTGTATTGATGGATTAGTAATTTTTGTTTCTGATCTCAAAATGCTTCTTAGCATCATACTTTTTTTTTTTTTAATCAGGGGAAAACATAGATGGATGGATAAAACAATTTTGCATTAACAATCTAAAGAGGTTAATTTTACTCACACTACGAGGAATAGCCCTTTTGGTGTCAACCTCTCTGTTATCTACTTTGTGGGGACGGTGCTTTTGTGCTTCATCCAACATATCTTCAGTTTTATAAGTGACAAAGCCAAACCCTCTGGACCTGCAGAACATATTAAACAAACATCTATACATCACACACAAACCCATTATATATATGTGCGCGTGTGTCACACAATAAAAAGCAAATTCATCTTCACTTATATCGACAACGAGCATACAGTTATTTGATGACTTCAAGTTCCTTGCCATGTTAAATGGCTAAGTACACCCCAGATATGTACTTAATGCAATCCAAAGGTGGAATCAGCAGAATGCAGCTTAACCTTTGAATGATAGGTATAAATTATCTGGTGGAGGAGCTTCTGTACAGCTGCCATCAACTAACTTTACTAACAAAGCTTGGATGTCTGAGATTATGTTAAAAGTCCAAGATGCCATGCAATAAACTTGAACGCAGGACCTCATAATCACAAACTAAACTTGTTTACCATTAGGTAAATACTGTGTGCATCACACACAAGGCTATCAAGTAAAAATTAATTTCAAAAATACAAACCTTTTAGTGGTTAGATCTCTCATTACAACACAGTCAACTATTTCACCCCATTGTTCAAAATGGCTCTTTAAGCCTTCTTCAGTTGTGCTGTAGTTTAGACCACCAATAAACAATTTACAAAACTTTTCATCTTCCCCATTCCTGTATCTCTGTACCTAAAATAGAGACAACATATTTTACACTTTAAAACAACTGTTATACCTTCAATATTGACAGCAAGGGAAAATTCTATGGTCAAAGTTCACAAGTTTAAAAATCTTGATTCAGGAAAATCTATTACTTCAAACATTTGGAGATTATTCATATATACATTAAACACACGCACACACACTCAAACATATATAAAACATAACAGGTGCCTGTATGAGATCACCCAACCCGTGAGAAACACTAGCCAAATCTCCCTTAAATTTCACTATAACCTCTCAGGAGTTTTCAGGGAACCCTGAAAGTGAAAGTATATACCTTGAGGGGGCTTGCAGTGAAAGTGGGGGGGTAGGTTTTTTTTTTTAAAGGATAAGAAAAAAGATTTTAGGAGTTTTTTTCCAACTACAAATGGTAAATAAATTTAAATCATAAAAAAATTGTTCAAATGCTTTCTCATCAATTGGAATAAAATGCTGTGAACACAAATCACAACAGAAATTCTCTTCCACTTGACACTCAACTAACCGAGATCAATGACTTCTACTTAACATGATTTTCTCTCTTGTATTTGCTGTTAATCATTCTAAAAGTTCTTTACAAACTTGGATAGTTAACAGCCATGCTTCATTCTTCATATTAATTATGAAGGTAATCACAAAATGTTTGGTGGCTTCAACTTAATGGAAACCATACTCTTAGAGGGTTTATATTATCTAACCCTACTAACAAAGAACTTCCATTTTTCAGCCTGAAGATACCTACACAAGATAAGGTAAATACTTTGACAGGGAACAGGAAACAAAGAAAAACCAGATTAAGTCCTGACAGAAAGAATAATTACGATCATAGGTCTGCTCACTGAGGGACAAACTGGAGATAAAACAACATTTCTGAGTAGGTAACTAGTCAGACTAATATTTCAAAGACCATTAAAAATGAAATCTTGCTTTCTTAACTTGCACTGATTCTATACCAGAAACTGGTTATATATGAACCAAATAACACAGCTACTGAACCCATCAGTGAAACTATTCTATATTCTATCTCATTACGAAATATCACTTGATACATCAATACTTTTATTTTATTAGTTCTTAACTTTATTTTTCAACTATATCGATTTTATTTTGGGGTCTTTTTGTAAAAAATAAAATTTAAAAAATCGCGTTTAGTAGGTATTACTGCTTTTTCAAATATGCATTTTTTAACGAAATCAGTTCAATGCCAAGACGAGAGGTGGTTATATTTCGTAACGACAGAGAAGCCTTAAAGATTTTGGTCAGAAATGCAAAATCAATAGCAAATGGCTATTGCAAATTCGAAAAACGATCGATTAATTCGCCAAACAAAACCCTTGAAGGAACACCGGCAGAAGGGCACAGACCAAGTTAGGGACATTCAAAAGACTGAGCAAGCTCTGTAAGTAGAGAAAAACTCAAAATTATTGATGTGTCTGAGATTGGTGATGATGACCGGGTGTTTTGGAACAAAACTAGACATCTTTAATATTGTATTTGAAATCGATGTCAATAATCAAACAGCAAAAATTATCGATATAAATAAAATAGAGTGTCTATTAAAGAATACCTGAACAAAATAATTCGAGTAAGGTGTGTATATCACTCTATTCTGTTGATGTTAGCAAACAATACATTTATACACGCGTTGTTAATACAACTTTCACTTGCCAAACTAGTTCCATAACAGAGTTTTATACTCAATTGCTTCGTCATTGAATACACAATTATTCTAATTGGATTTTGTGCCACAGAACCCAGACATATTGCACTCGGTTCAACTCAGTCGAGCTGAGATTCCGTCATGTAACATTAATCATATCTATCTTTAGTCACAAATAGATTTAAGAATTCGTTTCCGTTTAAAAAGACAAATCGTGATACATTGATAATCGTCACAAACACACACATACATACATTGGCTGTTTTGATCTTTTTTTTTTTCTTTTAGAAATATATAAAAATTAAATAACTTTTTTGATCCGAGTGGAATTGAACAGAGAATCCGATATAAAGATCGATATTTTGACTTTTTTTTTTATTAATAGAAAACTTGACATATGGATCTGGAGGTTAAATATTTCAAATTACCTACGCATCTTTTTTTTTTTTTTTTTTTTTTTTTATTAATCAATCCACTTTACAATCGATATTTTACAAATATCTTTCAAAATGTTAAATGATGCCAAAATATGTTTACCTTTTTTTCAGATCAATAGAATGACCGGTGCTCGCTTTGGTTTTAAGATTTTTATTTCGAGAATAATTAAACTAAATTTATAAATAAACACAAAAAAATGTTTAATAGCGAGATCAAAAATAACCTTACAGTGAAAATAAAGCAACAACCACGGAGTTTTTTTTTTAGTATTATTTTGTTGACGATCTACGTTATACTAATACGGCCATATATAAATATATTTATTTAAAAAATTAATAAACTAGGTCAGAAGTTATTTTAGGAAACTGAACATTAAGCATATTAAATCCGACTTAACTAACAATCAAACCATTTATATACAACACCCTACACCACAAATTAACGAAACTGTTTTATCTCAAACCAGACTTTACCAAATAATGGCAACTTTTTATATTTTATTAATCTTTCATTAAATAAATCCCTGATTAAACACGCACTCAATTCAAGAAGTGAGAAAAATATCACAACCCAATGGCGCAATATATAACAATATATGTTATATATATATATATATATATATACATAGCCGTAAAATAAGATAAGTTTGGGGAATTATAAGTAAATTTTATTGGTCAAAATGTGTGGTTTTTTTGTGCGATATTCGAATGTGAGAAGTTTAAATTGTTGCTCCTCCACTTGTTGAGGAGGGAAAAAGCTGCTGCAAGAAGACGACGACGACGAAGTTGTTGGCGTCGATGCCATGATCACTCGAAGAAACATTCATGTGTCTTCTACCACCACAAACAGGTCTCACTTATTATTCATACGCTCAATGCATTTCTCTGGCGGCATGGCATTTTAATCATTATTATTATTACACTCATTTTAAAAAAACACTTTATATATAGATACATATGTACACCGAGGTGTATGCAAAAATAATAAAGATATGGAAGATATGAAGTTAAATAATGAAACTATGTCGAAGTCACTGGATTTGGAATGACTAGAACTTTCTATTAACTTTGCAGGGTTTGTGTTGAGGTATTTTTTTTTTAACCAAAAGAGTTAAACGCAATAAAGCTGTGCTTTGAACGTAGGAATTGGTTTAAATTAACTTGAAGGAAAAAAATATATTTTAACTTCTGATAAAATTTTTTTTAAATTCGGAAAATTTTTTTTTTTAAAAAAGGGCAGCGAAATAAGAAGACATTGAGGTGTTTGGTAGCTGATAAAAATGTGAACAGATGAACCAGAAGAGAGAGAGAATAAAATAAATATAACGGAAAAGAGAAAATATATCTGGTGTTAATAATAGGTTGATAGCGATCTAAGAGAGAATATGTGTGGTGAAATGGTGCAGTAGCAGTTGTTAGTGATTAAGGCCAATGGCTACTAACCCTACAAATAGTAGCAAGGTGAGCGTTGGGGAGCAGCAGCTCAACACTAAGGCCGGCTACGACAACACATTGACCAGAAATAGGATAGCGATAGAGTTTTAAAGCAAAAGTGAATGCCGTAAGTGGTGAAGTAGTTTCTGAAATAAATACATCTGTCATTTTTCTTCTATTTTTCTGCCGAGATTAAAATGTCTGATGGGACGAGGAAGAGAGAGTGGAACCGGCTTTCATAGGTAGCTATCGTTATTTACACAAGAGATAGCGTACAGTGATAGGAACAAACCGACAACTTTGGATGATATCAATTTAAGGAACAATAAGTACTATGAAAACATAACAAAATGCATAAATAACTTTCCTACCTCAGGCATTTTGATAATATTGTGACTAGCGATTAATCTAACTTCTCTAACAATTCTCTACTTCCTTCTCCAACTACAGAACCTCTGCACGTGGTATGGGGAGAGGCCAATCAGCGAGTGATTGCCACGTGATTGCCACATCGCTCGCTGTCGAGAAATACCTACTCAAGATTTTGCCTTCAAAATTTAAATCATCGCTAATAAATATAAAATATTTTCAAATATTTTATAAAAATTATAAAAATCACTTTAAGTGATTTTCATAATTTTATATATTTTTATAATTTATAAAAATCACTTTGCCTAGTGCGCATGCGTACTCGACCTATTCTGGTTTGTTTTCCGTCATGAAGAAAAACTAATTTGCTCACAGACTTCTTAAATGTATTTCATTTATGTTTAGTCTTTTTTCATTAAAATAAATCGTAAAATCATTCCTCATTAAACATTTTCTCTTCTCTGTTTATATTATTATTTCTTTTGCACTTATCCTTCTTCTTTTAGTTATTTCTTTAAAGCTTTTCCTCCTGATTCCTTCCTGTATGGGCCTTCCCTTAATTGCGTGATATTTTAAAGCCAGCTCTGACTTCCATTATTGGCTTTCTAAGTATCTCAACCCAAAACTTACTAGTCTACTTACCGCAAACTTTCATAAGATTTTTTTTTTTTTCATAATTATTGAATCGTGTTTATTTCTAATATTACATTTATAAATACACAATGATTTAATAAATAAAAAGGAGGGCTGAAAATGTTTGCTAAAAGTCTGAAATTAATATCTTAATATATAGTAATGAAATACATATTAAAACAAAACATTCAAAAGAAAATTCCCTATATCTGAATTTTAAAAAAAGTTCATAATATAGCACTGCTTTTATTAAAATTAATTTCGATGTAAACTGTAACACCTACAAAATGCTAGCTAATAAATATGTATAATTAGGAATAGCATTATATTAATAAACTTGGATTGTCATATTTATATTTAATTATTTGTTTTACATTGGAAAGAATCATCTGAATAGGTAACCTAAGTAATCCTCAATTTATTACAATAAAGTGGAAGTCTGTAATACCTATTCTTATAAAAGGTGACGTAAGTGAAGCTGTTCTACTGAGAACCGGCTTACAACCAGGTTCTTACAACTCTTACTATGGTTTCTTACATTTTTCATCAATCAACTTATTTAATAAATTACATAAACGTCTGTTTAACAAGATGTTTCTCTGACATGAATAGTGACAGTTTTTTTTTATATTCTCTCTTTCATAAATAATGATTTCTTTTAGAATAGACAGTTGGTTTGTAATAACTGAAATAGATTTATAAAATGTCGATCCTTCCATGAAAACGCAATATATTTTATATTTCTGATGGTGAACTATTTCTTCATCCACATTCAAATTTTATTTCATTTTATATATTCTAAGTTAAATTTACTTCAGTAATGTTAAGTGGTATGTTTCACTTATTTCCTTTACAATTGTAATAAATTAATTACCTCACTTGAAGTATGCTTTAATAATGTAGTCAAAACACAAAAAATATATTATTTTAATTATTGCTAAATAATGATATTCATTTATTAACAATTATTATTCGGCATGGGGCGGAATCAAAACTGCTTTTTAAAAATAATAATGCACACACAAACACATATGTGTATATATATATATATATGTACATATGTGTATATATATATATATATATATATATATATATATATATATATATATATATAT
>NC_068986.1:9222994-9224630 GCF_001194135.2 Octopus bimaculoides | reverse complement strand
TATATATATACTATTTTCTTGTTTCTAACTGCGGCCATGCTGGAGTACCGCCATTAGTCGAACAAATCGACCCCCCCACCCCACAGGATTTATTTTATTGGTCTCTTGCCGAACCGTTAATTTACTGGGACATAAACACAACATCGGTTGTCAAGCGATGGTGGGGCACAAACACAGACATACACACAAATATACAGACAGATAGATAGATAGATAGATAGATAGATAGATAGATAGATAGATACGACGGGCTTCTTTCTGTTTCCGTCTACCAAATCCACTCAGAAGGCTTTGGTCGGTCCGAGGCTGTGTGTGTGTGTGTGTGTGTGTGTGTGTGTGTGTGTGTGCGTGCGTGCGTGCGTGCGTGTGTGTGTGTGTAAAAATAACGATATATATATATATTGTTATCATTTAATGTCCATTTTCCATGCTGGCAAGGGTTGGACGGTTTGAGAAGAGGTGATAAGCAGAAGAGCTGCACCAGGTTTCAGTTTGATTTGGGTTGGCTTCCACAACTGAATGCCCTTCCTAATGCCAACAACTTTATACAGTGTGTGCTGGGTGCTTTTAATGTAGCACTGGTACAAGCGTTTTTACATGATGACAGCAAGAGTGCTTTTTACATGGCACTAGCACTAGGTTCTGGTAGGTGAATCCTCTCCACCAGGGTGAGTGACCTTAACAAGTCTTCTGAAGTATAGCAAGGCACTAGATGTTTCAGTCCTTTGTTATCTCCTTTGTAAGGTTCAGTATCCAGAAGTTGTCCTTCAGTAATTTGTTCCATATCTTCCTGGGTCTCCCTCTTCATTTGATTGGCACTTCTTTATGGAGCTGCCAACACTGTCAGCAACATTCTTGTTTAAGAATCCTAGATTTTTACTCTACAAAATTATAGTTAGTCATTAGATTAATGTAAAATTGTTTTTATTAGAACTGAACATAAAAATAAACATTAATATAGCTTTATATATATATATATATATACATGTATGTATGTATATAATTATATTCTTTTATTCTTTTACTTGTTTCAAACATTTGACTGCGGCCATGCTGGAGCATCACCTTTAGTTGAACAAATCAACCCCAGGACTTATTCTTTGCAAGCCTAGTACTTATTCTATTGGTCTCTCTTGCCAAACCACTAAGTTATGGGGACATAAACACACCAACATCGGTTGTCAAGCAATAGTTGGGGGACAAACACACAATCACACACACACATATAACAAGCTTCTTTTAGTTTCCAATTACCAAATCCACTCACAAGGCTTTGGTCAGCCTGAGGCTATAAGACACTTGGCCAAGATGCCATACAGTGAGACTGAACCCGGAACCATGTGGTTGGGAAGCAAGCTTTTTACCTCACAACCACACACATATATATATTAATACTTATGTTTATCATCATCATCATCATCATCGTTTAACGTCCGCTTTCCATGCTAGCATGGGTTGGACGATTTGACTGAGGACTGGTGAAACCGGATGGCAACACCAGGCTCCAGTCTGATTTGGCAGAGTTTCTACAGCTGGATGCCCTTCCTAACGCCAACCACTCAGAGAGTGTAGTGGGTGCTTTTACGTGTCACCCGCACGAAAACGGCCACGCTCGAAATGGTGTCTTTTATGTGCC
>NC_068986.1:9216626-9221547 GCF_001194135.2 Octopus bimaculoides | reverse complement strand
CACCAGATAAGGGATCGGGGGACCCTGTCAAAGGCTTTCTCCATGTCAACGAAAGCCAGGTACAGAGGTTTATCCTTAGCTAGGTATTTCTCCTGCAACTGTCTCACTAGAAATAAGGCATCAGTAGTGCTTTTACCTGGCACGAACCCAAACTGCATCTCATCTAAATTGATTCGCTCCCTAATTAGTTGGGCTATGACCCTCTCTGTAACTTTCATAACCTGATCTAACAGCTTGATGCCTCTGTAATTATTTGTATCTAAAGCGTCCCCTTTACCTTTGTAGCAGTTGACTATGATGCTGCTACACCAGTCATAGGGTATGACTCCTTCGTGTATCACCTGGTTCGTAATACGGGTGACTAGGCTATAGCCAACACTGCCAGATATTTTGAGTTTATGTTTTAATAAAAACAATTTTACATTAAATTCAAGGATAACTTAATACATTTGGCAGAATACAACTTTATTATTCTTTAACAAGAACAGCATTGACAATAACCAGCTAAGCTTTCATCAGGCTGTGGTGCACATGAGTCCATCTTGGCATTATATAGTTTTTATTAAGATAAAATTTTCTAGAGTATGCCATGGTCTGTTGAATGATAATTAACTTGTATGGTAGGTTGTGGTGACAAAATGTTATGGAGAATTTTTATTGATTAAACTTGGGGTTGTACTATTGTTGAGAATTTATTCATGTATGTAAACCTTTATAATCAGATGTGTATATTTATGTGCATCATCTTCAGGTCATGGGGATTCACACAAGAATGTAGTTAGGTTGAAGGTATATGTTAATCAGTCAATGTGTCACTAGGTTTAGTTGTTGGGTTTATTAGGATACTAATGGGATGTTTAACCTTTTGTTTTGAAAATGTGAAGGTTAAAGTTCAGTAGTTCAGTATTCAGTTCAGTAAAATCTTTGTAATTAGGTGTGTTCATTAGATGTGTCAACTTATGGGTAGGATTCATTGGTACAAAGTTGACAGGGTTTGTTGTTACCTTTGTATGGTTGTGCATGTGAAAATAATTTCTAATTAATGGTAAATGAAGTATTTCTTAATTTTAATGTCCACATATGTTTGGATAGTGAGATATCATTTTTCCTGTTTGGGTTGCAAGAAGTGTGGGTTGTATCGTGTTTTGAACTGGTTTGTTTCAGACTCTATATACGTAAATGTAGTAGTTGATGTAGTGTTTGTGGTTATGGTTACACTATAGATAATATTGCTTAGGAAACTGTTTCATTCCAGAGGGTTGAATAAAAGGTTCTACACTTTCAATTATTGTTATTATGTATGTAATTTTGGTTTTTGACAGTTTTTGGTGGTTGTAATTGGCTAGAGTTTTTTTTAAGCTGTTGGTTGTAGAATATGACAATTTTATAATGTGTTTCTTTATTAGTTTCTGAGACTTATTCTTGGGATGAAAGTGTTTATGAAGTATCTGAAAAATAATTTGGTTATTGATATGGAGATTTATGTGTTGAAGAGTGGGGGTTGAACCAGATAATTTTCCTTTTTCTATGCTTGCATTTTAAAAATTTATTGTGAGTATGGTGTTATTTATATATTTTACTGTTTCCTTGTAATCACTATTATTGAGAGGTTCATTATAAGGGATTGCTATTTTGTTGAACATTATTTCATTAGAGGATAAAAAAGAGAGTCATAGAAGTATGTTCCTTACTAGGTTTTTAATTATGCTTTTGGGATGGTTAAATTATTTGTAGATGTATTGGGTTTTTTTCAAATACTCATCGTCATATTTTAACATCCACACTCCATACTCAGTGTATATAAATATCATCATCATCATCATCGTTTAACGTCCGTTTTCCATGCTGGCATGGGTTGGATAGTTTTACTGGGGACTGGCAAACCAGGTGGCTTCACCAGGCTCCAATCTGATCTGGCAATGTTTCTACAGCTGGATGCCCTTCCTAATGCCAACCACTCCGAGAGTGTAGTGGGTGCTTTTTATGTGCCACCAGCATAGGAGCCAGTCAGGCGGCACTGGCATTGACCACGTTCGGATGGTGCTTTTTACATGCTACTGGCACAGGAGCCAGTCTGGGCGGGGCTGGCATTGACGGATGGTGCTTTTTACATGCCACCAGCGCGGGGAGCCAGTCAGATGGAACTGGCATCGGCTACGTTCAGATGGTGCTTTTATGTGCTACCGGCGCAGGAGCCAGTCAGGGCGGCACTAGTAATGACCCACACATGAATGGTGCTTATTGCATGCCACCAGCACAAGAGCCAGTCAAGTGGCACTGGTGTTGGCCATAACTACAATTTCCATTTTTGATTTTTGATTTTACTTGACTCAGTAAGTCTCCTCAAGCATGTGTGTCACCTGATTATTCAAAGATACATTTTAAAGGGGCTGGTTATGTGACACTGGTATAGGCTACGGCTGTGATCTCACTTTACTTGCCAGATCATCTCAATTGCAACATATCTCCAGAAGTCTCGGTCATTATATATGCCATGTGTTTTGGCTACGTTTGACAATTTTTTTGTCTCTTGTTTTTCAGGAACAGTTTCATGTATTGGTGAACAATCAATGGCATTGGAGAGCATAAAGATTAAAGGTGTAGTGTAGAAGCAGCTGACATGGAGGACTGGAAGCTATCTGAATATTGGGAAAGAGTTACCTGTATCATGATGATTTGCACCTGGTATCAAAATGCCAACATCACAACTGCTGCTCAGTGCTCTGTGAAGGCTGTAAGAAGCATCTTCTTCAGTATAGTGGACAAAAATTTTACACAATTCCATGGGTATAGATGATTATTTAATAGGCAACTTAAGGGTCTCATTCAGCTGTGCACCCGGTTTTGAAGGGAGCTGCACCAGACTTCAATTGTCTGTTTTGGCAAGGTTTCTATGGCTGGATGCCCTTCCTAACACCAACTACTTTACAGAGTGTGGACTATGTGCTTTTTATGTAGCACCAGCATAGCTGCTTTCTATGTGGAATCAAAATGGCTACTTGTTACATGGCATCAGAATGGGTGCTTGTTATGTTGCACCAGTTTAGGTGCTTTTTACGTGGCTCCAGCATGGGTGCTTTTTATGTGGCATCAGCACAGTAGTTTTTATGTGGCACATGTATGGGTTTTTTGCATGGCACCTAAAAAGCACCCTTCAAACTTTGGGCCTCATGGAGGCAGTGACTGAGACCTTTGGCAATATACTGTGCTTGAGAAAACCTATGAAGCTAAGTGAGACCATAGTCATGGCTGATGCCGGTGTTTCATAACTAGCAACTATGCTTGTGGCTCGTAAAAAGCATCCACTACACTCCTGTAGTGGATGGCATTAGGAAGGGCAGCCAGCTGTAGAAATCATGCCAAATCTGATTGGAACCTGGTGCAGCTCCCCAGCTTTCAGTTAAGCCGTCCAACCCATGCCAGCTTGGAAAACAGACGTTAAATGATGATGATGATGATGATGATGATAATGATATATGGTGGCTGTTGACTTGGTAATCAAGAATGACTGTTCCCAACATCACACCAACAGAGTATATATACATAGGAACTGAGCTAAACACAAAACCACACAAGTTATTCAGGGAAAGTTATCAATGCAGTAGAATTTAGTAACTCAATGACATTCAAAATTAAGTTGTTGTTAAATACAAAGAAAATAAAATGTTTGAATAACGATAAATAATTAAAATAAATAAATAAATAATTATTTACTCCTAGAAATTAATATATAAACAACAGTTATATACAAATTGAATTCAGAACCACTGATAAAAAACAAAAAATATTATAGAATAAAATATTTCCCACTTAGAAAATTACTACTAGACATTCATAGATGGTCTATGCGTTATATGATCAGAAATGACTCTTTTGTCCAGCAAGAGATTTACAAATTTTTTTATATAGACAACATGAAAATGCTTGACTTAGTTGTGAAAACTGCTGCAAATTGATATCACGACATTTCATGTGCCTAGCTCAGATTTCAGCTCAGATTTACTTCTGCGGATCTGATTACAAACAAATTGAAATAATTCAACAGGTTGCAATTGTGAATAGTCAGTAAGGGACCTAAATAAGTGCTTTCGTTCATGACTAAACAGACCTGCTTAGGAGAAGCAAATACAGTTGCAGGTATCATAAATAAAGAAAGAAGAATCATGGGCCACAAGCAAACCCCTTTATTGCCTCTCTTTTAATCACTGCTGGTTTCTTCTTGTTATCTTCAAACAAAACAGTACCTTCTTAGATTTTACTCCTTCATTTTGGCCAATCAATTGCATAAAAACTCTCCCAGTTTATATCCATCATTTCAAAGTTCTTATTGAATCTTTGAAATGCATTTTTGGTTTGAATTGAGGCTGCTGGGCCTCTTTTATCTGATAGATTCTATTATCAGATGGCCATTCCAGCAAAGGCTGCATTGATGAATTTCAGTTTCAATGCTATTCACAGCAGTACACTCAAGTACATCTGTATCCAGTACCTTCTACACCCATATGATTTTAATCTAGAGTATGAACTTCAATGATAAAATTACTCGAGTAATTTGAGATGCTTCCTTATATATCCTCCATGTCTCTTATGAATTGAAAAGGGATCAAAACACATGTGCCCTGTACACTGCTATTTTTAGTGCCAGTGGAATGTTAAAAGCACCATCCGAGCACGACCATTGCCAGGGCCGCTGGCTGGTTCCCGTGCCGGTGGCACGTAAAAAGCACCATCCGAGTGTGATTGTTTCACATGAAAAACATCATTTGAGCATGGTCGTTACCAGTGCCGCCGGACTGGCTCCCATGCTGGGGGCACATAAAAGCACCAACTACACTCTCGGAGTGGTTGGCATTAGGAAGGGCATCCAGCTGTAGAAACTTTGCCAAATCAGATTGGAGCCTGGTGCAGCTTTCTGGCTCGC
>NC_068986.1:9209227-9216616 GCF_001194135.2 Octopus bimaculoides | reverse complement strand
CCAAATCAGATTGGAGCCTGGTGCAGCTTTCTGGCTCGCCAGTCCTCAGTCAAACTGTCCAACCCATGCCAGCATGGAAAACGGATATTAAATGATGATGATGATGATGATCTCTATCAAATCAAATTTGCCTCCAAGATTTTTGAAAGACTGAGATGCTTTCATATTTTATAGAATGAATTACTGAGATATATTTATCAATAATTTCTGAGCTATATTTCATTGCATGAAAAACCATAGTCAAGTTAATGTTATGCTACCTAACATAGCGAGCTCTAAAATAATAACATTGCACATTTTTTCAATGATTCTCTCATTACTATTTTTCTCAAGACCTATGAAGTCTATGCTTCATTATTCTTGACACCATAGGAGGAGGACTAAATAAACTGAAATATGACCAAAGTTATTTCCCATATTTGCTGAAATAATTAAAATACTGATAGGCATTTACAAATATTGTCTTTTTCTTTGTGACAGAATTTTTTTCCCCAAGTCTTTTCTCAGAAAAATATATTTTCTTATAAAGCTAATATATTTCTTTACATTGAGCAATCGTTAATACTGGATGCTTTTAATTATTTCACTATCTCTGGCATGTCTAAAATTCTAATTGCTTATCCTTTCTCTGAGAATTACCAATATACATTTTTGTGCATTCATTGTTTGAACAAACAACACCATATGGAATTTCAATATATTGATTATCTGTTGAATATTACTGGACTTAGTATTAAATTAATTCTTTAGTCATTGTACATACTTATCTCCATTCTTTTCATCTCAAATCCACTCTTCCAGGTTAAAAAGTGTTTTTTTTTTTTTTTACTATTCTTCAACTGTTAGTATAAAGAAAATCCCACAAACAATCAATTCTGAAGATGTTTTGGTAGCTTCAATGACTAGAATGAAAGTAAGCAGAATGAGATTAGAACCTCAAGTGGCACCTGAAACTTGTAGATCTCTTGTACATGGCTTGACATAGCTTTCTCATTTAACTTTTTTGTAGTCCATGAGACCAGCCACCAAATACAAGGCAGACTACTTTAGTTTTCTCTTGTTATATGACCAGAGTTATAGACATCACTGTAACACAAAGATATACAACCTGACATCTTAAGCTTAACTCTATCATCATCACTTAGTGTCCATTATTCATGCTGGCATAGGTTAGACAGTTTAACTAGAACTGCTAAGCCAGAGAGCTGTACCAGGCTCCAGTCTGGTTTCTACAGCTGGATGCCCTTCCTAACATCAACCTCTTTACAGAATGTGTTGTGTGCCTTTTACATGTCACCAGCATGGGTGCCTTAATTTGCAGTGACCATTCTTTCCATTTCCCATCAAATTTAACCTACATAATTTCTCCTTTCTCATGTGCTTTATATATGGCTAGGTCCCCCTTTTTTATTATCATTAGTATTGTTGTTGTTGTTGTTGTTATTATTATTATTAAAGTGGCAAGCTAGCAGAATCAGTAGCGTGCTGCGCAAAATGCTGGTGTTGATGTAAAATTTCTGGCCTTGTGCCAAAATTTGAATCCATTATTATTATTATCATCAAGGAAGCAAGCTGGCGGAATCATTACTGTGCTGTTCAAAAATGCTCAACAACATTTCTTTCAGCTTTATGTTCTGAGTTCAAATGGTGTTGAGGTTAACTTTGCTTTTCATCCCTTTTGGGGTCAATAAAACAAGCACCATTTGAGCACCACAGCTGATGGAATCGACTTACCCCTCTCCCAAAATTTCAGTCTTTGTACCCATAGTAGAGAGGATTATTTCGTATTAAAGCCTCATGGAACCTTCAGAATCATCAAAGTTTTAAAAGGAGATGTCAAGCTGGCAGAAGAGCTAGCAGAGCAGACAAGATGCTTAGCAGAATACCATCCCTTAAGGCGGCGAGCTGGCAGAAACCTTAGCACACCGGGCGAAATGCTTAGTGGTATTTCGTCTGCCGCTACGTTCTAAGTTCAAATTCCGCCGAGGTCGACTTTGCCTTTCATCCTTTCGGGGTCGATTAAATAAGTACCAGTTGTGCACTGGCGTCGATGGAATCGACTTAATCCGTTTGTCCCCTCTATGTTTAGCCCTTTGTGGGCAATAAAGAAATAAGAATACTATCCCTCTTTCTATTCCGAGTTGAAATGCTGCTTAGGCCAACTTTACATTTTATACTTTTGGGGGTCAATGTAATCAACTGGGCTCTGCTGTTCAGAAACTTCAGACTTTGTGCCTAAAGTATAAAGAATTATTATTACAGAAATAAACGGATAGTGCGAGATGAGTTAAACTATTTTCCAAAAGGGAGAATATAAGACATAAAAAATAAAAAAATCATAAGAATGCCTCATGGAGAATAGTTGTTGAGAAATAAAATGAGTGAAATTTAATTGAGAGTAAATAATTTTTGAATGAACTTATTTAATTAAAATACTTTTTATTTGATTAAAGTATTTCTACACTCTCGGAGTGGTTGGCGTTAGGAAGGGCATCCAGTGGTAGACACTCTGCCAAATCAGATTGGAGCCTGGTGTAACCATCTGGTTTCACCAGTCCTCAGTCAAATCGTCCAACCCATGCTAGCATGGAAAGTGGACCAGGAGAAATTTAGAATGGACTATCAACTTTTGATAAACAGATTTATCCATTCTATTCAATGGATTGAGTTGTATATCTGATAACGTTTTTACTACATGAAATATATATTCCTTAATATATTTTATAACAGCTACATTAGGATATATATATATATATACATATATAATTATAGTTAAGGGCTACTGGAAATGACCAGCACCAACACTAGAAATAGGTGTCAAATACCTACAATTTGTTCTCAAATTGTAGAGTGGATCATAGGTATTTGACACCTATTTCTAGCACTGGTGCTGGTCATTTCCAGTAGCCCATAACTATATCTTTATAGATAAGATATGTAAAATAAAAATTAATGTTACCTATAGTCATTTTTAAGTGCTAAGTCATTCTATGATTATATCCTTATCTTATAAGTATATTTGTATATATACACACATATATAGTCTTTTTTATTGAAACTGAAATCGGGACTTTGTCTCACAACTCGAGTCTCATTCCATTGCATTCTTTATTTGAATCTGTTACAATTTTTGTTTCTTGGTTTGATGGGAGTGTTCTGCCTCATGGATGCCATTTATTCATATGTTGCTTAATGCTGAACAAATGAGAGGAGTGCCTGTTGTAGAGAATATCTTTTTTTTTATTGAAACTTGTGACTAAAGTTTCATGCAACTGCATGAATGCTGGAATGGAGTCTGAAACCACAAATTTATCCTAAGTAAACTATGACATGGGAGTCCTGTATTTCAGTTTTATGGTTACCTACATTTTGGTCAAGAGAATTGCTATACTAAATGTAATATTTATATATCTGGCTGTGATGTTTTGAGTGACTGCAATGAGCCATGTGTGTGGCATGATTCTATTATGGTTTTGTTGTCATCCACTTTCTGAAGTGAACTATTGCAGACATTTTTTCAGTCTGGTTACAGGAGGTGAAATGTGGGTGTATCTATATGATCCAGAAACAAATTCTGAGTCCCATAGAATGATGTTACACATCTTGTTCCCTTTCAAGAACCAATGATCATCAGAGAAAGTCATGATTACTGTTTTTTTTTTTTAGGATGATAATAATGTCATTTCTCTTGACTGTCTGAAATGTTGCTACACCTTGAACAGTGAGCAGTACATTGAGGCACTGAAAAAGTTGAGAGAAGCCATTAAGAGACCAAACAATCTAAATGTGATCCATATTCACCATGAAAATGTACAACCAACACGCATCTTTGGCAACAAGTCAGGGAAATGACAAAGAGGATTGGTCAGTGGTTCCCTGTGACGGATGCACACCCTCTCACTTTCATTTAGTCCAATGAAGGATGGTGTTTGTAAACAACAATTTATTGACACAGCTGAGGTCAATGTGGCTGAGAAGGAGTGGGTACAATAGTGCAGATGTGAATTTTTTCAAAGAGGATTCAGAAATTGTATAAATGTATCTGTTGCAATGGACACTACATTGAGTATTAGCTTTGCTGATCCAATGATCTGAGGAATTAGCTATATTTAGATAATTAAAAGAAAAAAGTTTCTTAAGGGGAACACAGTCATTAAATAAGACAAGACACATATCAGGTGTGGGTTATATATGCTGAGGAAGGAGATATAATGAGATGATGTGACCTCACATAAAATGAATGACGTACTATAAGCCATTTTTCATAAGTTTCTGTTAATAGACTAATATCTTGGCTTGTTTTCAATATTTTGTAATTGGGAATAATTATTGTGCCCAGTAATGTTAAGCTCATATGGGTCCCTAACCTATGGTCACTTGGTTTTCCATGCGTAACCATTTAGCTGCATTTGATGCAGGACAATTTTAAGTTCATTTGAAGATGTAAAAAAGCATAATGTATACCCTGGTAAATATGGTGAATGGAACAAAAGGATTAATGAAGGAAAAACACAAAATTGAAACAATTGTTTATTGAAATCGTGAGAAGAAAAATATGGTTACCATGTGTGTGGTTAAGAGATTTGTATCCCAACAACTTCTTGAATCCATGTCAACTGCCACTGTCTCTTGTTGTTGCTGTTGTGAGAAATTGAAGGTGTTCAATCTTTTACATAATGAGTGAAAGAATGACAGAAATGTCCTGATAAAACCAGAAAATACAACATTCAATAGTTTCTAGAACCTTTTTTGGTGCTCATTATGGAAGAATACATAAACGTGGAAGGAGGTAATGAAGACCAACCTGAAAATGTTGAGCCTTACAGAAGAGATGACAAAAATCTGAGCTGAATGGCAATATGCTGTGCTTAAGAAGACCCATTAATCTCAGAAAAACAAAACAAAATCCTGTCAAGCCTTCCCAATGATACTATTTACTATGTTCATTTCAATCTCCATCTCTAATATTTAGTCCCACCCCTTTCACACTCTACTGCACATATATATCCCCACCCACCTCTTATATTCTTGAGTTTGTGTGTGATAAGATCTGGCAAGCCAAGTGAGACCATAATCCAAGGCCTCTCTGCCAGGGGTGTAGCCAGCCCACTTATGCGTACCTTTCCTCCATTGGACACTAAACACTGCTTGCGAAGACCTGTTGAAGCAAGTGAAATCGAAATAAATTCGATGACTGGCACCCATGCCAAAGTCTCCTTCATTGGACACCAAACTCGGCTTAGGAAGACCTGTTGGAGCAAGTGAAAGCGAAATTGTGATGGCACCTGTGCCAGTGGAGCGCTAAGAGCACCGTCCGAGCATGATCGTTGCCAGAGCAGCTAACTGGCTTCCATGCCAGTGGCACATAAATAGCACAATTTGAGCGTAATCGTTACCAGCGTTGCCTTCCTGGCACTTGTGCCGGTGGCACGTGAAAAGACATTCGAGTGAGGTCGTTGCCAGTGCCGCCGGACTGGCTCCTATGCAGGTGGCACATAAAATACACCATTTTGAGCGTGGCCATTGCCAGTACCGCCTGACTGGCCTTCGAGCCGGTGGCATGTAAAAGCACCCACTACATTCCTGGAGTGGTTGGCGTTAGGAAAGGCATCCAGCTGTAGAAACTCTGCCAAATCAGATTGGAGCCAGGCGTAGCCATCTGGTTTGCCAGTCCTCAGTCAAATCATCCAACCCATGCTAGCATGGAAAGTGGACATTAAACAATAATGATGATGATGATGATGTAACAGTGTTACAACACTACAAAAACTAATTCAGTAACACGCAACAAACTTATATCTTACAGTTCTATATTTAAGAGACGAGTAATTATGTACATTATTTACATTTGACAGAGTTCGATTCCAGGCAGTGACCTGAATAATAATAATAATAACATTGAAAAATACCTTAGGAATGATAACCCAGGTTCGAAATTTCTCCAAGACACTACCTCATAGTAAATATACATGCATATTGGTGCACATCACAGGATGCCCAGAGTATCAATGTGCACGTACATGCATGTAAATCTCCATATGCAAAAAGGAAAATATAAAGAGATCATAAAGTTAAGGAAATGCAAATATGTATGTATGTATGTATATATATATATATATATATATATATATTTACTATGAGGTAGTATCATTTGCCTGATAAGTAGCTGCTGGCTGAGTGCCCCTCATTGAGTAATTATTACAACAGAGGATCTGCTAGCTAGGAAACATATGTAGCCTGAATTTTACCATTTCCACTTCCTCAATTTTTATATATATATATATATATATATATCTCCATGGGACGAGGTGGTGAAGCATGATCTTTAAACATTGGGCCTCATAGAAGCAATGACTAGTGACTGAGACCTTTGGTGATATGCTATGCTTGAGAAGATCTGTCAAGCCAAGTGAAATTATAGCTATGGCTGTTGTTGGTGTTATGTAACTGGCAACCATACCGGTGGCATGTAAAAAGCACCTTTTGAGTACTGGGTCTCATGGATGCAATGTGGCTGATGCTGGTGTTGCGTAACTAGCAACTTTCGAGCATAACACTTGGAACTTCAGAAGGGTCTGCACATAACCATCTGTCATTTCTTCTGTTAACTTTTTGATCTTGGTCAAAGTTTTTCTCGTTTGAGAAAAACCAAATCAAATCTTCTGCTGGATTTTTCAGTTTGTTTAAGAACCTTTTAGATCTGATGTAGTGATTTTCTTTTGCTTTTTCTGATAAACTGACCTTTCCTCATTATATAAGACTTATATCTGATGTCTTCGTGGACAACCTTTCTGACTGTTCCTTCTGACACATGGAGATCTTTTGCAATCGACTTCATGAATTTTCTGGGATTGTAATCAATGGTCTGTTGAACTTGCTGGATAAATTCAGGTGTTCTGATGATTTCAGAGTGTTTAGAATGCTTTTTATGCTTTGATGCTGGTGATATGTTTCCATCTTCAGTCTCTCACTCCTTACAAATTTTGTAGACGAAAGGTCTGGCAACTTTTAAAAAATTGAGATATTTTTAAATTGCTATGCTCAGCACAATAACAGCATGCTTCTTCATTTCTTGAGTAAGCTGAGGGTCTGCCATTATTTTCTGAAACAAAGATTATACAGAGTGAGCAAAAAATACAGCAACGATCCCAAAAAGGTATATCCTCAAATACCTTTCGCACCCTGTATTTATATATATATGACAAATTCCTTTCTGTTTCCACCTACCAATTCCTCTAACAAGGCTTTGGTTGGCTTGAGGCTATAGTAGAAGACACTTGCTCAAGGTGCCACACAAAGGGACTGAACCCAAATCTTTGTGATTGGAAAGCGAACTTCTTACTATACAGCCATGACTGTATGCACACGCGGGTGTGTGTGTGTATGTAT
>NC_068986.1:9203429-9209004 GCF_001194135.2 Octopus bimaculoides | reverse complement strand
TATATATATATATATATATATATATTCCCCACTCTTCCTATGTTAATAAGAGGTAAATTCATAGAAGTCTTGTATAATTTGTCACACATAATCATTTAAATGTAATATGGTTCCAAGTGGAGCAGTGCTGAAAGAATTGTAACAAATATTAACCTTTTCATTACTAACCCAGCTGAAACCGGCTCTGGCTCTGAGTACAAATGTTGTGCTTTCATAAGTTTTGAATTAAAATCTTCCACCAAACTTTAGTCACAATTTATGCTCGTAACACTAGCTTAATGATAACAAAATTATTTTACTAAATTCTTTGTTATATTTGGAGTAATTGAAAGAAACACAGAGCATCTCAAAATAAATATAGTAATGAAAGGGTTAGGGTTATGCTACACGGAGATCTTCATATTCATCCTTGTCATACATGGATAAGTATGTAAGCATGCATTTGTGTGAGGGAGTTTCTATCTCCCATCGTCGTTGTGCCGGTCCACTGATTAAACAAGTCTTATTCTTCATACAGACTGTGTTCTGTGCTTGCAGTCCACTTCTTGACATGTGCAATCTTTGTTAACAAAAGGCTCATTCATACAGTGTGGTTTGTTTCTAGTTCATCACACAAACCACGTCCAGGTTGTTTGTTGTTGAAAAGACCTTGCTTGGATGTTGGCGGTAGGGTTGGTGCAGGAAGCGTGTATCACCAAAGAAACTCTGTCTTACACACTCTTGTCTGACCTGTAACAACATGTAAAAGCAGATTTTAAAACGATGACGATGACACATAGCTACAGACACATTCATACATCTATATCAAAACCTTGAATGAATTTGGAAGATGGAAACCGAAAGAAGCCCATTATGTGTGTGTCTTTGGGTCTGTCTGTCCCCCCACTATCATTTTACAACTGGTATTAGTGTGTTTACATCACTGTAACTTTAGCAGTTCAGCAAAAGAGACCAACAGAATAAGTAGCAGGCTTAAAAAAAATAAAACAGAAAGAAAGAAGTACTGCAGGTAATTGCTTTCGAAAGCAGCATGGCCACAGTCAATGACTGAAACAAAGTAAACGATAAAAGATGCACACACATCCTCATCATTACTTTAATGCCCAACCTCCCATGCTTGCTTGGGTTGGGTGGAGTTTATTGAGGCAGATTTTCCGTGCTAATCCTCACCTGTTTCCAGGGATTCAATGAGATGCAAGAGGTTCTCTTTCCAACTGAAACATGCAGTTGAGAAGCCAAAATGAATACACATGCATGCACATACATATTATCACCATCATGTAATGTCCATGTTCCATACTGGCACTGGTTGGATGGTTTGATAGGATCCAATGAGTCCAAGAACTGCATTCTGCTCCAGTGTCTGCTTTGACATGGTATCTGGGGCTGGATGTTTTTCTTAATACCAACCACTTTACAGTGTGTACTGTGTCCTATTTTTGTGCCACTGGCACTATTGAGGTTGCTGTTCAGCTTGCAAGTGTACATAACCAGAGAAAGGGGTAAGAGTGCATCCTAATAGTCATGCCTTGATATACAAGTTAATTCATTCCCAGAGATCACTCATAAAGCAGAGCAATAATTTCCCATAGTAGCAATGTTATAAATCGTAATTTGTTCCCAGAAGAATATTTTACCTCTAAAATTTATAATACTCGTAAAATAAATGGCAATAAAACGACACTAGAATGTAAAGAATATTTTATGTAAAGTAAAAAGAATGTCAAGATCATTTATAATAAAAAAATATTATTATTATAACTGTTTTCTGAATCACTTTCTCTCGTATTAGACTTGCGCACAGCACCACTTGTAGATTTCTTTTTAAAAAACAAGTCTAGAATTGTTTGCTTAGAAGAAGCTTTTTTTCTGCTCTCTATAAATTTCTTGGTAACATGCAGAAACTTTTCACTTCGTTCAAAATTTGGATTTTGTGCTTGAAAAATTTCAGTTCACTATACAAAAGTGAGCTGCGAAATAAAACTTATAAACCCGGGGTCTCAAAAAGTGGGTCCTTGTAAAGTGAGGTAATACTGTACTAGATTGGAGTGGGTGGGTTAAGGTATAAGAGAAAAGGTTGGGGTAGAGCAGGGTCTTCTTGTAGAGGAGCTACATGGCTAATTAGATTTAGGAGAGAGCGGAAATGAACTAGAGACATTTCCAAGGAGATAGACAAAGGTAAAGAAGTGTCCAGGTGACAACTCACGGTATGAGGTGAGTAGAAGTGAGTGAGGACAGAGAAGTTAGGAGTGTGTGTGTGAGTGGGGATGTGCAAGAGACCTTTTTTTTACAAGTGAAATATGTCCCAGAGTTGAACTAATCTAAATATATATAGGTACAAGAACCACATTGTTCCGGGTTCAGTCCCACTGCGTGGCACATTGGGCAAGTGCCTTCTACTATAGCCTTGGGCGGACCAAAGCCTTGTGAGAGGATTTGGTAGACGGAAACTGAAAGAAGCCTGTCGTATACATACATATATATATATATATATATATATGTATGTGTGTGTGTCTGTGTTTGTCCCCCACCATCGATTGACAACCGATGCTGGTGTGTTTACATCCTTGTCACTTAGCGGTTTGGCAAAAGAGGCTGATAGAATAAGTATTTGGCTTACAAAGAATAAGTCCTGGGGTCGATTTGCTCGACTAAAGGCAGTACTCCAGCATGGCCACAGTCAAATGACTGAAAAGAATAAAAGAAAGTATGTATGTGG
Organism: Octopus bimaculoides; assembly: GCF_001194135.2. NCBI lineage: Eukaryota > Metazoa > Mollusca > Cephalopoda > Octopoda > Octopodidae > Octopus > Octopus bimaculoides. Next base: position 9,206,285 of record NC_068986.1, on the reverse strand, counting down.
TTCTAAATTGTACAAAAAGACAAAAAACAGAGACAGGTGAGGGAACAACAAACTTGGTATATTAGTTTGATGCTCAGGTAAAATGGAAGAGTCCGTGATATTTTGAGCCTACATTGTTCAACAGAAACGAATGAACAGAGAGAAAAAAAAAAGTGTCTCAATTAATGGCTGCAGGAAACAAAAGAGATAAGTAACTCTGAGTGGCCAGGAGTATATATTTGAATAAAAGCAAATAAAAGTTTATTAAACAGTATACCAGTTAAATTTCTCTATCTATTGAAATCATCTCTGCCTCCAGAGAAGATAGAATAATCATTGTGGTAACTGGGGACCAATTCCAAATGAGGAGGTAATTTTAAAAAAAATCAAGAATTCTTGAAAACTAACAGGCCATTAAAGAAAACACAGTATGATTGTCTGGAGACAAAAGGACAGCTGGGGGCATGTGTTTCTACTGCTTTAAGTATCATCAGCACAGCAGTTGTCCTACTGTAACTCCAGGAGAATGAGACACATAGACATACATTCTTCAAAATTGACAAGCTACTAAGTAAAAGATAGTCTGTTTGTCTGGAGAAAAGGGGAGAGACATGGACGTCTTTCTGCCTCAACAGATGTCCAACTTCAGTAGATGGGACACTTACATATAAATAAAAAGGGCACACACACATCTTTATCATCATCATTTTAACATTCACTTTTCCATGCTTGCATGAGATGACCTACACACACATATACTGAAAGTAATGCACAAGTTGACATAACTATTTTACTGTCATTCAAATTGAACATGTTGGTAACGTAACTCTTCTTCTATCAACTCTTTTTATTGTTCTCTATTGCAAGCAAATAAAAGATTAGGCTGTCTGATACCCATAGAGTCCTATGGACTGTTTGCAGAGATGATACTACTGACAAGAGCAATATAAACAGATGGATGGAGAGGTTTAAAGAAAGGGAAACCAGCACTGAAGACAAACCACACAGTAGGAGACAACCAATCGCATGAATCACTAGCGAATGGATGAAATGATTTATGCAGACAGATGGGTCACAACCTGTGAGCTTGCTACACAACAGGATCATAGTCACAATGTATAACAGAAATTGCTGGAAGATTTTGAATGTGCAAATGCGTACCCTAGCAGCTGACATCCAATTTGAAGGAGAAAAGGGTGGCTGTCTGCTCTGCTCTACTGAAAGTCTTTGAAACTATTGCAGACATTTTTTCAGTCTGGTTACAGGAGGTGAAATGTGGGTGTATCTATATGATCCGGAAACAAATTTTGAGTCCCATAGAATGATGTTACACATCTTGTTCCCTTTCAAGAACCAATGATCATCAGAGAAAGTTATGATTACTGTTTTTTTGTTTTTTAGAATGATAATGGTGTCATTTCTTTTGACTGTCTGAAATGTTGCTACACCTTGAACAGTGAGCAGTACATTGAGGCACTGAAAAAGTTGAGAGAAGCCATTAAGAGACCAAACAATAATCTGAAAGAGATCCATATTCACCATGAGGATGTACAACCAACACGCATCTTTGGCAACAAGTCAGAGAAATGACAAAGAGGATTGGTCAGTGGTTCCCTGTGACGGATGCACACCCTCTCACTTTCATTCATTCAGTGCAATGAAGGATGGTGTTTGCAAACAACAATTTATCGACACAGCTGAGGTCAATGTGGCTGAGAAGGAGTGGGTACAATAGTGCAGATGTGAATTTTTTCAAAGAGGATTCAGAAATTGTATAAATGTATCTGTTGCAATGGACACTACATTGAGAAATGGCTTTGCTGATCCAATGATCTGAGGGATTAGCATTATTTGCATCAGTCTGTGAATAAACAATTCTTTCTTTTACTGTTTTTGTTTTAGTCATTAGACTGCGACCATGCTGGGACACCACCTTGAATGGTTAGCTGAATGAATTGACTCCACTATTTATCCTTTTTGAGCCTGGATTTATTTTATTGGTCGCTTTTGCCGAACCACTAAGTTACAGGGACATAAACACACCAACATCAGTTGTCAAGTAGTGGCGAGGGACAAACACAGACACTCACTCAGATGTGGTTGGGAAGCAAACCTCTTACCACACAGCCACAATGGTGAGCATCCGTGTAAACAACTATGTATAATTTTGCATTCCAAAATTGATAATACTACATGAAGGTTATAAAATGGCTGTAGACATATGCAAGAATATATTTCTATTCATCTCTCACATCTACTGACTTTACACACATACACAACAATAGTGTGTGTGTGTGTGTGTGTGTGCGCAGTCTTTTTTTCTTGTAATTTCATCATCATCATCATTTAACGTCCGTTTTCCATGCTGGCATGGGTTGGACGGTTCAACTGGGGTCTGGGAAGCCAGGAGGCTGCACCAGGCTCCAGTCTGATCTGGCAGTGTTTCTACAGCTTGATGCCCTTCCTAATGCCAAGCACTCCATGAGTGTAGCGGGTACTTTTTATGTGCCACCGGCACAGGGGCCAGAGGAAGCTGGCAACGGCCATGATCAGTTGGTGCCTTTTACGTGCCACCGGCACAGAAGGCAGCCCTGGCATCAGCCATGTTCAGATGGTTCTTTTTTCTCCAATGACAAAAATAAAAGTACACAGAGTTAGTTCAAAAGACTGAATAATATTTATTTCTTTATTGCCCACAAGGGACTACACACAGAGGGGACAAACAAGGACAGACAAAGGGATTAAGTCAATTACATCGACTCCAATGCGTAACTGGTACTTATTTAATCGTCCCCGAAAGGATGAAAGGCAAAGTCGACCTCGGCGGAATTTGAACTTAGAGCGTAACGGCAGATGAAATACCGCTAAGCATTTACC
>NC_068986.1:9201438-9203325 GCF_001194135.2 Octopus bimaculoides | reverse complement strand
TTTATTTCTTTATTGCCCACAAGGGACTACACACAGAGGGGACAAACAAGGACAGACAAAGGGATTAAGTCAATTACATCGACTCCAATGCGTAACTGGTACTTATTTAATCGACCCCGAAAGGATGAAAGGCAAAGTCGACCTCGGCGGAATTTGAACTTAGAGCGTAACGGCAGATGAAATACCGCTAAGCATTTACCCAGCGTGCTAATGATTCTGCCAGTTCGCCACTGTAAAGAGAATGAATGATATTGCAATTGTTTATTTCTCTGTAAAAACAGTATGCTTTCTGCCCATCTATTACAGGAACATACCTTCTTGTTAGCAAAATCAGGATACCTTGTTTAAGCACAAGGTCTCCTACGATTGGCTGTGTCCAAAGGAAATTGCAGAAGAAAACAGGTGAGATCTTCAAGTATTCTTTTTTTTTTTTTTAATAAAAATTCATTGACATTTATTTACAGTTTGCTTTGACTGGGAAATCAGGATATGCAAATGTGCTTGAAAATGTTAATAGTCATATAAAATAGCCAGCGTGTGATTGTGTTTGGGAAAACACGAGACGTGTAGGGTGTGTTTGTGGGAAGGGAGTTTAAGTGAAAATAGAATACAGTCAACAAGTTTAGAGGACTTTGTAGTAGAAATAGAAGAGATCTTTAGACTGATAACAGGCCAAGTTTCATGTTGGTGAATGAAAGTGTGCGCTTCAGTTAGTTGATTTTACTATAGCTTAAAAGAGAGAGAGAGAGTGCGTGTGTGTGTATGGTGGTGGTGGGTAGATGTATAATTTGTTGGGTATTAGTTAATTCAGTTCATTAAAACCCCGAAACTACTGGCTAGTATTTAACAATTGTAAATTATTTATTTTTAAAAGGATCTTTAAACAATGCAGGTGAGAAGTCAGGTAAAATATGGTAGGTGATGTGAATAAAGACAAGGACCAGAAAATAATCCAAGAGTCCAGTCACAACACCAAAATGGCTGGCCAATGATAATAATAATTGTTCTCCAAACTCTTGCATTATTTTCTGCTTCTTAATTGACAAAAGGAAGCTTTCCCTAAATATAATACAAGCATTCAACAAACTACATAGGTTGATATAATATCTTTTTTTTATCGACATCATTTTATATGTTTTGCCTAATTTCTCGTTTGTATTGTTTAAAGGACTTCTTTAAAATATTTATATCATTTACGCATCTTTCATTTAAAATTTGTTATATTTGGCATGTAAAAAGTGCCCACTACACTCTCGGAGTGGTTGGTGCTAGGAAGGGCATCCAGCTGCAGAAACACTGCCAGATCAAAGTGGGGCCTGGTGCAGCCTCCTGGCTTCCCAGATCCCAGTCAAACCGTCCAACCCATGCCAGCATGGAAAACGGACGTTAAACGATGATAATCAAATTGGTTTTACTTCTACAATACACAAAATATTTTAACAATTTTGTTTATTCAATTCCTAATAATATTTAATTATAAAAAAATGATTTTTATTTTCAGCATTGGGTGGCTAGGGATGTACATCCAAGTGATACAGGAATCAAAGGCACCCATAGGTAAAGAGTGGTTGAGAAACTCCGCTCTAAAGTGATTGAGGATCAAGTAAAGACAAAATGGAGTTGAGATATCCCTTCGTCCTGTCCTACAGAGGACTTGAGAACCTCTCTGGTGCCAGTATTACAAAACAAAAATATACCCAGCATGCATTGTAAAGTGGATGGGAAATAAGAGAAAGCATAGAATTGTGAGGTCCCATTAGTGCAATTTTGCTGAGGATTTACCAACCTTTCTATTGGTGGTGCCAGTACTGTCTATAAAGTGGTTTGCAGTTGGAAGGGCCCTGGTGGTGGTGCCAGTACTGTCTATAAAGTGGTTTGCAGTTGGAA
>NC_068986.1:9189403-9197838 GCF_001194135.2 Octopus bimaculoides | reverse complement strand
GTCTATAAAGTGGTTTGCAGTTGGAAGGGCCCTGGTGGTGGTGCCAGTACTGTCTATAAAGTGGTTTGCAGTTGGAAGGGCCCTGGTGGTGGTGCCAGTACTGTCTATAAAGTGGTTTGCAGTTGGAACGGCCCTGGTGGTGGTGCCAGTACTGTCTATAAAGTGGTTTGCAGTTGGAAGGGCCCTGGTAGTGGTGCCAGTACTGTGTGGTTTGCAGTTGGAAGGGTCCCTAGTCTGTAGAAACCAAGCCAAAATGACATATGCAACAGAACCAGACAATGAGAACAATAGTCGCTGCTAATAAGAAAGAACCCCAACTGTGATAACCCAACTAACTCATGCCAGCATGAAAAGTGGATGTAAGAGGACAGTGATGATTTATATATGTGTGTGTGTGTATGAAGTTATACATAAAAACAATTCAATATTAAAGTGAAGGATAACTCAATAGTTTTTAGTAAAGTAAATATTTATTAAATGTTAACAAAGGAAAAAGTTGATAGTGACTTCGAAAGATTGGCTTGCTTCCTTTTGTCAGACTGTCTGATGAAGGTGATCGAGCTGACACTTTGCAGTCACTTTCAACCTTTACCTTGTAAAAGCTTATTTATATATAATGATAGAAATATACACATATCTACATATACATAAATATACCATTTATGTGCATGCCAAATGCAAGAGGGTCTGCATCATAATTGTGATGTCTTATCTTTAACTTGTTTCAGTCACTTGACTGTGGCCATGCTGGGGTGCTGCCATGAAGGGTCTTTAATCAACTCTAGGTTTTTTTCTTCTTTTTTTAAACCCTGGTACTTATTCTATCAATCTCTTTTGCTGAACTGCTAGATTTTGGCAATGTAAACACACCAACGCCAGTTGTCAAGCAGTGGTGGAGGAGAAACGCAGACACAAAAACATAGATGTACACATATATATGACAAGCTTCTTTCAGTTTCCATCTACCCAATCCAACTCACAATACTTTGGTTAGCCTGAGGCTATGGTAGAAGACACTTGCTGAAGGTGCCATGCAGTGTGACTGAACCTAGAACCATGTGGTTGGAAAGCAAGCTCCTTACCACACAGCCATGCCTGCACAAGTAAATCTGCAGGATATGCGTACTTTTGTGCATGTGAGTCGGTAGAAAGTTCTGTGAGTGCTACCTGTGAAAAGGTAACTTTTAATTGGTGTAGAAACTGTAATAGATGTGGCCATTAGCTGTTGCACGTGGTATAACTGTATGTGTGTAGTGTCTTTGCATAGTATTGAGAAGAAAAGTATACATACTGGTGGAAAAGTTCAATATTGGAAGCTGTTGATTTGAAAATGCCAAGCAACTGTGTTGTTGGTGAAACACTGGTACGATGTGCTTGTAGTCACTTCTGTGTAAGGTCAGTTGAAGTTCTTTAAGCTGAAGGTGTGAGTATTGAACCTGGTTTCTTTCCTGTATGACAGTATCTGGGATGCCAGTGAAAATTATATTCAAATTGATGATGATGTAGTTGGTCTGCTATGCATTGTTGTTTTGTCCACTGTTGACAGAGACCCAGTAATCACTGGTCACTAGGGTACTGCATCATTGCACTAGGCTGGACACCTGATAATTACTAGCAAGAAAGACAGTCAGTCAATACTCATCTGTTGCGTGACCTGAGGTAGCAGTTGCTATTTTTTCCTGGTTTATGTTGCTGATTGGTTCAAAAAGTGAACATGTTGGCAGACCTGTGTTGATGACATAGCAGCACAGATTGATCTTAGGACCTTAGAATATCTTTTGACAGCAGTGCATCTGCACATAACAGCTGTTGCACAAACTGACTAGTCTGGAAGATGATGTAGGTATATCAACTGATGCTAACTCGTCTGGTGTTACACAATTGTTGACAAAAGCAAAGTGCCTGTTTATGGATCCACATTCAAGTTATTGGGGTACCACAAATATACCAATGAAGTATCTGTTACAACTTCATCCCATATTTGTAGGGTGTAAACATTACAATGGTTCAATACCCATCTTTGGCAGAAGTAAATTCTAGACCAGAGAGGGGAATCCGGCCTTTCTAATGTGGCTTTGATCAAGTAAATAATGTGGTTTACTTATAAGTAACGGTATAGGATGTGTAGGGAAAATTCATAGTTTCAGCTAAATATTTTTTTTATGAGAATTTAATAATTGTTTTGTAGGAATCTGTGCTGTTTGTGCTGTTACAAGTTTCCAAGTTCACATTCAAGTACGTTTCCAAAGTCTCAGTCGTAATAAGATAATGAAGCTTATTTAAGAAATGTGAGAGAAATAAGATGTAGTCAATAGGGACAACGTTTAGGTTATCAATAAAAGAACCGTTTAAAATGAGGTAGATACAAATTGTTTGAGGGAGGGAAAAGACTAATATTGCAAGACCATCCCTCTGATCCAATGGATGTATGTAGCCGAGAGGAGGGCCACTTCATTTAACCCTCATGCGATGGAGTTGAAAAGTTTTACTGACATCAATTAAAGAGACATTAAGAGTATGTAATTTTACAACGGCAATTACGATTAACACGTGCGCAGACATAATACGTAAACAATATTTTTGTTTTGGCATATGAAATTTAAAAAACTAAAAACAGAAAAACAAAGAAAATCGAAATAATTTTAAAATAACAATGCATTTTATGAATTAATTTCTGTAAACATAAGAAAACATTTCAGTTGTTGAATTTTTATGAAATACTTTAAAATCTCACCTGTGAATTTTCTGTAATTTATTTCTGAAAGCAGTTGTAATTAACAACACATACGATTTTATAGGCTTTAGTCTGGTTCTTAAACATATAGCTTTTTGAAACTAAAAGGCTTATTTATAGATTCTTAGAGATGGATTTTGGTTTGACGCACTTAGAATGAATTCACGAACACGACAAAAATCAAAAACAGAAAATGTGATAAACAGAAATTAAGAATAACAGTAAATACAAAACTACTTTCAATTGTTCCACGCTTTCAGGAATTATAGCAGACCTCTTCCTACAATATACGACTGTGTCTGTGTGCGCGTCGGGCATATGTGTGTGTGTGTGTGTGTATGTATATATATATATATATATAATGATGTATACTTTATATTTACATACACGCACATGAAAATCTTACATCAGGTGAATTTATAGGAAACTAGGAAAATTTCAAGGAAATTCTGCAAATACAACAACGATATTATATCGAGAAAAATTAATACCTTCCTTAGCATAATTAAAAATGAAATAATTATTTCTAAATTTTGTTTATTTGTAAAAAAACACACCCCTCCTCCCAAATGTGCTAAGTGCCCGACTGTAATTAAATTGGAAAGACCAATGCAAACATATGCTAAAGTCCAGTTTTCACTAAAAGACAAAGATGACCATTATCTCATCGACTGATATTCAAAGCCAGTATGCTTAAAATGATTGGGATTTTTTTTTCATGGTTTTACTCCAAGGTGGGATCTGGTGGTAAAGATTTAGAACCTGTTGGCTCAGGATTTTCAATAAGAAACTTGCTAGGGAATTTTTTTTAGAAGTCTTCGGTTTAAGGATGCTAATATTTTACCAATAAGACGGCAATGACTTGTAAAAAGAAAAAAAAAATTGGGTTTAAGAATATTCGTTAAGGGAAGGAAAGTCTTGCACTGAGGGATAGTGGAAATATTTGATGTACAATGGTTATGGAAACTTATTTTTCGCTACTCAACTATTAATAGCCTTTTGGACATAGCACTCCCTCTCACCAATTATTAATTCATCTAAAATAAGGTTTATAATTATTTCCAATTTCTTTATCCTGTTCTTATTTTAGATAAAACGTTTTTTTTCTTTTCCTTTTACAATTTCTTCTCATTGATTAGAAGTTGTGGGTCATAGAAATATTTTGATGACAATTTCACCTTTACATAAAAATTTATGACTATACTACCGTTAAAAACAAAACTAACAAACTTTCCCCCTTTCAAGCGTAAGCGAAATTGTGTAAAAGTGAAGTTTAAACGCAGGAGCATCTTGCAATAATAAAGAACATGGTTTAAGTATTATAGAAAGCTAACAATGTCTATTGTGAATAACGTGCGGCAATAGAAGAAAGTAAGATATCTGAGGAGAGGGTTTCTAACGAAGATCATAACGAAAGATAGAGTTTATTGAAGTTTGCTAAATAAAAGTTGAATATTAAATATCGAGATATTTATAGGTGAGGGTCAATATATTTTTCTTTTTTGTATTTTATCAATGATTCCACCCTTTCTTTTATGAAAATCAATAACGTTTTTCAAAACAATGTTTGCATTTGATAAATATGGGTCTTAGATAAGAAATATTATTACATGAACGATATTACAACTTGTAGGTTACATTACAACAACACAAGACTAATTGAACGGTTAATTAACAGAAAATATTGATTTAAAAATTAATGGAAATATTTTCGATGAGAAAAAGTGGAGGAAATTAAAGAGAATCGATCGATTACGTCCCTTGAATTTACTGCTGAACACTCCACACAAAACAATAAAGCGAAATCACGTGACTAATTAATTTACAAGAATATAACAACTTTTCTTGAAAACAGCTTCATTCTTTATTTCTAAAAAGGTTTTTAAATTTTGAAATTAAACAATAAATTAACAAAGTTGATTCCTTCCTACTGAATTTTCGACCAAAATTCTTTACGAAGGGATCATTTTCCCGCTAAAACCCTCTTCATAATATCCCGGATGTCATATTGACGCATGCGCAAAGAGGTCATTAATAGACGTTCAAATAGGCAAGGAGTGATATACCTTCCAGGTATGTATGACTTGATTGTTTAGCTACAATTATCTACTGATTCACCTTTTTCCATTAATTAACTCATCTATCTGTTCTATTTTATAATCTATAAAATAATAAATCTAACTAACACTGTTTGTTTAGTAGGAATAAATTTTTCAAAATGGCGCCTTAGCTGTCAACAATTCTGTTAGAACTGCCAGAGCTTTTCACTTCATTGTCTTTCTTTACCAAAATGCGTTTTCTCTTCACCTTTCCCACTGTTTCTTGCTCCACTTCCATTATGTATAATTTGATAGCTGTGGACGAACTCTTGCAGTTTTATTTCACTTTAGTTAAATTTAAAAAAAATGAAATCAGCCTCCCTGTTTTAGGTGGGGAGGTGGTGAAAGCGTGCTACACTTAATACTGCACAACATTGCCAAGATGCGCCCAGACTCAGTTTGATTTACCGCCTATTTAATAAACTTTTTTTTTTAAATTCATGAAAACTTATGCACGAGCCTCTTGTTTAATTTCATATTATCTTTCATTTCATTGCTATTTTCCCCACCAAAAAACTTTCCATTAAATTTCGGTGGAAGCGAGCACCACATTTATTTCTGCTTAGATTTATTTTAAGATCCAACAATGAACCGGCTTCGAAGATGAAGTATGTCAAGCTAGTCGTCATCTCATTGCGATCGTCTGGTTTCTTGCGCTTCTCTTGTAAATCCTATCTCATATTGTTTTATTTATAATTTCATAAATACTCATATGTACTTTATCGTTTTATTATTTCCCATTCTATTTACCCCATTCCACCCTATTCGGTTCCCTATTTCAACTTAGTTCCTCTTTACTAAATTGGGACAAACTTTTAAATCTCCAATTAATCAAGTGAGATCGTTGTATACAATAGCAAAAATACACGATTTAAAACCCATTTAAATTCTGGCGATTAATCAATGTTTTTTGGCTGAAATTATTGCCTATGTCTCATGTTTTAAATGATTAAAAAAAAAAACTCAAAAAACTGTGCCTCCTTATTTACACCATGTGCTTCTTGTGAGGAGCGGTTAATGTTTAAAGTTTGAACGTTAATTTTGTTTCTACATTTTTTTTCATCTTTTCTAGCTTGGATTTGCGTTCATTCAACAATAGTGGACCTCTGACTGTTGCGAATTGTAGACTTTTGCGCCTTCCGACCATAACATGAGTGTTGATAACCTCGCAGTCAAACAAAGAGATGTACTTACTTTTAGGTTTTCTTTATTGATGATGATGATAATGATGGAGATAAAGTGACACCACCTTAAAATCAGGGTCATTTTTTCTCTCCTTGTATCTTGAAAATCTACTTTTAAAATTTAAAAAAAAAAAAAAAAATCTTCCATAATAGAGCAAAAAAAAAAACAAAACAAAAAAAAAAACTAGGCAAATTTTAATTAAATCCTTCCCCCTCCTTTTATTTTCAAGGAAGAAATTTTTGTCGAAATTCTCGAAACTTGCCTTTGGCTATTTTTCTTTCTTTCATTAAAAAAATTTTTTTTCCTAATTCCTTTTGGCGGTAGGTAGTTGAAGGTTTTTCAATCTCTCCTTCGTATGTTTCGCTGAATATTCTCATTAATAATTTCCATTTATCTCCTTTGCTAATCGAAGGAAGTTCATTAGTTTGGTTGGCTCCGTAATTACAACAGTTGCTATTTACAGTTCTTCATAGAAGCGGACACCATTCCGTTTCTTCCATGTCTCTAGACAAAAGTTCCTTCTGGTATGCGATGTTTTCGAAAACAGCGAGGAAGAGGAAACGTAACAAAAATTGGGTGTTTTTACATTTCCAAAGTTGTTGCATGATTGATTAGAATGATGATGATTATGGAGATATTTTGAAAATATTCTTGGTGGTCATGCATTTGTGTTTGGATCTAATTGAAGCTTTAAGTTCCAGAGAAAAGTACTATTAGAATTTTTGGTTATTTTGACGTGTATCGTTGCGAGAATGTTGTATATTTGTTGAGTGGAATCATTTTTTTTTCTTTAGTTATTTAATAACATGAATTTTTTAAAGACATATTTTCTGGAAATCTTGATATAAATAATAGTTCTTTGTTAAAGATATGAATGTATGTTGATTGGAATGGTTACAGTTCTGACTAGATTTTTGTTTTGAAAAATTGTGTAATTTGTCTAAGATAATATCGTAAAAGAGAAGCTTAAATTAATGAAATTTCAGGTTCTTCGTATCTCTAGCGGCAACTAATTATTTCTAATTTGAAAGTTGATTAAATTGTAAATCCAGTGTATAAGCCAAGATATTCTTGATAACACCGATGTTAAAATGTGTAATTTAGCTAACTAATAATTAATCATGTTGATCAGTATTACGTGAGAGTTGATGTGTTTGGAAATTTTTCATTGTCCATCGATTACCTCCAACGTTGTTTTGGTTGCTATTATTTATCTAGTTATTTATTTTTACTGTTTGAAAGGCTATAGAAGAACTTCAGTGGGACTCTAAAGCGGTGTATCTGTAAAGCAATTTTACTGGTGAAAAATATCTTGTAGATGACACGGTATCTGCTAAGAGAATTCGTATATTAAGTGTATAGGTTTGTGTGTAAGTTTATATCTACTATATGGAGTATCTAGGGTTTTAATTATACTAATTCTCTATCGATGTTTGTACAAAATGTAATTTCCTTTTAGATTGTGTGTATATATGCCATTTTTATGTTATTAGTTTATATTTTGACGTTTAATTGAATAATTGTATCAAAGAAGGGCAATAACTCCGCAACTAAACCTTGTTTTTCCGCATTAAATTAATGAGGAATAATGAATGAATGGGGGGAAACGTCTACATACAGATATTTCCATGTTGGATTTAGATAATTTCTATATTAATTTGTTTGCCTAGTTTTGCGTCATTTGTAATATATTGACATAAGTTGATTTTTTTTTTTCTTTCCTCTCACTATGTATCCATCTATATATATTTTCTGGGATCCTCTTTATTTTGCATATTAAAGTCACTTCAGATAATTGTTTTTACACTTTTAAATATTGCATTCAGGAAAGATAACCATGAAAGCTAATTTTCACTAATCGGATACTAATAAATTTTACTCTTAAATTATTCATAGCATTTTCACTACGAAATTTTAATTGATAAAGTTTATAATTAAAATAATTATATTTCATTATATATTTCTATTTTGAATTTTATAAGAATGTAAAGCAGCTTCTATTTTGTATTGCAGGCCAAGCCGGAAGTCATGGCGTTAGAAAAGAAGCCAGGTACCACCCAAGTATGTATTGGTTTCCCATCTTTATCCCTTTTATTGAACACAATATCGATATAATTGTCATTTTATTTTATTTGTTTAGTAAAATTGAATTTTAAGTCTTTTTAACTATTCAACAATTTATCAGTGCTTCAAATCTTTTTGCAGCCCAAAATTGGGAAGAAAAGTAAAAAAGAATTTGAAGATCCTCAAGAAGAGGAAGAATTGGGTGAGGAGGAATATACTGTTGAAAAAGTGGTTGATTCTCGAATGAGAGGAGGTCGACGTGAATATTTACTGAAATGGAAAGGATATCCAGAGTAAGAATTGATTCTAGTTTGAAATTTGGTTCGAATACAAACGGAGGAGGTGGGGAAAAA
>NC_068986.1:9187690-9189383 GCF_001194135.2 Octopus bimaculoides | reverse complement strand
GGGGAAAAATTTTTTTTTTTTCTTACAAAAGCAGCCAAGCTATCCAAATTTCTTGTTTCTTTTAGCTCTGAAAACACCTGGGAACCCGAAGCTAATTTAGATTGTCCGGATCTAATAGCAGAATATGAAGAAAAGCAAAAAAAGAAACTTGCAGAAAAAGAAAAGAAACGGAAACAAAATGGAGAAGACGAAAGTTCTACTAAAAAGAAAAAGAAAATAGCAGAAGTGAGATCAACAGTAAGTATATTTGGTTTATTTCTGAAAAGTTTCTGTGACTGGTTAATCTTTTAATATTCAGCATATAAGCAAAGGTTCATAGTGAAATGTGTTAATAGTTTTGATCTATCCATTATTCTGTCCACACTACTGGACCCAGCAGAGTTGAATTGTTGATATTTGCAAGAATATAAACAGGTAAGATTTCATCAATTTTCTTCTGCTATTTTGCATTTTTCTCAATTTTAACAATGGCATAATCATTTTAGGGATATTTAATTGGCTTTCTTTTTCTTTTCCAGTTGATGTGAATACACTTGAACAAATGTATTTCTGGAATTTTTCGAGTTAGGGTTTAATTTTGCCATTATGTTAACTGATTTTTGCTCAATAAAAATTGTTAGTAACACGCACTAATTTTCTTACATTATGTAATCATTCATGAAATAAGTAAATTTACTATTATATTCAACATATTACCACTTTCAGGTAAGTGGTTTTTTTTTTTAACCCCCAAATAGTTTATTTCTGCAACTGATAGTGTTTCTGAAATCCTATGAGTTTAGTTTTGTTTTATTCTTATTTTTTTTATTAATGTTTATTATTCATGGCTTTGCATTCAATTTATCCACCTTCGTAGGAAAATAGATACTAGAAAAACTTTCCAAATGCTGGTACAGAGATAGCAGTAATATAGTTATGAACTTCAAGAAATGTGTAAAATTTAGCAAATATAATTTTCAAATTTCGTAAAGAACTTTCAACAAAAATAGTTTCTCTGTTCAGTTGTAATTAGTGAATTGCTTAGACATTTCTTCGTCTCTGATGTGATATTAGTATGAAATATTTGTTGAGTCCCTTCAATTAGTTACAGCCAATTCTGGGTCATATACTAATTTTTTTTAAATGGTAGAACTTGGTCTGCTAGGAATTTAGTCTGAAGGGCTAATTTATTTGTAGACAGCTAATATGTCGGTTTTCTTAATTATTGGGAAAATATATAATTACAACTGTGGAAGATACAATGGCCAGAAATTGCAAATTTTCGAGATGTTTGATTATTAGTAAATTAGTTTTGGATGCTAATGAAATGCAAAATAGAATTTCGTTTGTAATGAAGTTTTTTTTTTTTTTTTTCTAAATCAGGAAGAAGACAATAAACCCAGAGGTTTTGACCGTGGTCTGCAACCCGAAAGAATTATTGGAGCAACAGATAGCAGTGGGGAATTGATGTTTTTAATGAAATGGTAGGTTGAAATTTCATTAGCTTCACATTTTGTTTGTGTAGTTTTTGTGGAATTTTCAGAGTGGTTAAAAGTAGTTAGACTTAACCGTTTAGCATTCAGATTACTTGGTCAAATGTTTTGAATCAATCCTGTATAATCTCATAGCTTTAAGATTTTGATAATGTGATTCAGTTTCAGAATGTAAGGTAGAAGAGGGCAGAACTGATTGGTTTGAATGTAAAACGGAATAT
>NC_068986.1:9182877-9187680 GCF_001194135.2 Octopus bimaculoides | reverse complement strand
TGTAAAACGGAATATTTTGGCTGGATTTGACCAGTTTAAATGTTAAGAGTTAGTGTTACAACATTATTCAGTGTTCAATATTTCATGATTATCATTTAACGTCTGTTGTCCATTCTGGCATGGGGGGGGGGGGTTTGACCAAGGCTGCACCAGACTCCAGTCTGAATTGGCATGGTTTCTATGGCTGGATGTCAACCACTCTGAGAGTGTAACGGGCTTTTATGTGCCACTGGCATGGGTGCCTGTTGCATGACTCCAGTATCTGCCCCAACTGATTTCGCTTGGCTTGATGGGTCTTCTTCTCAAGCATGGCATATTGCCAAAAGTCTCATTCATTTGTCATTGCCTCTGAAGCCCAACACTCAAAAGGTGCTTTTTATGTGTCACCAGCATAGGTGCCTTGCCACGACTGGTTTCACTTGGCTTGATGGGTCTTCTCAAGCATAGCATCACCAAAGGTCTCGGTTACTAATCATTGCTTCTGTGAGGCCCAACGTTTGAAGATAATGTCTTAAGTCAAAACCCCATCTTACAAGTAATGAAAGTATCTAAATGAGATTGTAGTTTTAATTTGCGATTCTTAAATGATGTCTTTTGGCTTGCATGACATTTTGTCAAGTGTAAGTAATTTTGGAAGAAGGCCCAATTGTGAAAATCGAAAGATCTAAAGGCCATAATGAAATTGATTCGTACTATTAATTTAAGAAAACCACTGAGAAGAAAGTCCCTTTCGTTTTGTATTAATATATATGGGATAATGAAAGGAAGACATGCAGTGTGGCTTTGGTTTGGTTTCATTCTAAGTTGAAAGTGCCTGGCAAATTATCCTAAAGCTTTTTTTAAAGAAAGTTCTTTGATATAATCCCATTCTCTGAGGACTGAATTTTAACTATGGCGAGCTGTCGGACCGGGATCTTAGGTGCACTGGAATTGGAAATGATAAAAGGGATCTTTTTTTTTTTTTTTTTTAAAGCATTTTTCTTGGATATTTTTCAAGATTTAGAATTTTTTTTTTTTTCTATTTTATCAATGTAAACTAATTTATGATAATGTGGTATGACTAACCGGTTGATGCATATATGAGAATTGTCATGACTTAATGCCTAGGTTATTAGATAAAAAGCATCCTGATGAGATTCATACAAGAGAAAGGCTTCTTGGCAACTTGAGAAACGTCATTTGTTCATCATTATTGTCATGGGTGGTTGGCAAGTGTGGGACGGTTTGACAGCTGAAGACATGGTTTATACGGCTGGATGCCCTTCCTAACACCAACCACTTTACACTGTGTGGACTGGGTGCTTTTTACATGACCCTGGCATCTATGAGCTCAAGACTTGCCTGAGAGTAGGATGTAGAGGACATGCCAATGTATATGGACATCCCTGATTTAACTTAGATGGGTGTATCTTCTCAGGTACAGCAGAAGTGGCCCCAATGTTCAATGATCCTTTTTCACCACTATGACCCTTGTTTTCCTGGGTCTTCTTCAACATGTTCTCTCCACAATTAAAGATTGGCGCTTCTTGATGCAGCTTTTGTCATGTGCATCACATACCTATTTTGTTTGCACACTGCATCTGTTGCCTTGTATACCCAGATTCTCTCTCAAATCACATAAACTCAGTTTGTATGCACACCCTGACATTACCCATCCAAGTGAAGCATGCCAGCTTCACTTCTTTTGAACCATCGCATGTCAATATTGAATTATACAATATTATCGCATATGTAATTGTCTGATACTATTCCCAAAGTGAAAAAGTTTTTTGTTGATACTAGCAAAAACAAAAATGGAGTGATTAATGTCCAGTTTTCAAAGTCTACACACGTTCCAGATATTGATATTTCTTCCTGTTACTCTCTATTGATGTAGTGCCATAATAATGGAAGAAAAGTCTTGTAAAATTGGTTCAAAGTAGGCTCAACAGAAGGTGTTGAATGTTTAGGAGAATGCATTTCAACTGTTCACCTGTAAATTATCAGTTATTTTAAATTGAATGCCTATAAAACAATAAGAAATTGAAGTCATTTTTAGATTTCAGAGCTAATAACAGAAGATAGAAGTGCCATTTCTTTTACTGGTTTCAGTGATTGGACTGCAACCCTGCAAGGGCACTACTCTTTAGGGTTTCATTACCATTTACTGAATTCATAAGTTATGGGACAAAATGTTTTAGCCTGAAAATGCATTCATATATGGCTGCCTTATGTTGTGGTATTATCTTGTCTGAGTTCCATTGTCAGCTTTGGCATAGTTTCTTATGCTTCCTAACGGCTGGCTGCTTTATAGTGTATACTGGCATGAGTGAGGTGACAACTTGTAAGACAACCCTTCAACTGAATTGGGTTTCAGTATTGAAGAATGTGGCTTTCTTTCAAGTGATTGAAAAGTTAAAGTATGATAGTGAAAAGTTGTCTTGATTAACATGTGATATAATTGGAGAGAGAACGGCCGACAGTGAATGTGAAGCCTTCTCTGAATTTGTTTGTCTGCTTTTATATTCATCTCACTGTTGTAGCCTATCATTCTTACTACACGTTGGTTTCTTATTGCATATGGGTAACGTTTTTGGCTTTGATTTTTTCCTTTCTCATTTATCGATAACTTTAAAAACCTAAAATGCATTCTCACATGATTTAAATTTTAAATAAAGATCGGACAATGGCCATATCCCCTTTGTTTATTGATGATGTGCATATTTGACTTAGTAAGAGGTTTCTCTGTAAATCTGTGGTGGATCTTCATCTCAAAACTAATTGTTAACTTTTAAAATCTATTTAAATCTCACCCTGCAAATTATTAGCCAATATTCAGCTGAGATATGTTGTATAAAAGAATTGTGCACTTTATTGAACTTCCAAATTGAGTTTCTCTACACACAACAAGTGCACCATGTTATGAATATTACTGGCATTTTTCAAAACGGTTGAAGAATCTGCAAAATGAAATTAATTAGTCCAGATTGGTCAAAGTGGTTGCAAGGCTGTGTTTGTAGTGATTTTGAGAAATCCAGTTTGTCATTGATAGAATTAGGATAAATTCTATTAATAATACTTCAGCATTCAAATTATTCTGTCGAACAAAATCTTGCATTATCTCATAGCTTAGAGACTTTGTTGATGTAATTGCATATTTTAAGAATAACATTATCAGGAAGGTGTGAAAGGCTGGATCTGGCTGCTTTGAACATAAAACAGGGAGAATAATTGGGCCAGATATGACTGGTTTAAATGCTAAAGGGTTAAGAAAGGTAAATTGTGTGTAGTTAGAAATGGAAGGCAGTTTGTAGATGATAGTAGAATTCATAAAATGGGGGTCAGAAAACTCCCTTCCGAAAGGGGCTGGTTGGACGGGTGAGTGAGTCCAGCATAGATATCTTCAAGCCCAAACATGGTTGAGTTTTTCAAAAGTACATTAGAGGAAGATTAAAAACCCAACCCTGTTCGACAAACTTGTGTCCAGTAAGTGTTTGTGTGTGGCTCTGGTTGGGGCATTTGGTTCATGATCATCAGGTTGTGAGTTCAATTCCCAGCAGCATGTTGTCCTTGATCAAAGTACTTTCACATTGCTCCAGTCCATTCAGCTGGCAAAACTGCTTTGTACTTGTATTTCGAAGAGCCAACCATGTCACATTCTGTGTCCTGCTGAATCTTTCTGAGACCCTTTTTTTTTTTTAAGGGTACATATTTGCCTGTGGAGTGTGTATCCGCATACACATTAATTTCACAAACGGGCTGTTCCATTGGTTGGCTCTACTGGAACCTTACTTGTCATAACCAGAGTACCATTTTGAGTTGTCTGTATGTATAATACTCTCCTACTTAGAGAAAAGGGCTTTTCTGTATTACAAATTAATTGACAAATCCCACTGGTGTTGGTGACATGAAAAAACCCACCCAGTCCACATTGTAAAGTGGTTGGCATTAGGAAAGGCACCCAACCGCAAAAACCATGTCAAGCTAAATAGAGCATGATGCAGCCTCATGGATTAATAGACCTGGTCAATCTGTCCAATCTAGGCCAGCATTGAAAACGGATGTTAAATGACTGAGCATCCAGTCTACACTGATCGAAGGGCATCAAGCTGTAAAAAGTGTGCCAAAACAGACACAGAGCATGTCTAGTGCAGTCTTCTGCCTGGCCAACCCATGCAAGCATTTAGCAAGATGGATGCTAAATAGATAAATGTATGTGTTTGTGTCACCTTGCCTTGACAGTGTATGATAGTTGTGACTGATTGCTACTATCATTCAAGGAGTGTCATTTTCATTCCAATATTCTACAAGAGCATGTCTGGCAATGGGGACGTACTGCCTTGCTTGGAAACGTATATGGGTAGGCAATGGGTGTAAACCGAATCTCAAATAAGAGTGTGCATGTATTGTAGGATTTTAATGCATCAAAGCAATAATAAAGAGCATGAAAAAGACTGCATATGTATATATATATATATATATATATATTTATATAAAGGGCATTATTACAGAAAAATAAAAACGCCACACAGTGGCATTCTCAAAATAACCGCATTTAGTACCCAATGCGAGGAAAAAACAACCAAAAGAAGATTACCAACTCTCTTTTAAATAGACTTAATTGTGTATCGACCGATTTCGCGATTACTAGAATGAATCTAGATTTCGTTCATCAGCACAGTATTGTCCCAAAAATATATATAAATAAACAGAATTCTCACCTCACCAAAAACGAACAACTACGTATCCGACAGAAAAGGGAATGAAGTTTATCTGTATATATCTTCATCAAAGAAGCGGGAAATACTTCCAGGTTGTTTTTGG
>NC_068986.1:9172779-9182770 GCF_001194135.2 Octopus bimaculoides | reverse complement strand
AAAAGGATAAAACTCTTTTAAAATTCTTATAAAAGAGTTTTATCCTTTTTTGAATTTACTTATATATATATATATATATATATCTTATGAAGGCACATTTCTCAGTGGTTAGGGTATTCAGCTCATGGCTGTAATGATGCGAGTTCAATTCCTGGTGGTGCCTTGTCCTTGTGCAAGAGGCTTTCTTTCACTTTGCTTCCAGTCCTCTCAGCTGGCCAAAATGAGTTAAACTTGTATTTCAAAAGATCAGCTGTGTTACATTGTGTCATGCTAAATCTCCCTGAGAACTAACTGCGTGAAGGGTATGTGTGTCTAGTGTGCTCAGCCACATGCACATTCATTTCACGAGCGGACTGTTGTGTTGATCAGATCTGGAACCCTCGTCGTAATCGACGGAGTAACAGTGATATCTAACGATCCTCAAGGTTAGTTGGGTTTTTTTCCTTGTCACATTTCGCACTGCCCTACCCCCTGCAAGAAATACAGAGGTAAAAAGAGGTGCAAGATGAGTGTATATACTAAGTTTTGTGACAGGAGTGGGGGACTTAAGTAACAATTACCGTAGAAACCCATGTAATTTACGCATTTTTTTTTCTTTTTTTTTTCACAAAAATAAAATTAAACTTTAGTGGGTGCATATATTACATGAGTAGGTCGTTTCCAGGATTTTTTAGAAATGTTTTTTTGTTGTAAAAGGACATACAAAACGTAAACATTCATTCTGGAAGTTGACTCATTTAATGTCAGAACAGGTTTTTATAGAAAAAATAACGATTTAAATATAATGAAGTTGACTTTTATTTATGTTGGATGGTATAATGCTTATCTTTTCTGTATAAATTTACTAAAACCATTAAATGGTTAACAACTTTTTGAAGTCTGACATTCATGCTAGTAATTACGGCCCAGGCCATATTTTACTCGGTTGAGTGGTGTCATCCAAGCTGATGTTTATTGATAATCGGACTTAATTTGCCACACACCTGTGCGTAATTATCAGCTTAGTTTTTGTTGATAATTCTTAACTTTTCCTGTAATTGATTTAAGACATACAGCAGTATGCTAAAGGTAGGACATAATCCCTTGTGGGCAAGAAATGTAAAATAAAGTTTATTATAAACAACACAAACACTTTATAAATTTAATAGCTTTTAATGTGATACCTGTTAAACAGAAATTACTTTTAATGAAAATTTGATAAAATCTAATAAGTGAAATTATGCTAAATACAACTAAATTGAACCCCACCACCACATCGACAATTCTGAAAACTTTTGGGCGTGAATTTTACATGAGCAAAACACTTTTTTTTTTTTTTTAAACAATTTTTATCCTGAAAAATCACCTGTGTAAATTTTTCTTACGGTACACAAGTGGGAAATTGTTTTTGAGAATTAGTATTAATTTCGATGTCATTGCAGTATGCCCACACGCACACATTGTCGCAGTGGATATTATTTTATTTTCTTTGTTTTTGTTGTAGGAAAGATAGTGATGAGGCAGATTTGGTACCCGCAAGACAGGCCAATGTCAAGTGCCCACAGATTGTAATTGCTTTCTATGAAGAAAGGCTAACTTGGCATACACACAATGACAATGAAGATGAAGAAAAAGAGGAGAGCAAGTCATGAATTACAAATGATTAAGTTTGTTTCAGCAATTTTTATGTCCACATTTTGTACAGTCAATCATCTTGTGTAGTGTCCTATAACAGTCTGTCTGGGATGTGTGGCAATTTTATTTGGCAGAGAAACTGGTACAAGAGCATGTTTTATTACAAATCACAAAACAAGATGAGTATTAATAGTTCATCTCTCAAAATTCATTGATATTGTCACGCCAACTTCTTTCACCCACCCCCCCTATTGCTGTACCATTTTTGGATGAATGCTTTTCATTGTTCTATGGAAATCCCTGCTGATGAAAGTGAATTAGGTCTTGTTTGTGTTTGGGAATGAAATAGGGACATTGCTGCTACTGCTGGGATTAGTTGGTATTCAAAAAAAAAAAGCCAATATTACAAAAAGCCAGCTTTAAATGCTGATAAATCCAAATTACACAACCTACCCACTTTAACTCCCCAGGAATTTATTGTATTTTACCTTTTTTTACTTCTCTATCTTCATTCAAATATTCTTTTTAAACATTACTTCATTTAACAACCAAATTTCACCTCCTTTATAAATCTCTGCCTCTCTTTTTAGGCAAGGTAAGCAACTGTTTTTATTATATAAGAATTGTCCACATTTGTAAGCTTGTAACAATGACATGGAACATCAATATTTGACAATTAAACATGAAAGTAATTAAATTGTTAATTATAGGTTTTCAAAGTGGACTTTTTGCAGTCATGTATTTTATTTTTACAAAAAGCTATTGTACTTACAACTTAATTAGATTTACTCATTCACAAAAGTTGTATATATCTCCATGTAACATATCTATGCCATTTTCTTTAGAGACCGTTTCATTGTGATCATGACTCATCTGATTTCATTATCGGTGACATACACTTGATGATTGTACAGTAGACAACTGGTCCAGCCAAGTTTGATTGTAATGAGCTTGGTGGGGTTTGCTGCAAAGATTGTTAATTTGGTTCAAGTAGTAAATTACGTAATATCTTATAAAAAGATTGGATTGAGAAGAATTGTATGGGGGTAGGGACATTGTCACGTTCCCAACTGCTTCTCACTCAACACTTTACTTGGATCATCACTAAAGAGGCTACAAGTATATGAATTCTCATTGTCATTAGTACCTTTAAGAATCTCATATTGAAAATTGCTGTTTGTACTGTATTGTTCATTTGTGAAGACTTGCTGGATTAGGATGCTGTATGTAAACTTGCTAATTTCCTTGATTCATTACTTGTATTAGAAAATGGTAGTGCTCCCATGCCTGTGTCTCGTGAAATAAATGGATTTTAATCAAATTCTTTCTCCTTTCCCTTATTTACTTTTTTCTTCTAGCACTTGAAGTACTTGTACCATTATTACAGCCAAAATTTATTTAGTTGCTAAAAACCTTATAATACATTACGATATTTTATATATATTGCAATACTATTATAAAAAAAGACATTGTTTGGCACCAAGATCGATGTTAAATTTTCTTGTTAGCAGTGACTACTTTCCATTTGATTTTTATGCGACTGACTTAATCAAAGACACGTGGAAAATATTTCAACTGCTCAAGTTAAAGCCACTTAGTGTGTGTATGGGCATGGTTTTTATTTTTACCCTTCCCTCTAAATTTCAGCATTGTTTGGGAGTTAAACCAGTTGAATGGTTGCACAAACTAATGCAACTTATTTACACTTGTGCCAAACTATTTCATAAGCAGAATTAGTTAATTGTGGTTGTGGGTTTCATATGATTTTTATTTTTCATCTAAGATTCAGCTAATTAAAAAAATTTTTTTTTACATTTACTTCTTGTGTCTAGATGCCTGTTGGTGTTATATATCTCTGATTTTTCCAACAAGTAGGTTCTAGTTAAGTTCTATGTCCCTCTTCATTCCCTTGGCAGTTAACTAGTAGTTATTGTAAAACTGTTACTGTTAGTAGACATATACTAGCTTTCATACACTACAATGTACTCGGATCACTACATTAACTGCTCCTCTTCATGTAATAAAATTAAACGTCACAGACAGAAATTGTGTTCACTGATTTTCATTATAAGAATTTTCTCTAAATATTTTTGACTTCTATTTTGTAATTAAACATAACTAAAACTAATAAAAGCTGTACTTTTATATGTAAGCAACATGTTTCTCTAGCTTTATATTTTTATTTTAAAGTGTTCGGTCTCTGTTCAGAATGTTAAAAATTTACATAATAAGGCCTCTTTCAAAGTTGTTCCAGCCTGGTGAGGCGGGGAGGGCAATCCTTTGAAAGAATTCAGGCACTTAGGAAATGTTTTTGACTTGGACTTTATTTTAATACTTGTTTAATTATAGTTTAAAATGTTTCTTCATTTGATATTCTGCTTTCTAAATGCTCAACCAGTTTTAATTGATCCACTTAATAATAGAAACATTTTTCTTTATAAAATTACAATTAATGGTAGTCCTGTTTGGATGATGTTGTCTGGAGCGAGCTATCTTTATTTTTCATTTTACATTTATCTGGATTCATTTCAAAATCTATTTCATTGGTTTTACAAATGTCATATTCTGTCATTATTCGAAGTGAATGAAATGAGAGGCTGTATCCCTTTTAGCATAATTCTCCATTTTGGCTCTTTATTAGACTTGTTTGTAAGTTACCTGCTTGTTGAATATGAATTGGTTTTTATAAATATTCTAGGTTATTGCCTAAACAATGCAAGGGGAAGCAAATAGTTTTAAAATTAAGATGGGTCCTGGTTATAAACTGCATTTTAATATTTGCTATAGCTGTGTGCATGTGTGTGTGTTTCGGCTTGTAAAACTAGGGTCTCTGAATGATTTCTAAGTCGGATCTTTCAATGTGTTGTTCATTTTTCTTAAAATGTAAGGTCGTTATAAAAGTACTGTTTTTTTTATTGATTAATAAGTAGGTTTTTTTTTTCTTTTTATTTGGAGTTCTGGGTGCTGGTTCTGCTCAGTGATCTAATCAAGTTGATTCATTAAGATATTAACATTATCTCGTAGCATATTTGGAACAATGTTGAGAGTAAGCTGAGATGTTCCATTGGAGATGTAAATCATGTGATCATGATTATTAACCGAGGTGTCAACGACATTTCGAGGAGCTGTTGGAAATGGTGTGGTGTGAATATATATTGTTAATTTAGTATGTTGAATATACAAGTTGAAGGGAGTGATTATGTTAATGAGGACCGGAATATTGCTGGAACTGGGAGCAGCAGAGGAGGAGTTAGAATGGTTTGGTGTGTGAAGAAGCGGAAAGAGCAACAAGAAGAAGAAAAGATTGTTGCATGGTGTGCTGCGAGAGAAATGAATATGTCCAGAAGTCGAGGAAAGATGCAGAAAGATATGACTACAATTGGGGAAGGGGACGAAGAGAAGGTTGTGACAGGGTTGGTGAACCTTCTTTTAGTAGTCGTAAAATGTTTGCTTTTTGTTGTAACAATTAAAGAAAACAATGATTACCCCCTTTTTCTTGCTCTCATTTTCTGCTTTATATTTAAATTGATTTCTTGTTGAGTATTTTACTAGGTATTAGAAATAAGACAACTTGTTTCACTTTTGACCACTTGTAATGTCCCCATTTGAATTGGACTTGGTCTAATTCTTGGTGACTATGTATAAAATTGGGTTTGATGGTACACAAATTTTTAACACTGTCTGGACCTTTCACAAGGACAAAATGGCTTAATAACTTTTATAGTTCAGTTCAAAAGACTTGTGAAAAGAAAGCTACATCATTTCAGAAGCAGGGGATTGTTGGCAACAAAGGAGGATTTGCTCAGAGGAATCTGCTTTGGGATTTTCTTTGACCCTTACTAGTATGGGGGTGGGTGGAATATCAAGACATGCAAACTATGGTAAAGGAGGAACTTTTCTTGTTGCAAGTGCCAATGTTAGCTTGATTTCATTATACTGCTTTCAAAATATAGTGGTCATGTTGGATCCTGCTGGATGGTCATGGCTAGAACACTTGCTGTGTGTTATCTTTATTGGAACTAAATAGTTTATAAATGGTAGTACGTACTATATAGTATACTAATATCTCACCCTGTTGTTCACTTTAATAATGGAATGTTTTGGTCTGAGTCATTGAACTATTAATCAATTTATTCCAACCACTGAACTGCAGCTATGGTGGGGATTTAGCAGAACAAATGAACCCGGATTGGAGCCTCACACACAGATAGTGTACCTACAAAATGTTCTGGCGTTAAATAAGGTTCCTGATTCCAGAGTTCTCTTTTGTCCTGCTTTCCTGTAGTGGTTTGCTTTTTTATAGGCAGGGATAAGTTTTACTCTTGGGCCAAGCTGGGAATACCAGGTATGCTTTAACAAAGGCTAAAGGACACCTCACTCCCAGTAAGTTGATAGCATACTGGACATTAACCTGGCGTTTCGGAATCGTCCAGTATTGCTGGATATTGACCCATTATTGAGTTCATCTGGTTTGTTTCTGCTGGGTTTCTGGGAAGCTTGTGTGGTAACCGGTTTAGTTTCTGCTGAACCAATGATGTAACTGCTTCTACCAGCTGCACTTGAGTGACCTATGATGCATTGAGTATTATTTTAATTACACAAGTGATGTTATTAAGAAGGAAACTAGATCCCAGAATGAAGAAGGAAAGCTTTGTTTTGGCCAGAAGAACCCTTTGTAAAAGATGAGATGAAACAGCAACTGATAGTAGGGTATAATAGGTTCAAAGAGAGGTTACAAGTGGCTGGGAGTGAGTTCATGTGGTGTGGCCTCCACATTATTTTGGGCCTGTGATTCTGCCTTGATGGAAACAACAGCTGAATAAGATTTATGTATTAAGATGGAAATTTTTTAAATTTTTTTATATTCTTTAAACCATGAATTTTTTGTTTGGATTTTTTGTCTTTAGAATCCTTATTCAAGATGATTGAGAAGTGCCATCTGCAATGAGGAAACTTATAAAGCTATGTTGGACATAGAATTTGATTGGGGGTGAGCAGAGGAAAACCCTGCTATACCGGGAGCAATACTCGTAACCTCTAAATTGGGTATGCAGTTGAAGCAGCGTGAAATTAAAATAGTTGCATCGTAGCTTATGTACACCATTGAAAGTAGGTTCATTTCGTCAACAAGGCTCAATGAAGGTTTGCTCATGAGTTGCTGCTCCAGTAAATTCAGTCCTTCTTCTGTATAAATACACAGCGCTCTTTAGTCTTGCTTTTGTCTGTCTCCTTTCATGACAATTACAGAATTTGTAAACATTCTGTCTTTTAGAATTATAAAGTTGAATCGGATATTGCTGACATTACTGTCTACAAAATTCTAAGCTTGATCCAGCATCGGCCAAAATTGATTCCAGATTCCTTATTTGTTAGATGTTTCCAAAGAAAAGCGGTTTTATTTTACTTTATGTCAATTCTACCAAATACAAACTTGTCTTTTAACTAAAATATTCTCTTTCGTTTCAGTCATTCGACTGGCCATGCTGGAGTGCTGCCTTTAGTCAAACAAATCGACCCCACGACTTATTCTATTGGTTGCATTTGCCGAACTGCTAAGTTATGGGGATGTAAACACCAGCATCGGTTGTCAAGCAGTATTGAGGGAATCAAGCACACCCACATATACGACGGGCTTCTTTCAGTTCCCGCCTACCAAATCCACTCACAAGGCTTTGGTTGGTCCAAGTCTATAGTAGAAGACACTTGCCCAAGGTGCCACGCAGTGGAACTGAACCCAGAACCATGTAGTTGGGAAGCAAGCTTCTTACCACACAGCCACTCCTGTTTAAAAACTAACATCATCATCGTCATTTTAACATTCATTTTCTGTGCTGGACTGGCATGGATGGTTTGGGAGAGGATACACCAGCTACCACTCTCTGATTTCGCACACACATGCTCTCATACATGGGACGTTTTAACCCTCTTCTTACCATATTTCTGTTGAAATATACCATTTAATTTCCAAAGTTTTGAGGTATTTCGTGAAATAACTGCATTTTGGAACAAATTAACATGAAATGTAGAAGAAAGTTTTTGCTAACCAACCACATGGTTCCAGGCTCAGTCGCACTGCGTGGCACCATGGGCAAGTGTCTTCTACTATAGCCTTGGGCCGACCAAAGCCTTGTCTATGGATTTGGTAGACAGAAACTGAAAGAAGCACGTCGTATATATATATATATGTGTGTGTTTGTCCCCACACCATCACTTGACAACTGGTGCTGGTGTGTTTATGTCCCTGTAACTTAGTGGTTCAGCAAAAAGAGACCGATAGAATAAGTACTAGGCTTACAAAGAATAAGTCCTGGGGTCGATTTTCTCAACTAAAGGCGGTGCTCCAGCATGGCTGCAGTCAAATGACTGAAACAAGTAAAAGGAGAGTATAGGATTTAGTTTTCATGAGATAAAAAAAAGATGTGTATTACATATGTATGTATTTAATATAAATATTTGATATAAACACATGCATGTGATGTAAATGCCTCACAAGCCATTCGTAAAAACCTAGCTACTTTAGTACCTAAGAACAGTGTGTGGCACCTTGTCCAGGTTAGCAAATGCTAGAAACAGATGTCTGCTCTGAGACATGCTTCAGCAGCTGCCTCACTAGTGATGGAGATTGCATCCTTGTGCTGAGCCTCTCGTTTAAGCTTACTCTGTCATGGATCAATTGTGCTGTGACCTTATTAACCTGATCTAACAGTTTGATTCTTGTAGGCATCTCCTTTGTAGCAGTTTATGATGATCCTGCAATGCCAGTCATTGGTTATGACACCTTTCTTTTGGTAATCCTGTATCTTACCTCAGCAGATATTTTGAGCATTTCCTCAACTATTTCTAATAGGTCCATTAGTTATTTGCTCTTTTGTGTTCTTGCTTTCTCCCACCACTCTGCTGTCACATGGAATTGCTGGTCCCTCTGTGGGGTCAACATAAAGCAGCCCCTCTTTATCCCATGCATTCTCCACTTTCTGCACCATCTCATAATAGCACTTGTACATCATTTCCTTGTCTTCTATATCAATGGTGACTTGCTTTCTTCATTCTGCATACAGTTCTCTCCAATGATGTCTTGCTTCTGTATAACATGGTCTTGCAAACCCTAGACACTACATGCCTCTGATCCTCAAATTGCAGTATGTGTGCAGACCCCTTCCTTTTTGCCTCACCTTTAGCCAGGTATACCTGTCACCTAGATGTGTTAACAATTTGATAATGCTTCCTGTTACCATCTTTCATCCTGGTTTTCCAAGCTTTCACTGCCTTATCAATCATGTTATTCAACCTCATTATTCTTGGCCTGACTAAGATTTTGCCCAATTCACAATTCCGACCTGTTACCTTAACTGGGAATTTCGGATCTTTCTGAATTGACGGGCACCACTTTTCATTTATGTTTTATGTAGTGTTTTTGGTACCGAAACACTTTCAAATTTCGTATACTTGTATGTTTTGTGTTCGAAGTTATTTCATGTAAAAATTTTCGTATTTCAGTAATTTCAACCAATTACTGACGTCTATTGAGGTGAAAACAATTACTGCTGTGAATTGTGAACACCACACGTTGTACAGTGTAATGGGATCTTTTCCCTTGCATAAAATTAGTGCCGTTGTTTGTCAACAACAACTATCAGCGGTACTGTTATTTATAACATCGTTTGTA
Source organism: Octopus bimaculoides (assembly GCF_001194135.2). Lineage (NCBI taxonomy): Eukaryota > Metazoa > Mollusca > Cephalopoda > Octopoda > Octopodidae > Octopus > Octopus bimaculoides. The sequence continues at coordinate 9,173,490 of NC_068986.1, read as the reverse complement.
CTGGTTTTAGGGTTCGGGTTTTAGAGTTATGATTATTTTTGCTATAACCTAACTCATAACTCTAACCCTAAACCCTTACTAGGGAATACCAATATAATTACCAGAGAATAACGATCTTGACACCGGCAAAAATTATTGTTTACGAAAACAGCAGTAACTATTCAGCTGAATAGATGTCAGTGATTGGTTGAAATTACAGAAATACGACAACTTTAACATGAAATAACTTGCAATATAGACATTTTTGTTAAGAAGGCTAAGAGAAAAAGATGTTTTATATGACACATTCTACCAGTATCCCAAGTTTGAAAGTGTTTCATTAAGAAAACAAGTGGTGCCCGTCAATTCAGAAAGATCTGGAATTTCTATAAAATAACATGCTTGTCACCTTTGCTACAGACATCTAAATTTTCCTCCATACTGTTATAGACATCAATTACAATTTCTTTAAATCCATTTCCAGTTGCAAAGTGTTAACTTCCATACCTTTCTTCATAATCTCCTTCCATTTCTGTCTTTGACTCTATGATGGATAGTGCATATTTTTGGCAGGAAAGCTTTCGGTGTTTGTAATGGCTCTTCTGATTTGGGTCTCCACTAAGCTTGGCTGGTGTCCTGAAGTGTGTGTGTTGCATATTGTTAGGTCAGTTGCAGCACAGAAGTCTGTTAGTCTTATGTCTTGAACCATATCCACTTCTTCAACTTGGTTAT
>NC_068986.1:9170836-9172653 GCF_001194135.2 Octopus bimaculoides | reverse complement strand
TATTGTTAGGTCAGTTGCAGCACAGAAGTCTGTTAGTCTTATGTCTTGAACCATATCCACTTCTTCAACTTGGTTATCCTAATTGCATATCCTGACTACCTCAATCATTTGATGCATTTGTCAACTTGCATATGCCTACTTCAGCCCTGCTCTCATGGTTTACTCTCCAAGCATTTATCTCTGTTTCTTGGTTGAGCATCTTATCTCTTGCATAGAATATACATCCAATAATTTTATCATTCTTTGATTTTTGTTTTCCCTGCTAACATGGGTCGAATACTCTAATCAGATGAGCTGCAGGGATGTGTTAGCTTTGGCATTGACTCTTATGAATGCCCTTCCTGAAGCCAACCACTTAGCAGCCTGTAGTGGGTGCTTTTTACGTGGCCCTAGCATTAGGTAGGTGGCTGAGTAATGCATGAGAGAGAAAGAACGGAAAAGCTGTTGACTGAGTAGGAGAGAATTTTTCAGGTGGTGGTCATTGGGGTGGGGGTGGGGGCAAAGAGTTGTGGGGCTAAAATTATGATAGAGGGACAAGCACTGGTGTCTTGCCATAGAGGAGATACAAGGCTATCTTGCATTATATAAGAATCGGTGGGAGAGCATCTGCAGGTAAAAGTCAGTGAATATGAGAGACGGGTGGAGATAGTTGAAGAAGGAGAATAAATGAGAAAGTAGTTGGGTGATGTGCAAGGTGTAGGAATGGAGGGGAGGGAGATGTAGCAGGACAACAAAGGTGTGGGTGGGTGATGTAAGGGTATGTCAAGAGTGAAAGGTGTTGGGATGGGATATTGCAGTGGAGAGAGGAGGAAATAGTGTGACAAGCATGGTGATCAATGGAGACAAAGAGTGGGCTGTAATACATGAAGATTCTGCTTTGATTGCAGCAAATAAGAAATGCCGTTAGTAGGGCAGTGATACGTGACCCAGCAGTGCCCCATATGTGCTAGCAGACCCACAATGCTATTAGGACTCGGGTTTCCATGGATCAGTTTCCTTAAGCATAACAATTCACCCAATTATTTCAATCTTTTGTCATCTCTGATCAGCCTTCACTGCTTCATCCCATGTCTTCCTAGGTCTCCATTTTCTACAAGTTCCATCCACTTTAAGCAACTGGAACTTCCTTGTGCACTTGTCCTCATCCATACTCTTCTCCCTTTCACATTACTTTTCATTCCTGTTTTGCCTAATTTTTCTCTCAACACACACACACACACTAATGGGTGGAGCACGCCAGCTTCATTCTTTTACTCTTTGCATGTCCTCTACATTCAGACTTGCGTATCACTACTATTATAGTGTTACTGTTTTACACAAGCATTATAGAGAGGAGTAATAGCTCTCTGAATTTTCTGTTATTCCTGTTGGTGATCAGTGTGTGTGTATAATTGTCATAATTTACTATCCTTTGTCCACACTGGCATGGGTTAGATGGTTTAACCAAGGGCTGGCATGCTGCAAGGTATATATACATGTGTGTGTATATCTATATTCACATGTGTGTATATGAGAAGACCCGGCATGCGTGAGAAGACCCGGCATTGCGTGAGAAGACCCGGCAAGCCAAGTAAGATCGTTGCCAGTGCCCCTGGACTGGTTCTTGTGCGGGTGGCACATGAGATGCACCATTTTGAGCGTGGCCGTTGCCAGTACCGCCTGACTGGCTCCTGTAGGATTTTCGAGCGAGATCGTTGCCAGTGCCCCTGGACTGGCTTGTGCGGGTGGCACATAAAAGACACCATTTCGAGCGTGGCCGTTTTCGTGCGGGTGACACGTAAAAGCACCCACTACACTCTCTGAGTGGTTGGCGTTAG
>NC_068986.1:9167445-9170399 GCF_001194135.2 Octopus bimaculoides | reverse complement strand
TCCCACCCTCTCCACCTGACCGGAAGTTCCTATCCTCTCCCATCCTCTGGTTGTCTTGTCTCCCATGAATACTTCTAAAGGCTTCACGCCACCCCCACCCCTACTTAGGGTTTATCTCCTCCTATGTAAGGTAGTGATCATATAGTGCAAAAATATGATAGTGCAGCGTATGCCGGTTGAATTAAAGGCTACTGCTTGTTTATGAATTCTGCCAAATGCGAGCTTTATTTTCAGGTACATAATGCTGCTGTCCCGTCCCAGGGCCTCATGGGCCCATACCTCCCACACCTTCAGGGTTGGCACTCTCAACGTCAGCACACTATGAGGTAAGTCTGGTGAGATTGTTGAGATGCAATGGAGATGTGCCGATATCTGCTGCCTCCAAGAAATAAGGTGGAAAGGAGGTTCGGCTGGGTTCCTCACAGGCAAAGAACACAGTCGGGGGCGTGGATATACTTCTTGTGGAGAAATGGGTGGATAAGGTAATTGAGGTAGCCAGAGTATGTGATAGAATACTTAAGATTAGATTAGTCCTTCATCATGGGTTAGCAACCATTATCTCGGTCTATGCCCCTCGGCTGGGGCCACCAGATGAACAGAAAGACCGATTTTATGATACCCTCTTGCAGACTACCTTGACAAATGGCAGGGACCTTCTCTTTGTGGCTGGTGACTTCAGTGGACATGTTGGACAACATACAGGGCCTTACAGGTGGGCTATGGTTTTGGTTCCCACAATGAGGAGGGAACCAGGCTGCTGGAGGTCTGCGATGCAAATGACCTTATGGTTTGCAATACTAACTTCGGGAAACCTGCCCGTCACCTACCGTTCTGGTAGACACACTAGCCAAATTGACTACATCCTCGCCAAAAAGGGGAAAGATGGCTGCTTATAAATGCCAAGACCTTCCCAGGCGAAGAATGGACTGGTAGTTAGTGACTTTAGGATCAGTGCTAAGTGGTTGCCCAGAAGACGACCAGCATGGAAAAGAAGGGTCTGGAAGCTTAAAAATCCTATGAATGGACAGAGATTTAGAGACATTACTCAAAGCCTTTGATGAAATAGAAAGGGATATAGCTTCACACATCATCATTTAATGTCCGCTTTCCATGCTAGCATGGGTTGGACGATTTGACTGAGGACTGGCAAGCCAGAAAGCTGTAACCGGGCTCCAATCTGATCTGGCAGAGTTTTTATAGCTGGATGCCCTTCCTAATGCCAACCACTGAGTGTAGTGGGTGCTTTTACATGCCACCAGCACGAGGTCCAGTCACATGTTACTGGCAACGGCCATGCTCAAAAAGGTGTTTTTTACGTGCCACCTCCACGGGAGCCAGTCCAATAGCACTGGCAATGACCTCACTCGAATGTTTTTTTAACGTGCCACCAGCACAAGTGCTAGAAGGCAACGCTGGTAATGATTACACTCAAATGGTGCTATTTACGGGCCACTAGCACAGAAGCCAGACAGCTGCTCTGGCAATGAACACGCTTGACAGTGCTGTTAGTGCACCACAGTCATTGAGTATGGCTCAATTACAATTTCACTTGCCCCAACAGGTCTTTGCAAGCAGAGTTTAGTGTCCAATGAAGGAGAGGTTGGCATGGGTGCCAGTCATCGGATTCGGTTCGATTTCAAATTCACTTGCCTCAACAGGTCATCGCAAGCAGGGTTTTTAGTGTCCAATGGAGTAAAGATACGAATTAGTGAGCTAGCAGAGGTCATAGATTATGCTCTCACTTGCCTTGCCGGGTCTTCTCGCGTACTGCATATTTCCAAAGGTCCTGGTCATTGCTTTGGTGAGGCCTAAAGTTTGAAGGTCATGCTTCACCACCTCATCCCAGGTCTTCCTGGGTCTACCTCTTCCACAGGTTCCCTCAACTGCTAGGGTGTGACACTTTTTCACACAGCTATCCTCATCCATTCTTGCCACATGACTATACCAGCGCAATCGTTTCTCTTGCACACCACAACTGATGCTTCTTAGGTCTAACTTTTCTCTCAAGTTACTTACACTCTGTCAAGTATGCACACTGACATTAAACATCTATCGGAGCATACTGGCTTCGTTTCTTGCAAGCTTACGCCTGTCCTCAGTAGTCACGGTCCATGTTTCACTGCCATGTAGCATGGCTGTTCGTACACATGCAACATACAGTCAACCTGCTGAGGGCCACTGACCGGATCTGGTTGATCACGATATCCAGCATACTGTCATTCCAGAAGCCTTGGCACCGTTTCTCCATAGCACTAATGTCCTGGTGAAATTTTATCACCATGTTCATTAGACACTGCTCCAAGTTTATCCGCGAAGAAATCCGTTGGAGCATAAACACCTGTTCACAAGGTGAATTTGGGAATATGGATAAAGAATTGAAGGTCAGGAAACTAGTCTTCAATTTCTGTTAGTGAGGAATTCAGTTGGAAGAATTTTTTCTGGTATCCATGGCTCTACATTATGGTTTTCAAACTTATTTTGGATGAGTGAGTTACTTTAACTCTGTTTCTTATTTAATAGCTAAGTTCTTACCTGTAATTCCCAATTTTTTTCCATTCCCAGTTTATATTCACACTTTGTCTTCTCAAAAATGGCATATTTTGGTTCTTTTATCTTTGTGAAATTCTAGCAAGATTTGTTTCGGGAAAGCCCCCGGCCCATCAGGAATCACTGCAGAGATGCTCAAAATATCTGGCAGTGTTGGCTATAGCCTAGTCACCCGTATTACGAACCAGGTGATACACGAAGGAGTCATACCCAATGACTGGTGTAGCAGCATCATAGTCAACTGCTACAAAGGTAAAGGTGACGCTTTAGATACAAATAATTACAGAGGCATCAAGCTGTTAGATCAGGTTATGAAAGTTACAGAGAGGGTCATAGCCCAACTAATTAGGGAGCGAATCAATTTAGATGAGATGCAGTTTGGGTTTGTGCCAGGTAAAAGCACTACT
>NC_068986.1:9160734-9165924 GCF_001194135.2 Octopus bimaculoides | reverse complement strand
TTTCGTGCGGGTGACACGTAAAAGCACCCACTACACTCTCTGAGTGGTTGGCGTTAGGAAGGGCATCCAGCTGTAGAAACTCTGCCAAATCAGACTGGAGCCTGGTGTTGCCATCCGGTTTCACCAGTCCTCAGTCAAATCGTCCAACCCATGCTAGCATGGAAAGCGGACGTTAAACGATGATGATGATGATGATGATGATCATTAAAATCCCTGATCATGCAGTTCTTGTTTTTGTTTTCGTATTCTCTGTGGATTTCAGGATTTCATGATAGATTAGCTCTTAGTACTAACATTTTGTTATTTTCCCCAGTCGGGCAATCTACTAGCACAAATCAGTCAACAACGTTGACCGAGTTATACATAAAGCTTTATAAGTTCGTTCAGAGTTGCTTCTCTTAGGTGCATCTCATTGACAAGAGCCTAAAAGCTTGAAACATTGATGTCTGGGCTTCCTAATAGATGGCTGTTTTCACAGCTTTTAACCATATAAGAGATATATTTTCCATAGTAACTGCAGTGTATTTGCCTTTTAGCAGTTGAAATCTGTGATAAACATATTTCAACTAACCTAAAGTTTACCTTTTTCTTTTCTTTCTTTTTTTTTTTTTTTGACATCTTGGCCAACATTTTCTTCATCAAGGTGTTGGAAAGTTGTCTGATTTCTAAATCCCATATAGATCCATCATTGATATTCTGCTCTTTGGTCATCATACTTAAAAGTAACAGAACAATGACTTGAAGTTCAAGACTCAATACTCTTAAGATATAACGGTGTTCAAGCTCAACAGATTTCTTGTGGCCTTGGACCTGGCAGTGTTTTTTTCTCTCTTTCAGGAGATAAAAGTGAAGGTTGGCATTCATTTTCAGCAAAATCCTGTTTCATCTCCATTGAAGACAAATTAGAGAAGAGAGTTACCATGTTAAGTGAGATTCTTGAGAATCTGAAGAAATTCTTTCACTTACCTGGGTGTCTGTATTAGCAACATTCACCAGACTTATTGATGCTGTATAGGTTAGGATTTTGTTTTGTTGCTTGTCAATGTTTCTCAATTATCTTTTTATTGTTGCTGTTGCTTGTTTTCCCATTCTGAGAAATTGGTTTAATGTTGTATTTCATTGTCCACTCTTGAAGCAAATATGTCTTCTATTTCTCTTCCTTCCAAGCTTCTGGAACAAATCGCCATTACTGATAACAATGAAGTTGTCATGGCACAAGTTTATACTTTGATCCTCATTTTATGACGGTTTCAATTGTTGTGGCCAGTTTTAAAGACTTAACCACATACGTAAACTTCCAATCATCTCAGCACGATTTTTTGTCCCTTACGATAATTCCTTGCTACCTTTCAGCATTTGGAATCTGCAGCTCCAACCACCTGCACCCCTAGCAGTGGGGGGGAGGTCATACATCTCAACACATTAACATATAAAAAGGTGGGGTGGGGAAGTGGGTGTACAATGATGCACAAAACGTACATTTTAATGCCTGTCAACACATGTGCAGACTAGAATAATTTTGAATTTGTTGTTATTGCACAATAGAAAAAAAATTAGTTTAATAAAAAGTAGTTTCCATTATATACCCCTATATATATATATATACCCCTATATATATATAGCATAGGTGCAGGCGTGGCTGTGTGGTTAACATGTTTGTTTGTCAAGCATCTGGTTTTGGATTCAGTCTCATTACATTCCATTGTAACCTTTGTCAAAATGGAATCTTGTGAATTGATTTGATAGACGGAAACTGAAAGCAGCCTATTGTGTGTGTATGTATATTATAAAAACTTAACACTAATAGTGTACTGTTATGGTTCTATTAAATTGCAATAGCTTATTGTTTCTGACAATTGGTAGCATAAATTTTACTGTTTTTCATGAAACTGTGAATGTGCCAAGGGAGGTAATTAAAAGTAAAACTAGATTGATAAAATAATAAAGAATTTAGAAAAGAAAATACATTTGTTGGTCATAACCATTCGCCACACTTGACACTGCTTTCATTATAAGAGAAAAATAAGGTTCGAGATGGCTTCTACACTCATCATCATCATCATCATTTAACGTCCGTTTTCCTGGCTGGCAGGGGTTGGACGGTTTGAGGTCTGGAGGGCCAGCGGCTGCACCAGGCTCCAATCTGATATGCTAATGTTTCTACAGCTGGATGTTCTTCCTAACGCCAACCACTCCAAGAGTATAGTGGATGCTTTTTGCATGCCATTCGTATGGACCACATACAGATGATGCATTTTACATGCCACTGGAACAGGAGCCAGTCAGGGGGCACTGGCCACAGCTATGATTTTGGTTTTACTTGACTCAACAGGTCTTCTCAAGCATATCACATCGCCCAGGTACTCTTAAATGGGCCGGACATGGAACAATGGCATCAGCCATGGCTGCGATCTCACTTTACTTGCCGAGTCTTCTCAAGCACAGCATATCTCCAAAGGTCTCGATCACTAGTCATTGCTTTGGTGAGGCCTAATGTTCGAAGGTCGTGCTTCACCACCTCATCCCAGGTCTTCCTAGGTCTACCTCCTCCACAGGTTCCTTCAACCACTAGGGTGTAGCACTTTTTCACACAGCTATCCTCATCCATTCTTGCCACATGACCATACCAGTGTAATCATCTCTCTTGCACACCACACTTGATGCTTCTTAGGTCCAACTTTTCTCTCAAGGCACTTGCATGTCCTCAGCAGTCACGGCCCATGTTTCACTGCCATGTAGCATAGCTGTTCGTACACATGCATCATACAGTCTACCTTTTACTTTGAGCGAGTGGCCCTTTGTCACCAGCAGAGGTAAGAGCTCTCTGTGCCCAGGCTATTCTTATTCTAGCAGCTACACTTTCAGCACACCCTCCCCCACTACTAACTTGGTCACCTCATCCCATGTCTTCCTGAGTCTACCTCTTCCACAAATAGGGAGTGACACTTCCTCACACAGCTGTCCTCATCCATACATAACACATGACCATGCCAGCGCAGTCGTCTCTCTTGCACACCACATCTGATGCTTCTTATGTCCAACTTTTCTCTCAGGGTGCTTACACTCTGTCATGTATGCACACTGACATTACACATGCAGCAAAGCATACTAGCTTCATTCCTTTCAGTCCTACTTCTAGTTTTTCCCCATGGCATGTGATGGAATCTATTTTCTGTACATCTTCAGTGTTTATTGTCCCTGTGCATCCGCCACAAACAAAAACTATCTTCCCAGTTAACCTTCCTTTGATATTGCTGCACCTCTTATGTGTCCATAGCTTACACTGGGTACATCATATGGAGTCTCTACCCATGCCTTTTCTACAGATTGAGCAGGGCGTTCTACCTGAAGGGGTTTGTGATTTGTCAGCCTTCCTACTTACTAACACTTTTGTTTTTGCTAGGTTAACCCTAAGGCCCTTCAATTCTAGACCTTGCTTCCACACCCTAAACTTTGTCTCTAGTTCTGGCAGTGACTTAGCTATTAGGGCAAGGTCATCAGCATAGAGGAGCTTCTACCTGGCACAAAACCAAACTGCATCTCATTTAGGCTAATTCTCTCCCTAATTAGTTGGGCTATGACCCTCTCTATAACTTTCATCACCTGATCCAATAATTTGATACCTCTGTAATTATTTCTATCTAGAGCATCACCTTTACTTTTGTAGCAGTTGACTATGGTGCTGCTACACCACTCACTAAATTATTGTTATTAAAAAAGCTGGCTGGCACAATGGACAAAATGCTTAGTGGCATTTGGTCTGTCTTTAAGTTTTGAGTTCAAATTCTGCCATGGTTGACTTTGCTTTTCATTCTTTTGGGGTTGATGAAATAAAATACCAGTTGTGTACTGGGTTGATGTAATTGACTTTCTCTCTTGCCCCAAATTTCAGCCCATGTGCCTACTGTTATTTGACCGAGGTCGACTTTGCCTTTCATCCTTATGGGGTTGATAAATTAAGTACCAGTTGCATACTGGGGTTAGATCTACTTGACTGGCCCCTTACCCAAAATTTCAGACCTTGAGATCATAGTAGAAAGGGTTATTATTATCTTGGTTTCTGGCATCAAAATATGTTATATCCAGCTTGAGGTTGACCTTGCTGACCTCCCCCCTCCCTTCCAGCAGTTGGAAAGTAATCTTTATCTTTGCTTTTACCTGTTTCAGTCATGAAACTGGCCATACTGGAGCACCTCATGAATCAAGCCCAGGATTTTTTTGAAAACCTGGTATTTATTCTATCGGCCCCTTTTACTAAACCACTAAGTTATGGGGAGGGGATACATAAACACACCAACACCGGTTGTGAAGCAGTGGTAGGGGACAGACACAAAGAGAAACGTAGACATATACATACGACAGGCTTCTTTCAGTTTCTGTTCACCAAATCCATTCACAAGTGATTGGCCCTAGTCTGTAGTAGAGAAACTTGCCCAAGGTGCCATGCAGTGAGACTGAACCTGGAACCATGTAGTAGGAAAGCAAGCTTCTTATTTCTTTACTGCCCACAAAGGACTACACACAGAGGGGACAAACGGATTAAGTTGATTACATCGACCCCAGTGCGTAACTGGTACTTATTTAATCGACCCTGAAAGGATGAAAGGCAAAGTCGACCTCGGCGGAATTTGAACTCAGAACGTAGCAACAGACGAAATACCACTAAGCATTTCACCCGGCAAGCTTCTTACCACATAGCTACACCTGCACCTACACACACACACACACGTGTTTATATTCATTTTCCAATTTCTAATGGTCTCAATGGATGCCTCAAAACCCTGACCCCTTCAAAACATACCCTTTTTTCTATCGTCCCTTTCTGCCATCATAGTCTCTCTTTTTATCATGCTTTTTTTCTTTCTCTTGTCGTGCGAATATATGTTTAGAAATGCTGCATGTATCTTATTAGAAGAATTCTTACAGAGAAAAAGAATAAATTTAGGAACTATAATATATATATTACATAAAATATATTTTATTCACTGGTTGTCGATGAAACATAATCAAAATGTAGAAACTAATCTATGCAAGAAAGTTCAGAAATGTAGAAATAACAGGCGCAGGAGTGGCTGTGTGGTAAGTAGCTTGCTTACCAACCACATGGTTCCGGGTTCATTCCCACTGCGTGGCATCTTGGACAAGTGTCTTCTACTATCGCCTCGGGTCGACCAAAGCCTTGTGAGTGGG